>NC_054704.1:97381850-97694350 GCF_016097555.1 Gigantopelta aegis | reverse complement strand
GGGGATGTAATGTTTAAAAAAGGGTACCTCCAGTATTCAGGGAGGGGGTGTCATGTTTTACAAAGGTACCTCCAGTATTCAGGGAGGGGGTGTCATGTTTAAAAAAAGGTATTCCAGTATTCAGGGAGGGGGTGTCATGTTGTACAAAGGTACCTCCAGTATTCAGGGATGGGGTGTCATGTTTTACAAAGGTACCTCCAGTATTCAGGGAGGGGGTGTCATGTTTTACAAAGGTACCTCCAGTATTCAGGGAGGCGGTGTCATGTTTAAAAAAAAGGTATTCCAGTATTCATGGAGGGGGTGTCATGTTTAAAAAGGGAATCTACAGTATTCACAAATACACTAAAATACACGGTGAAACCTGTCTAAACCGGACCCTGAATATACCGAAAACCTGTCAAAACCGGCCAAATTTCGTGGTGCCGAATTGTACATGTACATGTATTATTCATATGATAATTTTGCTAAAAAAAATGTCATGTTAACCACTAAAACCCAATAAAGTTACAGTTTGTTCTGGTTAACGACACCACTAGAGAAAACTGATTTATTAATCATCGGCTATTGGATGTCAAACAACTAAAACCCAATAAATGCATTATACTAGTATATTTGAATCATACTGATGACACCCAATATCCGATCTCTATTTTTGTGCTGGGGTGTCGTTAAACATCCATCCATTCATTCATTACTAGTATATTCATCTGCTAAACACTGTATTTTTTCAGGACACTTCAAATTTTGAGGGGGATGAGTGCACCCCAGCACCTTCGCCTTGGGTCCGCGCCTGCCGTAAATAGTTTAAAGTGTGTTTTGTTTAACGACACCACTAGAGCACATTGATTAATTAATCATCAGCTATTGGATGTCAAACATTTGTTGATTTAGATACGTAGTCATCAGAGGAAACCCGCTACATTGTTTCTAATGCAGAAAGGGATCTTTTATATGCACTGTTCTCATATAAAGGAAAGCCTTTGACCAGTTGTTGTGCACTGAATGGAACAAGAAAAACACAGTCAGTTGAATGGATCCACCCCTATGATTCGATCCTGCGACGCAAGTACCTCAAGCGACCGACTGAATGAATGAATGAATGTTTAACGACACCCCAGAGCGAAAAATACATCGGCTATTGGGTGTCAAACTATGGAAATGCAAACAAATAAGGTGATAATCAACATCAATATAAAAATTGAAGATTTAAATAAAAAGTGTAAAGAACTGTACAAAAATACAAATATCACAGATAGATACTGACTTTTACTCAAAATTTCAATTTGTGCTGTATTGGCCATTCTCAAAGAGAATGTTACACCCCTGCACCACGGTGAGGTTACAGCACGCGCAGAGGCGACCGACCGAGTTAAATCCCGCCGTAAATAAAAACAATTTCTTCATTTGTTCGTTCCTTGCAGGAGAAGATGATTTTTTTTTTTTTAAATATTCGAAATTAAGATAGATTTTCGTAAATATTTTTTGTTTACCCCTGCCCCCAACCCCCATAAAAAACCCCAATAAAACCCCTAAATAAACCCAAAACAAATAGAAAAAAAAAAACCAGAAAAAAAACAAAAAAAAAAAAAAAACCTCAACATTAACCAAAACAAACAAGCAGTAAGTGAAGTGTGTGTGTGTGTGTATATATATATATATACCTGTATTGACGCTGTCCATAGGACCATGCCCTATATTGTGGCACCACGTTAAAACCCCGGTTGTTTTCACTAGACTGGTTTAAATGCGCTTCACGGTAAACGAAATGGCCATGTCGGGAACCAATCAAATAGTTCGCGAACGTCTGCCATAAGCCCCCCCCCCCCCCCCCCCCAAGGAGCCCGTACGTCTATGACGTTAGCGAAACGTTCCCTGGCTAAAGTTGGGTCAAATATATAGCAGCTGCAGGCAAACTTTTAGACAGCGAATACGTCATAGATATATAAATGTTCAAACACCTCATCCTTAAAATAAATCATAGAAACAGGGATGGGTGTTCAGGCTGCTTCTTTCGGAAATAACAGAAATACATTTTAATGACACATATACGATTGATAACTCTGTGGCGTATATAGGTCATCTTGAAACTGGGTTTTTTTTACACACCCCGTTGGTGAGAATATACTTCTTTATTTTCGATAACCCATACCAATAACACACATACGTATGATAACAATTTAATGACATACGACTGGCAGCTCCTTGGTTATGACCAGGGCCCCGTTCCACGAAGAGATCATAGTGCTCACAAAGAACACCTTAAGTGGTTCATTTACTACAAGGATGGTTAATTGCTACAGACACCAAATATTGAATTCTCAAAATAATATAGATTACTTGCCCCGTGTTAGACCGGCCTCGGTGGCGCAGTGGTTAAGCCATCATACTACAGGCTGGTAGGTACAGGGTTCGCTGCCCGGTACCGGCTCCAACCGAGAGTGAGTTCTTAAGGGCTCAATGGATAGGTGTAAGGCCACTACACCCTCTTCTCTCTCACTAACCCACTGTGCTGGACAGACAGCCCAAATAGCTGAGGCGTGTGCCCAGGACAGCGTGCTTGAACTTTAATTGGATATAAGCACAAAAATAAGTTGAAATGAAATTAATACCCCATGTTCAGCGACAGCGAGCGACGATAACGTTCGCAAATTATTTGATTTGTCCCCGATATGGTCATGTAGTTTAACCGTGAAATCAATTTAGCAAACGTTTTTCTGCTCGGTCTGGCTGAACTGAAGTCCATAAATGGAAGGGATATCACGATACACCCACCTCACGATACGATACGTTACACGATACACCCACCTCACGACACGATACGTTACACGATACACCCACCTCACGACACGATAGGTTACACGATACACCAACTTCACGACACGATACGTTACACGATACACCCACCTCACGATACGATACGTTACACGATACACCCACCTCACGATACGATACGTTACACGATACACCCACCTCACGATACGATACGTACCACGATACACCCACCTCACGATACGATACGTTACACGATACATAGACCACGATACGATACGTACCACGATACCTGATTCACAGCGTTTGCCCCCAAAAAATCTCACGATACATAGACCACGATACGATACGTGCCACGATACACCCACCTCACGATATGATACGTTACACGATACACCCACCTCACGATATGATACGTTACACGGTACACCCACCTCACGATACGATACGTTACACGATACACCCACCTCACGATACGATACGTACCACGATACACCCACCTCACGATACGATACGATACGCACCACGATACATGATTCACAGCGTTTGCCCCCAAAAAATCTTAAACGTAGGTGAAATGATTTCAAAATAAGAAATAAACATGATAAAAAACCCCATTGACTAACACAGTTTTAGAGTAGAAATACCACATAATAGACATACACATATAAGCAGTTACATAATATTATTTCTCCACTTTTCTGTCTGTCTTTCCTTGACGGAAATAACCTGTCAATAATTACATCTCAGTTAGTGTTAGTAAATATATACGAAATGAAAATAGGAATATGTACATGGTCAAAATAAGAATTGATACATAAACAAGGGTATCGTATATCGTATTGTCAGCAGTAGTATCGTGATGCATCTGTACATCGGTGTATCGTGACACCTCTGATAAATAGTATATTAAATCACATGATACCTGCATGTGCTGTAACGACTGTGGGGAAAGTGCGTTTACCCAACCCCATAATCAGCATATTGTTGTTTAGTAAAAGTAGTCTATATAATTTTATGACAACAGCCAGTTCCTGTCAACCCATTTATGTATTTTGTAATGGGCGGGTAGTCAGGTAAGCTCGAAATGAAATCATGATGATAATTATCATCATGATCATATCACTTACGTCGTCAGCATCATAATCATTATAATTATAATTACCGCCATCACCACCATCACCACCATCACCACCACCTTAAACATCATGATCACATCATTATTAATATTATAAAATGATCATCATTACCACCATCACCACAACCATCATCATAACAACCACCACAACCATCACCATCATCACAACCACCACAACCATCATCATCATCACAACCACCACCGCCATCATCATCACCAACAACACAACCATCATCATCATCATCACAACCACCACAACCATCATCATCATCAACACCACAACCATCATCATAACCATCACAACCATCACCATCATCAACACCACAACCATTATCATCATCACAACCACCACAACCATCACCACAACTATCATCATCATCATCACAACCACCACAACCATCACCAACACCACAACCATCATCATCATCATCATTATTATCACAACCACCACAATCATCACCATCATCACCACAACCATCATCATCACAACCACCACAACCAATATCATCATCACCACCACAACCATCATCACCATCATCACTGTCATAATCGCCATCATCTTCATTATAATCATCATCACCACCGTTCGTCATCATTACCTACACCATCATCGTCACTGCCATCATTATTATAGCACCATCATATTAATCAAACGGTTATTGTGATCGGCTAGGTGTGTCAGATATTATACGTTTCAATCTTTTGTCTGGCTGGTGGTGACACGTGCGCTTCATATTATTTATTACAGGCGTTGCACAAATCAGACTATTGTGGAATCGCTACGCTATACCGTCAGTTCCAATATTCAGTAACATTACGGTTCCACGCCCCTGCCCGATAGTATCAGCATGTCTAATGCTGTTGTAATCGCCGAGAGAACATAATGACTGGGGCTTTGTTTTCCGCCGATGTTTCACACTTCACAACCTGGGACTGACAGCCTCAAGTCGCAGACAGAGGGTGGGTGATGCACGCGCGATTTCGCGGTTCACGTCCGCTGCACAACAGTCGGTTGTTGCAACGCAGGCGTGCGCAAAATGAAGCATATTCATGCATTATCACTACGAACGCCATACACGTTAATCGTTTGATAAACGTCAGTTAGGCTATTTGATTCGATTGAAAGCGCGCAAAACGCAAAAGCAGGTGATATTTTTTTTTTTACACAAACAACACCCCCCCCCCCCCCCGCCAAAACAAAAACAAAATAAAAACAAAACAAAACAAATCATGTTCGTTTTGTTTAACGACACCACTAGAGCATATTGATTTGTTTATGATCGGCTATTGGATGTCAAACATTTAATAAATCTGACAAGGAACCGCGACATATTTTTTCCATCAGTAGCATCGGATCTTTTATATGTACCATCCAACAGACAGGATAGGGGAAAATATATAGTACTCCCGGCCGACGCACTATATGTATGCACCATCCCACAGACAGAATAGCACATACCACGACCTTTGATATACCAGTCATGGTGCACTGGCTGGAACGAGAAATAGCCCAATGGGCTCACCCGATGGGAATCAAACGTAGACCGACTGCGCATCAAACGAGCGCTTTACCACTGGCCGGTCCCTTTAATTGATAATGAAGTCTCTGCGATGCGTTTGCATTCGAACTATGCAATATCTGGCCCGGTCGGCGGAATATTCGCTGAAGGTTTTTGGGTCGTATGTTCGATCCGCCTCGGTGTACCCACTGGAGTTTTCTAATCTCAACAAGTGTCTCGTGTCATGTATATCAAATGTCATGCATATGGTCCGTGCTGTCATATAAAAGACTCCTTGCTGCTAATGGGAAACCAACAACGACGGCTACCAATAGGTTAGATTCCAATATGAGCTACCATTCGACAAACTAAATCAAAATTAAACAGTAGCTCTCATTTCTGTTTCGATGAATCATTTCAAAATGTGCCGAAATTACTTTAAGAAATTTGCGCACAATTTTATCTTTTTGACTTAATCCTTAAAATTTTCAATAGCACCAAACATTTTCCCGCCCGCTACCAACCCCGGTCGGACTGCTGGTGCTCTTTTGCACCTGCCAGCGCGGGCGGTCCCTTCATCCCACTCACCCCAACCCTCTTCCTGTCCTGGACGGAGGTGCCGGCCCAGGCCAACACCTGCGCCCATGACAGACGTGCTCTACAACAGCTTGTTCCGAATGTGCACGTTGAACCCTATGACCTGACATGATGTGAAAAATAGCAGATTTTAAAATCAATAGAACACGCTGGTGATCGGTTTTGGTTTTTAAAATTATCTTTAACAATTTTATTTAAATTTTATCTTAACAATGCTAGGTATGTGTAATGTAGACAACAGCTATCTGTTATTATTATCTCTTTTTTCTAAAACGTTTACAAAATGTTTTCCACTGAAACCATATTGAAATGAACATAAAAACATTTAAAATATTCGACGTTTCGTCAGTGTAACATTAACATCCTCAGGAGAACAAACAAACAAAATGGTCGGTAAAAAGGGGATGCGAACCTTAGCCCCCCCCCCCCCCCCATGCCTGACCCTCGAATATTTTATACGTACCATCCAACAGACAGGATAGTACATACCACATATCCATTAGTAGCAAGGGATCTTTTATATGCACCATCCCACAGACATGGTAGTAGTCATGGTGCACTGGCTGGAACAAGAAATAGCCCAAATGGGCCCAGCGACGCGCGCTACCATCTTTAACGTATTTTTAAAAAGACGACGAAGCGCCTGATACGATCATTGTTATTTTTTAAAAGCAAACGCATTACTTGAAGCGTGCCACTGGTAATAGACACCCTAATTCTTACGTCCTGGACAAAGAGGTACGCATTTGATAAGTATTGAGTGCTATATCGTGATTTATTGTGGCCATATAACATAACAAATAGGACTTGGCGTTCAAAGGGGTCTAAAGTACATATACTATAGCTATACATATTGCAAAACAGAATCGGCTGACACATAGGTAAGCACTATTAAAATTGCTAACAGTAAAAGTGGATATATAGAAGTTTACATTCATATTCCTTTACGTATATATATATATATATATTTGAAAGCACATAAAGTATATATATATATATATATATATATATATATATATATATATATATATGTATGTATGTATGTATGTATGTATATATATTTATTTATATATATCTAATATTTTATGTTCTTTCAAATTCTTCCACGAATGTGGACCACAATATTTGTCAAAACATTGATGTATATCGTCATATATATATAATATTTCAATAATTAAATAAATAATATAAAATGTGCATTAAAATTTCTGTGTAAATGTAATGACGGCAACCTGTTTTGAAACATGATCATAGATATTTAATAAATGCATTTTATTTTCGAACTTTATTCTTTAACATTCAAAAGCCGCAATGTCACATTCGTGAAAACATATGAACTTGTAATACTATAGCAGCAAGATTTGTAGTTGTAAAAATAGTTACCTAGTAAATCCATGATATCCAAAAACATATACAAGTATCTTTATTTTACATATACTTAACCAAAAGAAGAAAGTATAATTGTAATGATAATATATTGGTTTTACCACCTGACGAACTCCAACGATGGATGTTTGGGAAGTGCACCACCACGAAGGAGGTTTGTGTCATTACATGTGACTTTGCGGGTCTATGTCTCCAATGATGGATGTCTGGGAAGTGCAAGTGCACCGCCACGAAGGAGGTTTGTGTCATTACATGTGACTTTGCGGGTCTATGTCTCCAATGATGGATGTCTGGGAAGTGCAAGTGCACCGCCACGAAGGAGGTTTGTGTCATGAAATGTGACTTTGCGGGTCTATGTCTCCAATGATGGATGTCTGGGAAGTGCAAGTGCACCGCCACGAAGGAGGTTTGTGTCATGAAATGTGACTTTGCGGGTCTATGTCTCCAATGATGGATGTCTGGGAAGTGCAAGTGCACCGCCACGAAGGAGGTTTGTGTCATGAAATGTGACTTTGCGGGTCTATGTCTCCAATGATGGATGTCTGGGAAGTGCAAGTGCACAGCCACGAAGGAGGTTTGTGTCATGAAATATGACTTTGCGGGTCTATGTCTCCAATGATGGATGTCTGGGAAGTGCAAGTGTACCGCCACGAAGGAGGTTTGTGTCATGAAATGTGACTTTGCGGGTCTATGTCTCCAATGAAGGATGTCTGGGAAGTGCAAGTGCACCGCCACGAAGGAGGTTTGTGTCATGAAATGTGACTTTGCGGGTATATGTCTCCAGTGATGGATGTCTGGGAAGTGCAAGTGCACCGCCACGAAGGAGGTTTGTGTCATGAAATGTGACTTTGCGGGTCTATGTCTCCAATGATGGATGTCTGGGAAGTGCAAGTGCACCGCCACGAAGGAGGTTTGTGTCATTACATGTGACTTTGCGGGTCTATGTCTCCAATGATGGATGTTTGGGAAGTGCAAGTGCACCGCCACGAAGGAGGTTTGTGTCATGAAATGTGACTTTGCGGGTATATGTGTACCTCACAATGATCGTCAACACCACTACACCCCCCACCCCTCCCCCACCAGAAAAAAAATCACAGTCCTCAGTAACTGTTGCAACAATCCACACACTGTTAAAGGGACTATCCAGAGTTTTCCGCCCAAGCAACACTTCCGTTTTATCCCCTCCAATAAAATAAACACACATCCAGCTTTCTTTCTTTCCTTAACCCCCACAAAAAACAAAACAAAACAAAACAAACAAACAAAAACTATCTATAGGCGTACGGGCTCCCAATTTTGTAGGGGGCTGGGGTGGGGTGGAGAGCAGGCTGGTGTTAACACGAATTAAATAAAAATGCGCCAAAAAAAAAATTAATATTAACATTACTACCAAACAACTATATACGGTTGCAAAAGAATCACCACGGAGTTTTACATGGATTACAACTAATTTTGCGGGTAGAATACAATGGTAAAAAGGCCTCATGTTAGCACATTTCCCCCAAATAACTCTATATTTTTTGCCCAAATTTTAGGATTTGCTCCACCACTACCTCTCCCCCCCTAAAATACTATCTTACCGTAACATGTTTTAAATATAAAGCATTATACGAATAAGTACGTTTGAAATCACCTTTAGCCGAATTATTAAAATTTTCGTTTGTCAAACATTTGGTAATTCTGACTCGTAGTCATCATCCATTAGCAGAAAGGGATCTTTTGTATGCACTTTGCCACAGACAGGAAAACACATGCCACAGCTTTTGAGCAGTTGTGGTGCACTGGTTGGAATGAGAAAAACCCAGTCGGTTGAATGGATTCACCGAGGTGATTCGATCCTGCAACGCGAGCGCTCAGGCAACTGAACTAACCCCCCACCCCCACCCCCGCATGTGTCAAATACACCGTGATACAGGGGTGACAAGCGTGTAATGTTTTTATTTTCTTGAGATAATACATCACATATTCGTTCTCCTTTATCTCGTAAATTATTTTTTAATTAGTTCTGTAATAACGTTTTCAAATCTATACGTTTTTCGGTTTGTACTGATAGTTGGGTGCAGTACTGGTTTATATTTACACAGACCCATGGGACGTTTCCATGGTTAAACAATGTTTTACTTTTGTCTTTTTGAAGATTTTATTTCGAGTATGTTATAATGGTATGCGTCATTGTCCTTTCACAAACGTGACTCTCACAGCTGTTTTATCCGTTATTGGTGTTTTTCCTTTTAATGGTGTATTGATGTTGATCCTCATGTTAAATAAACTCCACTGAGTTTGCTGCCATTGTAATAAGGTTACAACTAACAGATTCTTGTTGATGACTAAAATTACATATTAATTTATTTTTTTCTGTTTAAAATATCATTATCTGTATTTACATGGTCTTTGTCATCTGAAAGTTTGTAATAACTCAAACCAGATCTTGCCTTAAAAAAAAAAAAAAAAAAAAAAAAAAAAAATATAATATATATATATATATATATATATATTACGAAGTAAAATGAAAAGTGACTGCTAGAGTGATTAGCACACCAGTTGCCCGTCCAGTTGCTAGCATGTTAGATTGGTCACTGACATTCATTCATTCATAGTTATCTTCGTGTTTATATCAAATTAAGGTTAAAACACGCTGACCTGGGCACGTACATTAGCGATCTGAACTATCTGGATAATATGTTAGTAGTTTATGAGATAGAAATAGGTGTAGCGATTTACACCTACCTGAGTGTCTTTTATATTAATTAACCATTTAAATCTACACCCATGATTAATAGTTTCACATATCATGATTCTGTATAATATTGCTGATATTTTAAAGGTTTTTCCAGTTATAAGCGAGGCCCACAAATTTAGCATCCTGGTTTTAATCTTAATACTTAGGGGGAAAACTCCCAATTCACCATAAATCATAGGGAGTGGGGTACTCTTTCTAAGTCTTAGTATGTCTTTTCTGTTATATAAGGTTCAAACACCTAGGAACACACCCTATACCTCTCTGGGTGATCCATCCAAGAGAGTTGTTAATTGATTGTTAACGGTTAGGTACACTATCTTATATACAGAAGCAAAATTCGGTTTAGTTGTCTACGAACTAGGAGTGGTTAGTACCGAAATTGGGGCGTGGGTTTCACGAGGCCAAGAGATTCAGGTAATTTAACAGAAATAACTAAAATGAGTATTTGTGCATAGATTACATACTCAAGCTGTTAAGTATAAAATATTGAAAGGATAGTGGGGCAATGGACGCAGCTCAGCGCAAGAGTGTCTGCGATTCGAGAGGTGGAAGGATCGTGTGTGCTATCCTGAATGTTTCCATAAAATAGCCCTTGCTGCTATTCGGTACAGCAGCATGTATGGGGGTAATTGGTGTCTTCTGAGTAGTGTTCAGTGCGAATATTTGAATATTCGCTCGCTTATTTGCTATTCGAAATATTCGAATAATATTTTCAAGTATTCGAATATCTTAAGTTTTTAGGTCGTATGGGGAAAATTACTCTTAATGAATTGTATAATGTGGTTTCTTTTAATTATAAGATGGGTTCTGTATGCCGCTTGTCTCATGCATTAAGTCGGGAACATAAAGTATGTCTGACTTTCACAATCGAGTATTAGTAGTGACGTCATGCGGGTGGCTGAAATTCAGACACAAAAAAGTATTTTCAATAACACGGGATCGGGGTTCATCTACACTAACCAATATGTCGATTTTAAATCGCATAAACAAGAAATAAACCAAATCTCTGGGATCAATAGTACAACAGTAGTTTTTCGGAGAGTATACACTTTTCTAAGGGCCAATTTCACACATTATTCAAAGCAAAATTTTACTTCGAAACTTATTTGACGAAAGTATAGTGCCAAAATAGACACTATCACTAAATGACCAACGTCAGATTTAACATTACCACTATAAACGGGTTTAACATTCCTTAGTGTCGTGCTTATATTCAATTAAAGTACAAGCACGCTGTCCTGGGCACACATCTCAGCTATTTGGGCTGTCTGTCCAGAACAGTGGGTTAGTTGTTAGTGAGAGAAAAGAAGAAGTAGTGGTCTTTAGGTCGTTAAAACTCGCTCTGGGTGGGAGCCGATGCCGGGCTG
The DNA here is from genome assembly GCF_016097555.1 of Gigantopelta aegis. Taxonomy (NCBI): domain Eukaryota; kingdom Metazoa; phylum Mollusca; class Gastropoda; order Neomphalida; family Peltospiridae; genus Gigantopelta; species Gigantopelta aegis. The sequence continues at coordinate 97,682,854 of NC_054704.1, read as the reverse complement.
CGAACACTGTACCTACCAGCCTTATACCCGATGGCTTACATATGAAACCACCGAGGCCGATTTAACAGTCCTAAAGAAAACATGCTAGGTAAACTTTGTAAATAGCGTTGCGAGATATGTAGCAATTGGCGTTGCGACTTTTATGGGTGAAACATTTGTGGTCGTGTGACATTTGTCGATAATTAAAGTATATGTGGCAGTGAAATTGCGACAGTTGTCGTCAAAATTACATTTGTCAATTTTGCGAAATTTGTGGACACTACATAAGTACACTATGTGATTGGGGATGCGTTTTATTTTTATTCTTCAGTGTCCATGATAAGAAACATTAATAAATAAATAATTTTTAAAATGTACCTCCCCCCCCACCCCCCCGAAAAAAAAAAACCCAACAAAAACCCCAAAACAAAACAAAACAAAAACAAACAACAACAACAACAAAGAAACAAACAACAAAAAACATCCTATTTCAAACACCTTAACACTAATCCAGATGTCGTTCCCACGGGCCAGCACCAATCAGAAATGATCAGTTCGATATTACACTATACTGTAAATTATAAAATATTAGCAGTGTCAGAATGTAGCGGAATCTAAATAAATGACATATTAGTGACCAATGTTTTTAAAAGGTCGTCATAACCGAAACTAAAGGCAAAAAGTTTAAGTTGTAGGGTCAGCTGAAATACAGACAACTTAAATATAGTAGAAAATTGCAATAATAACTGCTATTGTTTGCTATCCTTTTGGTTTAATCACAGTATGTATCCATTGGTTTGTGTTTGGTTAATCACCAACAAAACAATGTCATACATTTTTTTCGGAACGATCTAGTGTACGTCTCTTTAAATTTAGCGTCATGACAAATCAGTATCTTGTATAGCCTCGATAAATTCGCTGAAATTTTATGCTCATGATTTACATACATATATATACAGTCAAACCTGTCCTAGCGGCCACCTGTAATCCACGGTCACCTGCCTTAAGCGGCCACTTTTTTCCCTCCCAAACGATTTATAATGTAAATGCACCTGTAATAAACGGTTACCTGTCTAACGCGGCCAGCGGCCACCTAAATCGGGTCCCAAATCGCTAAAATACCTGTATTAAGTGGCCACAGTAAATTTTTACTATTATATAAAGGACTCCTTGCGGATTTCCTCTAAGACTACATTACCAAAAATTATCAAACTAACTTTTTTTGTGTAAAACTGTTTTTACAACTGTGGACACAGATGCAGTTAAGGACTATCCTATCGCCTGATGGATATCGGTGATTTAATGATAACGCTGGTAATTATATAGCATATCATTTTATTTTGCAGGAAAATGTGCAGGGGGGGGGGGGGGGTCTGCTCATGCAATTTATGTTTTAACATATAATTTTCATGGGAACATGACTCGACCCCACTAGGAACTTAATTCGCTCACCACCGTTTAGACTCCTAAACTCACGCCTGTTTTGTTTACTATTTTATTACCTTTTTTTTAGCTTAAATATTCCTGGATAACAATAGTATATATATATATATATATATGTAAAGACAGAAAAAAGTATATTGTGAATGTATTTTAAGTCAATGTACCTTTCTTTATTTTGCATATTATTATCACATGGTACACAATAAACTGTTACACAATTAGCATGGTCCGCGGCCGTTGCGGTTTGTAAAACTGATATCATCATATTGAAGTAACTCTGATATTGCAACTTGCAATAACGAAAACATTAAATTAAAATTAAACTAATGGTAGCTGAATTTATTTTATTCTCATAGTAAATTATTATAGAACGCTTTGGTTGTTTCTCAGTGTATTTGTAACTGACCTTCTTGAAGTTACATCGATTGTAAATACATCCATAAACTAATTATTATTATAAATTAGTTGATAGGTAATAATTTATATCAATATTAATATTAAAGACATTAATAAGTGTCACACGGAATTGATCTAAATCGATAGTAAAAACCTTTCCAAGCTTGTCCAATATATGTCATATGTCACTCCCAACCATGCAATAATCTGTATACCAGACAAAAATTAACTTTGTTGTAATCTGTATATATCAATACGTCTTTACAACAATAACAGTTTTTGAAATAAACAGTTTTCAATGTTTAATATAATTTTGGGAAAACTAGTTTGAATATTTAACATTTTGTAACAAGATATTAAAAAATAAACTAGTTTGTATCCTATGCGTCTTTAAAATGCAAATTATTCTACTTAAAAGCACGGTGTTTTGATTTGCCGCCTCCGGTATCGCGTTTAATCTAGATCAAAGTAAACGAATAGGAAGCCGTATTTTGATACAGACCATAACTGTCTGAACTGACAGCACCACCTAGCGGGCAACATTTCTTCAATGTGGTAACGGGAGACTATACTACGCGGACTTGGAAACTTCACAATTTCGCTATCAAGGATTGTTATTCAACGATGATTATTATTCCAAAATGTGAGAGATAACGTAACAAGAAGAGAAGAATTTTCGGTAAGAGCTGTTTCTCTAGAGATGTACTGCTGAATGTCGGTGTATATAAATAAGTCGTCTGCCTGTCAACAAGCGCAGGCAGGTTTGTTGTCTATGACATCAGAACACGTTCTCGCGCTATCCAGGAAGTGGCAACGGGACACCAAAGATAATGTGTACCGCATTACAAGTTTCGTTTACTAAACAGAGCATCAGTTGAATTCTATTATTTATGCAATACGAAATGTTACGTTTTAAACACAATGAAATTGTATCTGCCACTGAATTTGTTTTCTTATGAATGTGAAATATTTACATATCGAAATATGGCAGATTATGAATAAATCAAAAGATAAACGGGATGTCTAAAACACCTTTAATTATCTTTATCATTTCTATCTTCTCCCAATTTTATACATACACACATTAAATAAAACAACAATCGACAGTAGTAACCCAGTTTTCCAATGTGGTCCTATTCATACATTTAATTTTAGTTTCATTGCATAATAAAACTTTAAAAAAATTATTATTATCATAGGCTCAAGCAATCAACTAACAAAAAAGTATGATTCATTGACAGTTGTTTAATTTTAAATTGTGTATATAGTTATACATAATCTAAAAAAAAAAAAAAAACTAATTTTTTTATTAATAAAGCAGCAAAATTTGAAATTGAAACAAAACCAAAACCAAACAAATCAGAAAAAAGTCATGTAAAACTTTATTAAATATCGAGTCCACTTCTTCGTAAAAAAAAAAAAAAAAAAAAAAATGTTGCTGTGGGTTGGTTTTGTTATTTTGTTTTCTTTAAAATGTTATGCTTTAAATCCTATTTTTGACTTGAAATAATCACAGGTGAGACTGAGCTCAGATTTAGAAGATTTATTTCACTATAAACCAACAATTTAAATATTATATTAATTAATTAATAAATAAATAAACAAGTTATTTTGCTAACAAAAAATATCCAAGATATTTAAGTTTCAAATAATCTGTTTTGATTGATTCAGACATACATTGTAGCAGTTGCTTTGAACTAAATGTAGAAGTGAAGAGTGATCTACATTCATAATGATTAAATATTGATCAATATGCATGTTAAGAAGTTAAAACTTTGTTTTCCTTAAGGACACCATTAGAGCACATTAATTTACTAATCATATGCTGGGCTAAAACTACCAACTGTCACGATGGTGTTGTCTAACTCACTGATCTCACGACTTCTATGACTGTCCAGTTGCTAGTCTAAGCACTCTTACAACTCAGTTCTCATTGTATACAACTTCTACGACCAATATTATAGTTGAGATGTTAAAAAAAAAAACGAGAATGGGTCCACCTAAGGGGTTAGATCCATCAACCTCAATACCTCGGTGAGCGCTGTACCGATTTAGCTAAATCCAGCCACTAACAACACTTGGCTAACTTGTATGTATTCATGTGCATGCACCAAAAGCAACTGATAATGACAGGTATGGACTGGCGATTTATTTGTATGATTATATCCTGTTAAAAACAGGATCTTCAGTAGGGTCTCATAATCTGATGGGATTGGCAGGGCTCGAAACTCACCAAAACATATGGTGACCCAAAAAATAATAATGGATATTGGCAAATTAAGGAAATTAATGAACCATGAACCACGAGCAAGATTTTAATGTGGAATAAATATATGAATACAAATATTAATAATGGCTCATATGTTATAGCTCTAAAGAAGATTGCCCAAACAATATTATTTGGGCAAGTAACCATTAGGACATCCTAGGTGGCAGCACCTGACATTTAAATCTTGAATGGCTGATAGACGTGCTATGGATCGAATTTGAACATTTTATTACTATGGTTTTTTTAATAAAAAGGGAGGTTGGTGTGATATCATTTTAAATGGGCTTGTGGGAATGATCACCAACAAATGTTTTAAGTGGCCAAATATAATACTTGTATTATATTTTTTCCAAAAAGATAAAAATGAACCTTAAAATTAAAGCCTTAAAAGCAGATTTTCACAAGTTATGGTCTACTTCTACAGTAGCTAAATGTACATGTAGTTACTGTCGATTAGGACAATCTTAATATGCATTTACCAGTGAACATGACCGCACATACCTAGAGTGTTTGATGTTTCTATATCTGTATTGTCATCTAATGTGTGTGCAGAAAATTGGGGGGGGGGGGGGGGGGGGTCAAGACTGTGGTAAGCAAATATTTTAGTTAGTTTTGGGTTATTATATTATATGCTCCCTCAGAAAATACATTGAAAAAAAAAGGAAAATTCATTTGGAGCAGGAGGGGGGTTTCCACCTGGTCACGTAGGAAGCATATCTGTAACATTAATATGTTCATGTATTTCTCTTATAGCAAGATAGGAGAATATATATATACACAGTAAAACCTGTGTTAAACAGCCACCAAATAAAGGTATGGAAATGTCCTATTAACACAGGTGGCTGCTTAATACTGTTAGCTGCTAAATAAAGGTTTGTCTGTATATTGTACATTGTACTTTGTATGGTGTGTATTCTGCAAAATTAAAAATACATTAAAAAAGTGTTTCCAGAGTTTTAAACTTTCAATCACAAACTTTAAGCTCACTGACATAATGAAACAAAATTGTTCCAGCATGATACAGGCTCATAGGAATGGTATGTTCAGGGATGGGGGAAAAATTTCTAGTGGAGGGGACACAGTCTCTAGTGGTGGGGTGGGTGTGCAGAAAACCATATTTTTATCTTTATTCATAAAGAATAGGACAAAACCCCCCCATATATTTTCATCCTCGAGTGGGTGGGGCACAGACCCCTCCCCCATTCCCCGATTCCTATGGGCCTCTGGTACAGCCGTAACTCTGCTAGTATTACCATACCAGAACATGTTTTGCTATTCACATTGAAAAGTGTTTGTATATGCACGGAAATGCCAATCGAAGTAGCCTGAATCAAGCTGACAAGTTGACGATAACTGGAAGATAATTATCTTTCCATGCCAGGTCATTGGTCTTGTCTCATAACGTCAAGCGGGCTGTTTCCTTGGCGACATCTCCCGCTTGACATAGGGACATGTTCCCAACTTTAAAGGAGCCTAGAGACATCCTGTGAACAAAATCCTTTTATCTAAATACATGTGTACATGGTCGGAAAATTTGGAAGCATGTTTTCAAGTAGGTTTCAAAGTCCTGTATGATAAATTAAAACTGTAAAAGTGTGTTTTATTACACAAAGTTTTAATTTATATTTTCTGTTTATTTATTTTTTAGCAGCAGCTATATGAAAAATATGCAGTATAATATGCTCTATAGGAAACCAAGGCAGGGGGTGGCACACATGCACACACACACACACACACACACACACACATACACACACACACACACACACATAGACACACAAACACACACATATAAAGTAATGTTTTGAATGACACCCACCCCCCCTCCCCAAGCTCACACATGTTTATTAAATTAATGTAGTAATTGTGATACATGTACTTGGTCTCAAAACGACTAGAAGCTCATTGCTACCTTGCACTAAACACTGGCATAGGAAGCTGGCGGTGGGGGCATGTGCACCTCACTTTTCTTGATCCAGTAGCAGCAGCGATGGTTTATATCTATATCTATATCTATATCTATATCTAAATATATATATCTATATATATATATATATTTTGTGTGTGTGTCACCCCCCACTTTTTGACACCTTCCTGCACCACTGCTAAATCATGGACTTCAGGGTTGTAGCAGGGTCTATAATTTTATTTTCCCTAGTCTCCTGTATAACCTAATGTTGCTTTATATAAAAAATATTTTAGTCTCATCGCAGAAGACTAAACCCCCTCCCAACATATACCCCTGGACTCTGCTGTCATGAAGTAAAAGCAATTTTGATTCTGTGACCTGTGGTACTCGTTATATATTTTAAGTGTTTTTCCACTAAGCTTTAGTACATCTTACACCATGGATAACTACATGCTAGTACATGAATAAAAGAATGTCCATTTTGTTATTAGATAGAAAAATATCTTTTTTCCCACTTTCCAGTACAGATTTGCCCACAATAAAGATACACAGAATAACAATGTATTACATTTATTCAAACATGTAGATACATATTTATTATTTATTGGTTCATTTGATCCTTCACCATGTGTATAAAGTATAATGTAAGACTGACAGGTTTTTTGTTCTGATTAACAAAGTCAGTATCTGTTCATGACATTGCATTTTGAGAACAGATCACGGCTACATGCCACAAGTTCAGCCGGTTTTGTAATACAGCAAGCTTGTATACATGCACATTATATCCTTAGCATAATGCCTGCAATACATTTAGTGTTACAGTTACATACCCATTTGCAATACACAGGCCACTTGGAATGATATATGGAGGTAGGGGTGGGGGGTAGGGGTGGGTGGGGGTTTCTGTAGTCAGGGGGCCAATCTAGTTTTTATAGGGTAGGGGGGAAAAAACCCTTAAATTTTTCGTCCTCATGTATGTATGTGTGTGTGTGTGAGTGGGTGGATGGGTAGGGTAGGGTGATTATTGCAAAAACATTTTTAAATAACCTGATGTAGTACCATAACAGTGTTTCTGCCAGAAAGAAATTTTTGGGTATGGTGCTATGGAAAATGCAACCACAGTCAGCAGGGGGTATGGGGTGGGGGCCTCCTCCAGAAAGAAAATGAGTTACTTTAGGGTTATAGTTAAGAAAATCATACAGTAATGATAAGAGTAGTTAATTTTGTCAAACAGTTAACTTTAAAAACAAAATCGGCAAAAATAATTGGGTATGGCGCTATACCCATTTTACCCTCTGGCAGAAACCCTGCTGATAATGCCCATTGTTTTCATGAGCATAGTGTGATCTAGACCTGGGGGAGACGTAGTGTGATCAAGACATGGGGAGACATAGTGTGATCTAGACATGGGGAGACGTAGTGTGATCTAGACATGGGGAGACGTAGTGTGATCTAGACATGGGGAGACGTAGTGTGATCAAGACATGGGGAGACATAGTGTGATCTAGACATGGGGAGACGTAGTGTGATCTAGACATGGGGAGACGTAGTGTGATCTAGACATGGGGAGACGTAGTGTGATCTAGACCTGGGGAGACGTAGTGTGATCTAGACCTGGGGGAGACGTAGTGTGATCTAGACATGGGGAGACGTAGTGTGATCTAGACATGGGGAGACGTAGTGTGATCTAGACATGGGGGAGACGTAGTGTGATCTAGACCTGGGGGAGACGTAGTGTGATCTAGACCTGGGGGAGACGTAGTGTGATCTAGACCTGGGGGAGACGTAGTGTGATCTAGACCTGGGGGAGACGTAGTGTGATCTAGACCTGGGGGAGACGTAGTGTGATCTAGACCTGGGGGAGACGTAGTGTGATCTAGACCTGGGGGAGACGTAGTGTGATCAAGACATGGGGAGACGTAGTGTGATCTAGACATGGGGAGACGTAGTGTGATCTAGACCTGGGGGAGACGTAGTGTGATCTAGACCTGGGGGAGACGTAGTGTGATCTAGACATGGGGAGACGTAGTGTGATCTAGACATGGGGAGACGTAGTGTGATCTAGACATGGGGGAGACGTAGTGTGATCTAGACATGGGGAGACGTAGTGTGATCTAGACATGGGGAGACGTAGTGTGATCTAGACATGGGGAGACGTAGTGTGATCTAGACATGGGGAGACGTAGTGTGATCTAGACATGGGGGAGACGTAGTGTGATCTAGACCTGGGGGAGACATAGTGTGATCTAGACATGGGGGGGGGGAGACATAGTGTGATCAAGACATGGGGGAGACATAGTGTGATCTAGACATGGGGAGACGTAGTGTGATTTAGACATGGGGAGACATAGTGTGATCTAGACATGGGGAGACGTAGTGTGATCTAGACATGGGGAGACGTAGTGTGATCTAGACCTGGGGGAGACATAGTGTGATCTAGACCTGGGGGAGACGTAGTGTGATCTAGACCTGGGGGAGACATAGTGTGATCTAGACCTGGGGGAGACATAGTGTGATCTAGACATGGGGGGGGGGAGACATAGTGTGATCAAGACATGGGGGAGACATAGTGTGATCTAGACATGGGGAGACGTAGTGTGATCTAGACATGGGGAGACATAGTGTGATCTAGACATGGGGAGACGTAGTGTGATCTAGACATGGGGAGACGTAGTGTGATCTAGACCTGGGGGAGACATAGTGTGATCTAGACCTGGGGGAGACGTAGTGTGATCAAGACATGGGGGGGGGGGAGACATAGTGTGATCAAGACATGGGGAGACGTAGTGTGATCTAGACATGGGGAGACGTAGTGTGATCTAGACATGGGGGAGACGTAGTGTGATCTAGACATGGGGAGACGTAGTGTGATCTAGACATGGGGAGACGTAGTGTGATCTAGACATGGGGGAGACGTAGTGTGATCTAGACCTGGGGGGAGACGTAGTGTGATCTAGACCTGGGGGAGACGTAGTGTGATCTAGACCTGGGGGAGACGTAGTGTGATCTAGACCTGGGGGAGACGTAGTGTGATCTAGACATGGGGGAGACGTAGTGTGATCTAGACATGGGGGAGACGTAGTGTGATCTAGACATGGGGGAGACGTAGTGTGATCTAGACCTGGGGGAGACATAGTGTGATCTAGACATGGGGGAGACGTAGTGTGATCAAGACATGGGGGGGGGGAGACATAGTGTGATCAAGACATGGGGAGACGTAGTGTGATCAAGACATGGGGGGGGGGGAGACATAGTGTGATCTAGACATGGGGAGACGTAGTGTGATCAAGACATGAGGGAGACGTAGTGTGATCAAGACATGGGGGGGGGAGACATAGTGTGATCAAGACATGGGGGAGACGTAGTGTGATCAAGACATGGGGGAGACATGTGATTTAGACATGGGGGAGACGTAGTGTGATCTAGACATGGGGGAGACGTAGTGTGATTTAGACATGGGGGAGACGTAGTGTGATCAAGACATGGGGGAGATGTAGTGTGATCAAGACATGGGGGAGACGGTGAATATGATTATGAACCTAGCAGACCTTTTTGTCTACTTTTTCCCTGGACACATATATGTATATGCATGGCCTAATATTGCACCATAAGAACATTGTTTTAACCTCAGTGGGGAGGGGACATGTGTCCGAATCACCCCCAACCCTCCCCAGACTACATCCCAGTGTCTGAATCACCCACAACCCTCCCCAGACTACACACCTGTGTCTGAATCACCCACAACCCTCCCCAGACTACATACCTGTGTCTGAAACGCCCTCAACCCTCCCCAGACTACATCCCTGTGTCTGAATCACCCCCAACCATCCCCAGACTACATCCCAGTGTCTGAATCACCCCCAACCCTCTCCAGACTACATCCCAGTGTCTGAATCACCCCCAACCCTCCCCTGTGTCTGTGTCCCAGTGTCTGAATCACCCCCAACCCTCCCCAGACTACATCCCTGTGTCTGAATCGCCCCCAACCCTCCCCAGACTACATCCCTGTGTCTGAATCGCCCCCAACCCTCCCCAGACTACATCCCTGTGTCTGAATCACCCCCAACCCTGACTACATCCCTGTGTCTGAATCACCCCCAACCCTCTCCAGACTACATCCCAGTGTCTGAATCGCCCCGACCCTCCCCAGACTACATCCCTGTGTCTGAATCACCCCCAACCATCCCCAGACTACATCCCTGTGTCTGAATCGCCCCCAACCCTCTCCAGACTACATCCCAGTGTCTGAATCGCCCCCAACCCTCTCCAGACTACATCCCTGTGTCTGAATCGCCCCCAACCCTCCCCAGACTACATCCCTGTGTCGGAATCACCCCCAACCATCCCCAGACTACATCCCTGTGTCTGAATCACCCCCAACCCTCTCCAGACTACATCCCAGTGTCTGAATCACCCCCAACCCTCCCCAGACTACATACTTGTGTCCGAATCACCCCCAACCCTCCCCAGACTACATCCTTGTGTCCGAATCACCCCCAAACCCATGAACAATGAATAATAATGTGTAAGTAACAAAACATTTATTTTTAATTATTGTTAACTGCTTATTTTTATTGGACTTTTAACACATTTTGTTTAGAAGTTAGAACCAAGTATAACCGACCTATCACTTCATATGCATGACCGCGCTTGATGTGATTGTTACATTTCCTGTCATCACTAATTAATAAAATGATGGGGTTTTTGTTTGTTTGCCTATTTCAAGTCAAATAAGATACAAGGAAAAAATAGCATGTAAAAATCGTGATACACAAAACTGTACCACGGTTCATATCTAGCTGATCAATTATCGCGATATACTGGTTTACCGGTTTATCATTGCAGCACTAACCAATACTAAGTAAATGACCCCAAAAATACCGATACTGATACTGAACCTCAAATTTCAATACCGCCCAGCTCTACTACATGTAAAACTTTGTGAAACACTGGTTGGAATTATAAGTAAGTCATTTCCAAATGGGTCGTTGAAAGCAACTTACAGTACAGTACACCTCAGTCAGTTTTTTTCATAACCACAAACCCACCAATATGTCCTACTCATAATCCTGGACAATTAATTGTACGGCATTCTTGTGTATTTCAACAGAGCTTGACGTCATCCTTGAACACTTATTATATTATTATTGAGCATACAGGAATATCTGCGTTGAGAATGTTTTTAATTGTTTGCTATTGTGCCGGCCATATTCAAGTCAGATTTGTAATAGGTGTACCTACGTATACATTTGTTTGATTAAGCTCGCCAAGGACCCAGTCAAACATAAAAAGCATGGAAAGAGTTTGGCACGAGTGTTTGGAGTACCGTGTACACTGTCCACAACAAGTTCCTTAAAAAGACAACTCATCTCAGGTGTTCATAGTTAATGCTTGTTATTTATTTAATTTTTTCGGTTGGGTACAAGTCTGTCAATATTTGTTGTTCTTCAGGGTTATATAAATGTGTTATATCTGTTAATTTAAGAAGGTTTGATGTTTGTTTTATAGTAGTGTTTATTTCCTTGATTGATTTTTGGTGATAGAAGAGGAATATTTGGTTAACGACTGTAATAATGTTGTGGCTTAGTGGTTAGAGTGCATGCCTGAAATGCTGATATATATATAGGTCATAGGATTGATTACAGTTTTACTCAGGTTTTTAAAATGTTTTTGTTTTTTAATTAATTATTTTTTTTTTTATATATTTTTTTTAATTTAATTTAATTTAATTTTATTTTATTTTATTTTATGTATTTTATTTTATTTATTTTATTTATTTATTTATATTTATTTATATTTATTTATTAAATTATTAATTAATTAATTAATTAATTTTATTTATCAGTATTAATTAAATCTAACTTAAAACTATAAATATATGTCTGTATTAAAAAATTAATGTTTGGGCACAACTTGGGAAATGTCACACCACTCTAGTTTTAGAAAGCTGTTGAAAAAGCCTAATTCTAAGACACTTTTAAACAGCATGCATGTCTTATTTTCTCTTCATATTACTAAACAGACAGCATATTTTGGCTCTTCAAGAAAATTGCATGGAGAGGCAACCATATTATGTATTTAAAAGTTTTAACCTACTGAGGAAACTGTTTTAATTATGTAATTCTCTAAATGAGATGGTCTTATGGAATATAGTATGAAATATTAAAGGAATCTGGTGTTTGACAAATGCTTTTTACCAGGTTTGAAAAAAACCCTGTCTACCAGTTATATGGATTGATTATGTTTTCTCTATTAAGCATTTGAAAGCCATCATGGCTTTGTCATTCTAGTTAATTCTTTAATGGTCAAATTCCATTCATGTTTATAAATAAATACCCCACCCCCAGTTACATGTTTTCATGTTTCTTCTCGATTGCGGTCTGACCCTGCAAGTCAAGTTTATTATCTTAATTACCAATCTGTTAATGTTTGTTTAAATTGCCATTAATTAACCTCTCTTTCAATGTTTTAATACAGATGGACCTAGTTTCATTCTTTAGAGGTACATGTAGAAGGAAGGAAATGTTTTATTTAACGATGCACTCAACACATTTTATTTATGGTTATATGGCGTCAGACATATGGTTAAGGACCACACACAGATATTGAGAGAGGAAACTCGCTGTCGCCACTTCATGGGCAACTCTTTTTTTGATTAGCAGCAATGGATCTTTTATATGCACCATCCTACAGACAGGATAGTACATACCACAACCTTTGTTACACCAGTTGTGGAGCACTGACATCTTTAGAGGTAGAGTGCTTGCCAGAAGACTGCATGTGTGCGGGGGGGGGGGGGGGGGGCTCGAAACTCTGCTGCACCATGCACATTTTCTTCCTTTTTTCTCTCAATGCATTTTGGTAGGAGCATGCATAACCTGACCCTCCTAAAAAACACAGTCTGGACCCCCTACACAATTTCCTACACACACACCTTTGAAGTGCAGTAGGTCATAGGGTTGATCCTCATCAGTGGACTAAAATGTTCACCCGTCAGTGTTTCTTCCAGAAAGAAACTTTTGGGTATGGCGCTATGGAATTGAATGCAACCACAGTCAACTCCCTGGTATGGGGGACTCTCCCAGAAAGAAAATGGGTTAGGTTTAGGGTTATGGTTAGGGTTAAGAAAATCGTAGTTATGATAAGAGTAATTAATTTTGTCAAAAGGTTAACTAAAAAAACTAAATTTGCAAAGCAGTTTGGGTATGGTGCCCTACCCGTTTTACCCTCTGGCAGAAACCCAGCTGCCCCTATGCCAGTTCCCCCATGAATAAAAAAAACCATGGTATGTGTATGTTCTGTCCTGTCTGTGGGAATTCGTGGGCACACTGCCCTGAACAAACCGAGAACTATAGTGCTTCCCACATGGAACGCCATTCTTCATACTATGGAATTTCAATTTTATTTTTCAGCTGATTGTTTTCTAAATTGCACACAAAAATAGTAAAAAAAAAAAAAATTATTTACAAAACATATTTACTGTTTCTTCTTACATCAAATCAAACTGAAATTATTAAAAAAAACATTTTGTAGGAGGATGGGATGTTCTGAAATGCATTTTACAGTATTAATGCAAAAAACATTCATCATTATACAAATGCTGACAAATACAACACTTTGTAATGCATTGTTTCACAATGTCTAACATTTGTATACATGCTGAATGTATAAACACTGCAGTCATGTACCAAATAGTTGGATCAAGTGAAATCATTACTGAAATCAGTGTTCGAGATTAAAATTTTTGGCCAGTATCCCAGTTGGATACTAACATTTCAAAATCTGGTATCCCACCTGAGAATTTAGTATTATATGGCATCCCAGTGGGATACTGGGTTCTTGAAGTCTGGTATCCAAAATTAAATTCTGGTATCCCCGGGATATCGGATACCGTTAATCTCGAACACTGACTGAAATGAACAACTGTATTTTTTACTGTTACAATTGCAAATATCATGAATGTAAACAAACAATCTAATTACTGTGTAGAACTTTGTATTAAAAATCTTCAGCTGAGCAGTTACTGTGGTCTATTAAGGATTGTCTGTTTACATGAATGTAAAAGAAATAACAGGCAATCCTTAAAGGGACATTCCTTAGTTTGCTGCATTATAAGATGTTTCTGACTAATAAAATATTTCTACGATTAAACTTACATGTTAAATATATTTTCTTGTTTAGAATATCAATGTCTGTATATTCAATGTGTTTCTGGTCATCTTAATATTTGTAAGAAGCCCAAACTGGATTTGGTCTTCAAATATTTTTTAGGAAATAAAATGAAAATTAACCTAGTAAAAATATTAGAATGATCAAAAACTAATATTCTAAACAAGAAAATATATTTAATATGTAAATTTAATCGTAGAACTATTTTATTAATCGATAACATTTTAAAACTTTGCAGCAAACTCAGGAATGTCCCTTTAAATGAATTCATTATCGAGGTATGAAAAAAGGAAAATCATCTGCAAACTGTGAATCTGCAAAGCCATTCAAACATACTTAATGAGAACAGGGGTGTAGCCAGAACATATTTTGCATTACGCATGCAGAAGGCATGCCCGAGCGGGGAGATTCGGGGGGTCTCCCCCCGTTAATATATTGAAACTCAGGAAGCCTGTAGATACATTCTGAGCCTTTTCTGAGGCATTTTTTTCTATCTTTTTTCGAGTCAATTTTAAGAGGATGTTTTATAAACCAATTACTGACAGTCTCGACCTATTCCTGGATTTTTTTTTGCATTACGCACGTGTACTGTGTAATGAGTGCTACGCCTTTGAATAATAACGCTAAAATTTCATATTTTATTTTGAATTTTTTTTTTGGTTCATAAACAACAACACCCAATAAGACCAAGTACCAATAAAAAGTGACATCATCAGATATGACAGTCCTTGACATTATATTTTTGTTCATCAAGGAATTAACGAATTCACGTTGCTGCAACTGGACTAAGAGGATGACTATATATTGTAATGACCGGCCTCGGTGGCGTCGTGGCAGGCCATCGGTCTACAGGCTGGTAGGTACTGGGTTCGGATCCCAGACAAGGCATGGGATTTTTAATTCAGATACCGACTCCAAACCCTGAGTGAGTGCTCCGCAAGGCTCAATGGGTAGGTGTAAACCACTTGCACCGACCAGTGATCCATAACTGGTTCAACAAAGGCCATGGTTTGTGCTATCCTGCCTGTGGGAAGCGCAAATAAAAGATCCCTTGCTACCTGTCATAAAAGAGTAGCCTATGTGGCGACAGTGGGTTTCCTCTCCAAATCTGTGTGGTCCTTAACCATATGTCTGACGCCATATAACCGTAAATAAAATGTGTTGAGTGCGTTGTTAAATAAAACATTTCTTTCTTTCTTTCCAAACCCTGAGTGAGTGTTCCGCAAGGCTCAATGAGTAGGTGTAAACCACTTGTACCGACCAGTGATCCATAACTGGTTCAACAAAGGCCATGGTTTGTGCTATTCTGCCTGTGTGGTGACAGCGGGTTTCCTCTAAAAAACAGTGTCAGAATGACCATATGTTTGATGTCCAATAGCCGATGATAAGATAAAAAAATCAATGTGCTCTAGTGGCATCGTTAAGTAAAACAAATTTTACTTTTTTTTAATATTGTAATGAATGTAACAGAAATTTAATTATACTGCCTTGGCAGGACATTCTAGAGGGGTTCAGGGCATGATTCCATGGAAACGTTGAAAACTTGATCTTTTAAAATGCAGTTATACTGGCACCCCCTTTTCCCGTCCTCCCGCAGACGCCCATACGTCATTTTCCTCTGTCTATAATACTTCAAAATACTTCAACAGCTAAGCCTTATTTCTCTACCAGGGTGGCATTTAGCTTTGTCGGTTGAATGCTCGCCTGAGGTGCTTGCGTCGCAGGATCAAATCACCTCAGTGCATCCATTCAACTGATTGGATTTTTTCTCGTTCTAACTAGTGCACCACAACTGGGCAAAGGCCGTGGGCATGTGCTTTCCTGTCTGTGGGAAAGTGCATATAAAAGATCCCTTGCTGCATTAAGAAAAATGTAGCGGGTTTCCTCTGATGACTGCGAGTCAAAATTACCAAATGTTTGACATCCAATCGCCGATGATAAATTAATCAATGTGCTCCATTGGTGTCATTAAAGAAAACAAAGTTTTTTTATTTCTCTACCATTGAGATCATGTAAATATAATTTAGGACGCTATCCATTAATACTAAATTAACACTTAATGTATTCATTTATACCATTTATATAGGACGTGATATATATGTCTGTATTGTACAGGTACACATAGGCTTCCATTTAATATTTTACCTTTTGTACTGTAACTTATTGATGATTTATGTAAAAAACAACAAAAAACATGGAATATGGCAAGCAAAGATCCTTATTTATATACCAGCACTAAAAGGTTGTTTTGCGAGTTCAGGAGATAATGATCGCTTTACTTTTCGTTTTTTATGGTCTTGAATTTATGAGAAGGAATTAAAGTGAACAGGCACTGAAGGGAGTGATCATTGGGTATTGTAACACAATTTGTCAGTCGCTTTGACGTCAGAGCATTGTGTTCCGGCATCGACGTTTCCAGGACCAGGATTGAGCGGCTTAGAATGTGTCAGAATATTGTACGTTGACCACTGAATGAAGCGGCCACTCGGATGTCTTGTTATTAATACACCCGATCATATCTTCTAGTCCTGTCTAGTCACCTTGTACACAGCCCAGGTATTCTAAACACATTTTGATTGGGAGTTCAGATGTAGGGTATCACACTGACACTTCACTTTAATCATATATGAATATGTATATATAGCTGTATAAAATTAATGTACTTTAGGATTTAAGCTTTTTATTTCATAAATTGCAACTGGCGAAATGTGAATTGAAGTTGATTTGGCAATCATATTTTAAAGTTGCCTTGACAGTATAAAACAAAAACAACAACACACACATATCACTGAAAAACTCTACGGATCCCTGTTGGTGGGCCAATTGGGCTATTTGTCGTTCCAGCCAGTGCACTATGACTGGTATATTAAAGACCATGGTATGTCCTATCCTGTCTGTGGCATGGTGCATATAAAAGATCCCTTGCTACTTTGGGAAAATGTAGACTGTTTGACATCCAATAGCCAATGATTAATAAATCAATGTCCTCTAGTGGTGTCGTTAAACAAAACAAACTTTCTTTCCAATGCCAATTACAATATCAGTGTTAGCCACCAGCAGCAAATGTAACAGATCAATATTCGTAGATGTTATTATGACAGTGACCATTGTTTCTAAGGTACACATGTACTTTTTTAGTCCCACTAAAAAGCACCAGGATGAAAATTTTACAAAATTTTAAATTAAATATTATGTACTAAGAAGTTGTAAGTATGTGTTAATTACAGGTTTTTTTAAAATTCATTTTGAAAAGGCTATGACAATAACTGCAAAAAATATACTGAACTAAAGAGAAGTGAATATTAATTTACTTTTCTTATATTTATATAAAATTATTCACTTTCTAGTTCCATTAGTTTTGTGTCTGTTAAAATTAGAAATGGTTTGTGAACTTTTAAAGCCAGTTTTTACAGTCTTTTTACCAAATTATTTTTATCACAAAAAAACCCCCAAAAAACTAATAAAAATTAAAAATTAATATATATATATATATTTGTGTTTCTTTAGTAATGTTTTTAAAGTATATTTTATATTGGTTAATAACTATAGTCAGTGCCTATCAACGCACATTGATTTTCTGAATGCTGCAGTTAATTATAATTGTGTGTGAATGGACTTTGACACTGTACACTGTGAACCAAAGACAGGTCCTGCCTCGGTTAACCCTTGGTCATGGCCGTAACATGAGGTCAGAGCTCACCCACTCAAAAAAGTTTGATTTCATTGAAAAGCCACTGATTTATTGCTATTGAACTTGGCACGGGTCCTGACATAATGGCTATTTTCAGTTCTGCCCTGCACATGTACTTCGATAAGGTGATCAGAATTAAAAAGTCGGCTGATCTACGGCCTGATCTACGGCCTGATACACGTGTCATTACAGCTGGATTCTTGATGAAGTCCGGTTTGTCAAGTGTTTGTCTATCAAATGGGAAGTACATATAGCTGATTGTCATGAAACGTGTGTCCCGTAACTACAACTAGTTTTGTGGAAAATACCATGGATTGTGGACCAATACTCTGTCAGTCTTGGGTCACTGGTTAACTTTTTTATCAGCTACCTGTGTACATAATATGTAAATAAGATTTTTGTTATTAAAGGTGCCATTTCGAGTATATTTTTAAAAATTGTGTAATTATTTAGAGTAGACCATTTACATTAACTGTTTTACTGTCAAGCAGTGAAAGTTTGTTTTAGCAACATCTCTAAAGCACATTAATTAATAAATCATTGGCTGTTGGATGTCCAGGGCTAGCTGTGGCAATTGTCAAATTAAACCAATTGCAAATTTCAAAAACAACTGACAAATTTTATTTTACATTCGCGAAATAATTTCAAGTAATAATTGATATTTTGTTACAAAATAATTGGGTTTCTGTAATTGTTTTAATTTAATAGATAATTTGGTGAAATGCTCTGCTTACCGAGAGCTAGCTCTGATGTCACACGTGATAGTACATTCCATGGTGATTGTCATACCAGTTGTGGTGTTATGGCTGGAATGACAAATAGCCTAATGGGGATCAATCCCCCTCCCCCTTCCCGTCACCTTTCATGCGGTTCAGTTTGAAACCTGGTATATAATTGAACAACAGCAACCCCCACAAAATGGTTTATCAGCCGGTTTCGACTCTCTTGAACACTACATGTCTCACTTACAAGTATCAAGCTGATAATTAACAATGTGCTGGGGGCACACACATACAAATGTCAATGCCAGTTATACTGAATGGTTTACCATAAAATTTGTTTTGTTTCATGACACCACTAGATCATATTAATTTATTAATCATCAGCTATTGCATGTAAAGACATTTGGTAATTTTTGACATATAGTCTTCGAGAGGAAACCTGCTACATTTGTCATCAAGGGATCATTTACAGGGTTTCCGCCAGAAAAAAAATGATGGGGGGGGGGGGGGATCAAGAAAGAAGTGTTTTATTTAACGACGCACTCAACACATTTTATTTACGGTTATATGGCGTCAGACATATGGTTAAGGACCACACAGATTTTGAGAGGAAACCCGCTGTCGCCACTACATGGGCTACTCTTCCGATTAGCAACAAGGGATCTTTTATTTGCACTTCCCACAGGCAGGATAGCACAAACCATGGCCTTTGTTGAACCAGTTATGGATAACTGGTCGGTGCAAGTGGTTTACACCTACCCATTGAGCCTTGCGGAGCACTCACTCAGGGTTTGGAGTCGGTATCTGGATTAAAAATCCCATGCCTCGACTGGGATCCAAACCCAGTACCTACCAGCCTATAGACCGATGGCTTGCCACGACGCCACTGAGGCCGGGGGGGGGGGGGGGGGGGGGGGGGGGGGGGGGGGGGGGGGGGGGGGATCAGACCAGTGGAGGGGGCGAAGCCCCTGACCGTGCGCCATAGGCTAGATAATTAACATTTGCTAATTAACATATTCTCTCTACCTAACATTTTCTTAGAAAATGTTATGCTAAGAGCTAAAAATGACCTTAAAACCCCCACTGCTTTGCAGATTGATGGGTGGGATATCCCTCCCATGTCAAAATCAGGGTTCCCCTCTGTATGAAACCCTGATTTATGTACACTTTCCCTCAGACAGGGCATCACATACCACATCCTGTGATATACCAGTTGTGGTGCACTGGTTGAGATGAGAAAAAACCCCAATCAGAGAATGAGTCCACTAAGGTGATTCGATCCTACGATGCAAGCACGTCAGGCCAGCTTGAATGGTTTACCAGCGCTTGTTCTCTTAACAGTTCCTGGTGGCTGTGGCGTCTTCTAACGTTCATTGATACTTCTTAATTCATCAATAAATATCTTCCTGGCTCGACTCGACACACTTGTCAGGCAGCAATTATTGGTGTGTGGTATGTTAAGTCTGAAACGTAATTACTCACATGTATCACCTGTTTATTTGTCAGGGCATTGACCACCTCTGTTCAGCGGAGGGTGGAGGGCTGGGGTGGATCTAGCTCAATTGGTAGAACTCTCCTGAGGTGCCTGCATGGGTCATAGGATCAAACCCCCTTGGTAGATCCATTCTTTATTTGTTTTTTCCCATCCCACCCAGAGCCCATTGACTGGTATATTAAAGGTTGTGGTATAACATGTCCTAGCTGTCTTTGACAAAGTGCAAAGATCCTTTGCTGCTAATTCTAGTAAATGTAGTGTTTTTCTTCTAAGAATATTTGTTATCAAATGTATATTATCAAATATATTATCAAATGTTTGACATCCAATAGCCATTGGTTGATAAATCAAGGTTCTCTAGCAGTGTCGTTAAACAAAACAAACTTTAACTTTTAAATGTTAAGCAGAAACAGAATGATCTGTATTCATATACCCCAAACCCATCTCTTTCATTTCTTTCAGCTAGACCTGCATTCATTTATGCAGTATTGTGCTCATGATTAAACATGCATTTATTCCAATTTTTTCTGTCCTAACAAATATCCCACGGATGTAATATCAAAGGCCATGGTATGTGCTGTCCTATACATGGGAAAGTGCATATAAAAGATCCTTTGCTGATAATGAAAAAAATGTAGCAGGTTTCTTCTAAAAGCTATGTAACTGAATTACCAAACATTAACTCATGATTAATTAATCACTGTGCCCTAGTTTGTTTATGTACTTATTTTTGTGCTTATATCCAATTAAGGTTCAAACATGCTTTCCTGGACACTCACTTTACCTATCTGGGTTATCTGTGTCTGGGCTCTGATGATGTCATCAACAAAACAAATTTTATCTATAATTCTTTCTTACTGCCATCCTAGAATAGCTGCTGTTAAGCAGGCATTCATTTCCATCTCATAGTTTTACACCCAATAGCCGATGTATTTTTCATGCTGGGGTATCGTTAAACATTCAATCATTTATTTCCCTTTTTAAATATTGATTGCTGTAGTGTACTGTGTACGTGAGACTTATATTAGTACCAGTACCTATACGTGTGTCAATATATAATTGATGTTTATTTGTAGCCTGTGTTAATATTGCCTTCACAGTAGAACATATACAGTGCTAGATGCTTGTTTACCAAAATGCTATTGTTTTAATCATTGTTTATCAATATATCCATTGTATTTTCCTCAGATTTTTTGTTTATCAACACTAATATTACATAATGATACATAACCAGTATTCTTATTGGTTGAAAACTAATCACATGACCTTCCTTAAATAAGGATATTGCTGTCAGTTGGTCCTATCAGTCCAATTAAAAGTGATATTGCCCTTGGAGATTTAAGAGAAAAACATTTCTATTCAATTAATGATTAGGTAACGTAATGCAACATCAACTGCTAATTCTAATGTAAACAACCACAAACTTGTAACAAAACGCTTTGCTGTCCTTCAACAAAAATATAACAACATTATTCATGCTGAGTTTAATTCCAGGCCAGGTCAGTACTCGTCACATTTTGTAAGGCATATCTCGCAGATTTAGAAACGTACATTGATACTTCAAAACACAGTTGGATTCGGCACTCCCTGGATTTTATGTTATAAATAAAGAATGCATTTGGAGGTAGTAACTGTTCAGTATAACTGTATGTTCAGATTGATCACATTTCATTTTGTTAATTTGTTATTACATGTAGTATGATTTTGACATTATAGCTGGTCATAGTGTCTCTAATTTAATTTTTGACTTGGTGATGTTCCAACTGTTTATTAACACATTACTCTGCTTGTCATACAATGTCATAGCCATTAACCTCGGTCAGTATCAATTTCTTTGGTGTATAAAACCTGATTTTGCCCTCATTGATGGTCAATAATTGATAAATATCAAACAACAACATTATGTACAAAATGTACATGTATACAATAATTACTATATCCATTTTGTTTTTTGTTTTTTGGAAAATTAACTTGTTTTTAAACTGCCATATAGACAATGTTTCTTCTGTTATTAGGATGGAATATTTTTTTTAGAAATCAGCAATTAACTTAAAGTTTATTAATTCTGTAGATACATATGTGTTCAAAAAGGTTTACTCACAAACATGTGCTAATTTACCGGTCAAATATGTAGGTACATCCTATAGTATACATGATGATGATATATCACACAAATATGTAGGTTTACTCACAAACATCCTACGGTAGTAGTACAGTGCATACATGCACATGTACACGCACTATATCACACAAATATGTAGGTTTACTCACAAACATCCTACGGTAGTAGTACAGTGCATACATGCACATGTACACGCACTATATCACACAAATATGTAGGTTTACTCACAAACATCCTACGGTAGTAGTACAGTGCATACATGCACATGTACACGCACTATATCACACAAATATGTAGGTTTACTCACAAACATCCTACGGGTAAGCATAAATACACGCACTATATTAATGTAGGTTTATACATCCTACGGTAGTAGTACAGTGCATACATCTTGCCACAAATATGTAGGTTTACTCACAAACATCCTACGGTAGTAGTACAGTGCATACATGCACATGTACACGCACTATATCACACAAATATGTAGGTTTACTCACAAACATCCTACGGTAGTAGTACAGTGCATACATGCACATGTACACGCACTATATCACACAAATATGTAGGTTTACTCACAAACATCCTACGGTAGTAGTACAGTGCATACATGCACATGTACACGCACTATATCACACAAACAACGGTAGTGTACAGTGCATAATGCACAGTACACGCACTATATCAAACAAATATGTATACTCACAAACATCCTACGGTAGTAGTAACATAAACATGTACACGCACTATGTCTACTGTAGGATGGCGAGTACAGTGGGTGCATCACACAAATTTAGGTTTACTCACAAACAAGGTAGGACAGTGCATACATTGTACACGCACTAACAGCAAAAATTACTATATACGGTAGTAGTACAGTTTACATTACGCTATATTAAGTTCAATGACACCAGCACTATATCACACAAATATGTAGGTTAAAACGGTAGTAGTTGATACATGCACATGTACACGCACTATATCACACAAATATGTAGGTTTACTATTAGTATCAGCATGCTGTTGCATATATGAAACATCCTTAGTAGTAATTCATGCACATGTGTCACACAAAATGTAGGTTTTACAAAAGTACAGTTTTTACACGCAAATCCCATGAGAAGGGCATGCATGCAACACATCACACCTGCCCTGTGTGTGTATGAGTGTGACATAATACCAAGTCACCATTGTTTTTCAGCAGTTTGATCTGTTTTACAAAATAGCACACAAGTGGGTCGGACATACCTGTATATAGGCTTTCTATTATACATGTAGGTGCATCATAACATTTGGTTAACAAAATATATTTTTTTAGGGAAAATGTATAAAGCCCCTTTTTTAGAAAAAAATATTAAAAGTATGAAAATGCCATGTAATGTTTTAAAAAGAATTTTTAAATATTTTACCTGCCCTGTTTTATGATGACATAATAAAGAATGTCTATTGAGAGTATTTTATTTTACACAAGGTGGATGATAGATACAAATTATTTTATTTTAATGAAAAACAATATTTTATTTTACACAAGGTGGATGATAGATACAAAACAATATTCATTCATTCATATTCATTTTTGATGAATTTAAAAATAACTTTTCTTTCTTCATATGATAATTTCTATAGAAAAGTCCGTACAGGGCAGGATGTGGCCCAGTGGTAAATCGCTCACTTTATGCGAGTTAGGATCGATCTCCATCAGTGGGCCCATTGGGTCATTTCTCGTTTCAACCAGTGCACCACAACTGGTATATTATAGGCGTGATATGTGCTATCCTGTCTGTGGGAAAGTGCATATAAAAGATCTCTTGCTACTAAAGACAAAATGTAGCAGGTTTCTTCTCTAAGACTATATGTTAGAATTACCAAATGTTTGACATCCAATAGCTGATGATTAATAAATCTAGTGGTGTCGTTAAACAAAACAAACTTTAACATTTAACTTTTTCTCATATGATAATTTCTATACAAGAGTCATTACAGTTTAACTTTTACCCGTTCATTAGTTAGTGTGCTGTGACCAGCCAGCACCTCACATATACACCTGAATCGTCGAAGACACACACAAATCAATAATGGCCGTCTCACACGCCAGATCGACAGTCATTGATCATCATTTGGCAATCAATGAAAATTGAGCCACTCTGATTCAGGCTAATGTTTACGGTCTTGTAATAGCATAATATCCGCAATTACCACTTCACAGCCTTGATGTAAGCAGCCTAGATCGCAGAGAACAGTCGTATCAAAACGTCATGTAGGTAGAAACAAACATGGCTGCCACGTACAACCACACAGTACATAATATCCTCAATTACCACTTTACAGCCTTGATGTAAGCAGCCTAGATTGTAGCGAACAGTCTTGTCAAAATGTCATGTAGGTAGAAACAATTACCACTTCACAGCCTTGATGTAAGCAGCCTAGATTGCACTTCACAGCCTTGATGTAAGCAGCCTAGATCGCACTTCACAGCCTTGATGTAAGCAGCCTAGATCATAGCGAACAGTCATGTCAAAACGTCATGTAGGTAGAAACAATTACCACTTCACAGCCTTGATGTAAGCAGCCTAGATCGCAGAGAACAGTCGTATCAAAACGTCATGTAGGTAGAAACAAACATGGCTGCCACGTACAACCACACAGTACATAATATCCTCAATTACCACTTCACAGCCTTGATGTAAGCAGCCTAGATTGTAGCGAACAGTCTTGTCAAAATGTCATGTAGGTAGAAACAATTACCACTTCACAGCCTTGATGTAAGCAGCCTAGATCGTAGCGAACAGTCATGTCAAAATGTCATGTAGGTAGAAACAATTACCACTTCACAGCCTTGATGTAAGCAGCCTAGATCGCAGCGAACAGTTGTGTCAAAATGTCATGTAGGTAGAAACAAACATGGCTGCCATGTACAACCACACTGTGCAAAATACTGTAGGAATCACCTGCTAGTCAAATGTGGAAGGAAATAGCATGATCTTTGGTTTTCTTTTTGTTGATTTGGTTTGGTTTTTACTATTTTGATACTGGAAATAAATTAATAATTTAGGGATGAATTTACAAAAGCTGTTTTTTGTCTCATACATGTGTGACTACATATATATGTATATTTACAATACTTACAATACATCTCCTGCATTTACAATTATTTATACAACTCATGCATTTAAGAAAAACAAGCTTCATAAATGTGTGTTTTAATGGAAGATTTCATCCCAAATGTGTATGTATGCATGTAGAGTGCTGGCCCCTGTTTGTAGTCCAGTTTCACCTACATACAATATTGTAGCCCAGTGGTAAAGTGCTCACTTGATGCATGGTCGGTCTAGGATCGATCCCCATTCGGCTATTTCTCGCTCTAGCCAGTGCTGGTATATCAAAGGCCATGGTATGTGCTGTCCTGCCTGTGGGACGGTGCATATAAAAGATCCCTTGCTATTAATGAAAAAATGTAGCAGGTTTTCTTTTTAAGACTGAAAATTACAATTTGTTTGACATCCAGTAGCCGATGATTAATAAACCAGTGTGCTCTAGTGGTGTCGTTAAACAAAGCAAACTTTAATATGATAACACACTGTAAATAAATAGTTTTACTTGTGTTATTTTCTCCTTTTTTCATAAATAAATGAATGTCTCAGTGGGCAGGTATATGACTTCTCTCTCATGAACCACTAACAACTAACCACTAACTCACTGTCCTGGACAGACAGCCCAAATAGCTCAAGGTGTGTACCCAGGAGAATGTGCTTGAACTTTAACTAATTGGATATATGCACAGAAAGAAAGAGAAATGAATAAAATTAATGTTGTAATGATGTCATTAAGGTTATAATTTGGCGACGTCATCCAATCAGAATCTAGTAAACCAGTATATCAGCAGGAGGTTTGTAATTGTAATCTGTTTACTGTATTTTCCCATGTGATATATAGGTCTATGTACGCAAGTACCTAACTTAAATTTTGTTTCTCGAATATACCGCTGCTTTCGCTTTTAAGTTTGATGACAGGTGGAAAACGGTACATCTTGCATTCACCGTCAATTTTGTGGTTTAAAATAATGGTACGCATTATATTGTGGTTCATGTTTTTTTTCTTGGAATAAACTTTCAAAGTGGGGGGGGTGCACATTATACACCGGTGCGCATAATACACAGTATTTAACACATATTTGTTTTACTATTTCAGGAGAATGAATGGACAGAATTCTAGTCGAAACCAAAACAGCCACAATGTGCCACAACAGACTAAGGGCAGTCACATGGATATACCAACCTTACGTATTCAGGCCGAAACGCCTGTTCCTTCTGCATCGGGGAACACTCCAATCCCTCAACAGAACTCTACGACACACAATGCGGATAAAGTGAAAGGCGTGTCGCTTCCTTCTATATCACCAAACCCATCGCTGGTCAGTGGGGTCAGCGGAGGCAGCCCAGCACTGCGCCGACCGGGGCCCGGCTTTGAACTCAAGACCTCATTCAACACACCACGCACAAATGTTACACAAAATCGACAGCCGCTTTCTGGAATTACGCACGGCATGGTCAACCTACCTCCTAAACATGGTAAGTCATTCAGTGGACTTCTATCTAAGATATTGGGATCGATCTCTGTCAGTGGGCCCATTGCTCTATTTCTTGCACCATGACTAGTACATCAAAGGCTGTGGTATGTGCTATTCTGTCTATGGGATGGTGCATATAAAAGATTCCTTGCTGCTTATTGAAAAGAGTAGCCCATGAAGTGGCGACAGTGGGTTTTCACCCTCAATATCTGTGTGGTCTTTAACCATATGTCTGACGCCATATAATCATAAATAAAATGTGTTGAGTGCATCATTAAATAAAACATTTCCTTCCTTCCTTCTATCTAAGATATGCAGAGTTAATGGGTCACATGGGTCACAAATATGTACCTTTGATGGTATAATATCCGCCCGGTCCCCTCCATTATTATTTTTAGTTAGGGTTGAGGGTTAGGGTTAGGGTTAGGGTTAGGGTTATGGCTGGGGTTAGGACTAGGGTTGGGGTTGGGGTTGGGGTTGGGGTTAGGGTTAGGGTTAGGGTTAGGGGAAGGGGGGACCGGGCGGATATTTTTCCGTGAACTTCTCTGGGTCAAAAATATGTACCTCTGATTATAAGGCTTGGTCAAGCTACCTCCAAAACATGGTAAGTCATTGAGTGAACTTCTCTGGGTCAAAAATATGTACCTCTGATTATAAG
Source organism: Gigantopelta aegis (assembly GCF_016097555.1). NCBI lineage: Eukaryota > Metazoa > Mollusca > Gastropoda > Neomphalida > Peltospiridae > Gigantopelta > Gigantopelta aegis. The sequence goes on along the minus strand of NC_054704.1, from coordinate 97,655,437 downwards.
GCTTGGTCAAGCTACCTCCTAAACATGGTAAGTCATTGAGTGAACTTCTCTGGGTCAAAAATATGTACCTTTGATTACAAGGCTCTTTTAGTTTGTTTGTATATTTGTTTTGTTTTAACAACACCACTAGAGCACACTGATTAATTAATCATCGGCTATTGGATGTCAAACATTTGGTACTTCTGACACGTCATCAGAGGAAACCCGCTACTTTTTTTTAAAGGGATCTTTTATATGCACTTTCCCACAGACAGGAAATCACATACCATGGCCTTTGACCAGTTGTGGTGCAGTTCTTAGAATGAGAAAAAAATCCAATCTGTTGAATGGATCCACTGATGTGGTTCAATTCTGCGATGCAAGCACCTCAAGCGAGCATTCAACCAACTGAGCTGAATCCTGCCACCAAGGCACTATTAAGTCTAAGAATTAACATTTTTATAGACTTCTATTAAATTCAACTGTCTACTGATTACATTCAGTTTGGTTGGTGTTTTAGGCCTATTAGTACCAAATTCAAACAATCTTTGTCTTGCCTTTACGAAGTAAAAAGGCAAGATTTAGGTATTACTTTTTCCAATGGCGAGGATGGCAACTTTTGTGTTAAAGTTTAATATTAAAGTTTCAAGTTTAGAACAGTTTCTCTCAAACTATAAGTCCTAGATCAGTGAAACTTGGTTTATTGTTGATCACAGTGCACCATTTGTTATGTTAGGTGAGACGTTTAATTGCACAGAATTCTTGTTCACCATGCCTATATCTTATTACAGTTCAGGCATGTTCCTCTCCCTTCATACTTCCTCTGACATTGCCAGGGGTGAGACGTTTAATTCCACAGAATTCTTGTTCACCATGCCTATATCTTATTACAGTTCAGGCATGTTCCTCTCCCTTCATACTTCCTCTGACATTGCCAGGGGTGAGACGTTTAATTCCACAGAATTCTTGTTCACCATGCCTATATCTTATTACAGTTCAGGCATGTTCCTCTCCCTTCATACTTCCTCTGACATTGCCAGGGGTGAGACGTTTAATTCCACAGAATTCTTGTTCACCATGCCTATATCTTATTACAGTTCAGGCATGTTCCTCTCCCTTCATACTTCCTCTGACATTGCCAGGGGTGAGACGTTTAATTCCACAGAATTCTTGTTCACCATGCCTATATCTTATTACAGTTCAGGCATGTTCCTCTCCCTTCATACTTCCTCTGACATTGCCAGGGGTGAGACGTTTAATTCCACAGAATTCTTGTTCACCATGCCTATATCTTATTACAGTTCAGGCATGTTCCTCTCCCTTCATACTTCCTCTGACATTGCCAGGGGTGAGACGTTTAATTCCACAGAATTCTTGTTCACCATGCCTATATCTTATTACAGTTCAGGCATGTTCCTCTCCCTTCATACTTCCTCTGACATTGCCAGGGGTGAGACGTTTAATTCCACAGAATTCTTGTTCACCATGCCTATATCTTATTACAGTTCAGGCATGTTCCTCTCCCTTCATACTTCCTCTGACATTGCCAGGGGTGAGACGTTTAATTCCACAGAATTCTTGTTCACCATGCCTATATCTTATTACAGTTCAGGCATGTTCCTCTCCCTTCATACTTCCTCTGACATTGCCAGGGGTGAGACGTTTAATTCCACAGAATTCTTGTTCACCATGCCTATATCTTATTACAGTTCAGGCATGTTCCTCTCCCTTCATACTTCCTCTGACATTGCCAGGGGTGAGACGTTTAATTCCACAGAATTCTTGTTCACCATGCCTATATCTTATTACAGTTCAGGCATGTTCCTCTCCCTTCATACTTCCTCTGACATTGCCAGGGGTGAGACGTTTAATTCCACAGAATTCTTGTTCACCATGCCTATATCTTATTACAGTTCAGGCATGTTCCTCTCCCTTCATACTTCCTCTGACATTGCCAGGGGTGGGACGTAGCCCAGTGGTAAGCGCCGGCTTGATGTGCGGTCGGTTTGGGATTGATCTCCGTCGGTGGGCCCATTAGGCTATTTCTCATTCCAGCCACTGCACCATGACTGGTATATCAAAGGTTGTGGTATGTGCTATCCTGTCTGTGGGATGGTGCATATAAAAAATCCCTTGCTACTAACTGAAAAATGTAGCGGGTTTCCTGTCTGTGAGGGGCAGGATTTAGCTCAGTTGGTTGAGTGCTCGCTTCAGGTGCTTGTGTCACAGGATCGAATCACCTCAGTGGATCCATTCAGTTGATAGGGTTTTTTTCTTGTTCATACCAGTGCACCATAACTGGTCAAAGGCTGTGGTATGTGCTTTCCTGTCTGTGGGAAGTGCATATAAAAGATTGCTGCATTAGGAAAAATGTAGCGAGTTTCCTCTGATAACTACGAGTCAGAATTACCAAATGTTTGACATCCAATAGCCGATGATTAATTAATCAATGTGCTCTAGTGGTGTTGTTAAACAAAACAAACTTCTGACATTGCCAGTGATTGTGTCCAGGACAAACTCCTCACTTGGTTTTCAATTTTTTAGTCCCCTACCAGAGAGAATTATAAGTTTTGTATCTATCTATTCATCTATCCATCCATCCATCTGTCCATCCATCCATCTGTCCATTCCCATGTCTTTGTCTCTGCCCATCCATCCATCCATCTGTCTGTCTGCCTGTTCATCCATCTATCCATCTGCCTGTCCATCCATCCATCCATCCATCCATCCATCCATCCATCCATCCATCCATCCGTCGATCAATCCATCTGTCCATTCCCATGTCCGTCTCTCCACCCATCTCTCCATCCATCTGTCTGTCTGCCCATCCATCCATCCTTCCATTCATCCATCCATCATCCTTCCATCCATCCATCCATCCATCCATCCATCCTTCCATCCATCCATCCATCCATCCATCCATCCATCCATCCATTGTGGCCTATTAGAGTGCACATTGCAGCCAATACCTCTTACTAAACAACTCCAGGTTTTCACCAATCCAGCTTCGGTATCCCTAGCAGGAGCCGAAACTCCAGTCATAGCTCTTTGGATCATTGAGACATACAAGCTTCATCACCAGATCAAGGAATGGACCATGAACTCAGTCAGTCATCCCCCACCCCCTCACCCCCAATGTTCACTTGCTTTCACTGTATCTGCCTTCAAGAACTCGATTCATTTGCCTTTCTCAAATTTGAAATTGTCCTTTTTACAATTTTGGGATAGACCCCTAATAGATTTTAGGCCTGACCACTCTCAGTTTTCAGGGACTGATACACATATTTGTAGATTTATTTACGATATACATGCATGGGGTTGTGATTTACACCCATTTTTACAAAGCAGTTTTAAGTTCATGTACCTATTGATTGACTTCTATGACATTCAGAATTAAAAGGTCACAAGTCTCTGTCTCGAGACAGACCGGCCTCGGGACAGACATGCTCGAAGCTCTAGTGGCATATGAGCATGTTTAAAACGTACCCAACCCAAGGTCACAAGTCTATCCCCTTACTTACAGGGTAGTTTAAGTCCAAGCACCTGCTTATAGAATCTTGTTACATTCAAATGTATGGAATCAAAAGAATACATCCTTGATTACAAAACTGGTATGCATATATTTACAGAACTTTATATGTACCTGTTGTATATTTATAGACCCTAAATTAAATTCTAGACCCACAATTGTAAATCGATCTTTATACAAATGTTTAGATTTGTATATTGGATTCATTTGTTTGGGATTAATATAAACTAAATTTGAGGTCAAAGGTTAGGGGGATTAGATCTGCCAGAACATTTTTATGTAAGTATATATATATAAAATTAAGGCTGGCATTGGCATAGTCATGCAGGCTCCCATTTTTATTGGAGGGCAAGCTGATTTTTTGCCTGAATTAAATGAAAATGCCTGAATCTGGATAACAATGTTTAAGCCCATTCATACCAAATAGATATATAGGTTTTGAAATGAATCAGTGCATTCTTACATGGATTACACCTAATATTGTGAGTAGAATGATGGAAATACATGGTGAAAACATTCCAAGCCGGTTCATTTTGTCTGAATGTCCCCATTATTTTTACCCAAGTGTGAAGTTTTGCTCCTGCACTAGGGGGGCAGTTCATCCCCTTGACCAACCCCCATCCCCCAACCACCCCATTATGTATGATTATGGGTAATGGCAGGACATAAAGTCTTCGACAGAAAAACTGGTACATTGTTCCATTAGGAGCAAAGGATTTTTTTATGCACCATCCCACATACCACGACCTTTGATATGCCAGTTGTGGTGCACTGGCTGGAGTGAAAAATTGTCCAATGGGCCCACCGATGGGGATCGATCCCAGACCGACCGCACATCAGGCGAGCATTTAACCACTGGGGTACATCCTACCCCTAACCACTGACAAATGTCCTAGACAGACAGGAAATGTTTTATTTAACGACGCACTCAACACATTTTATTTACGGTATCGAAGATATGGAAGGTGTTTGTTCATGACAATATGCCTGAACCCTAATTGGCTATATAAGCAGGGAAAAAATGACAGTGCCTGTAAGTGAGAACACATACATGTACACAACAACTCTTCTGCTCTGATCTCATCTCCATTATTCATTTATATAGATCTCTGCTACATGGCGTATGTACTGTAAACATATACACTTGTTAAATTGATCTTGTTTTCAAGTGAAGTTTTGTCGTCGATGTTTGTACCTGAAGTAAGCCATTCTTTGTGTTCGGTAATCACCATGCGTTTGTTGTGACTGATAGGCTCAGGGGGCAGGCTGTGTCATGTCTGATGTGTAGACATTATATTGCTATGCCAGGCATTGTGTCAAAATTGTCTTGTTTTATATTCCCTATCTGATCAGAGCTGTCTGTATTTATGTGGGTCAGTCCATGGCACACACTCTTGTGTGTGTGTTTGTTTATGGGTGTTTGTGTGTATGTATGTATGTATGTATTGATGTATGAATATCTATATATTGTATGTATGTCGAGGTTGACTATTACATACATAGATATTAACGCACTGGCGCAGGGGATAATTAAATCCTTTCTGGCCTAAAAAATTGTCCCATGCTGTTGCTGGGACTCGAACCTGTAGCACCGATTCGCCCGCAAATTGCAAGACTAACCATGATATGCTCTGAGCTATCGAAGCTTCTTTAACACAACCATATGCATGGGGCCTACAATCTACGCGGTCGATCCCACTTACGTGCATGAAACAGTGGGCAGACCTGGCACTGGCTAGTATGTACTGATGTATGAATATCTATATATTGTATGTATGTCGATGTGTATGTCGATGTGTATGTATGTGTGTGTGTACATGTGGTGTGTGTGTGTGTATGTATGTATGTGTATTTTTTGTGTGTGTATGTGTGTGTGTGTGTATGTATCTGTGTATGTCATGTGTGTGTGATGTATATTGTGTGGTATGTGTGTACATATGTACATATGTATGTACGTTTGTGTGTACATATGTATGTTGTATGTGTGTGGTGTATATTGTGTTCTATGTGTGTACATACATACATTTGTGTGTATATGTGTGTGTGGTGTGTGTGTGGTGTGTATATGTGTGGTATGTGTATGTTTACATGTATGTGTACGTGTGGTGTGTGTCCATGTATATATGTGTGTGTGTGTATGTATGTATGTTTGTGTGTGTGTGCTTGTGTGTGTGTATATTTGTGTGTGTGTGTGTTAAATTGGAGGATCAAAAGCTGCGAGCTTAATGACCTTCCTTACAAACATGCAGGCAAAAAGTAATAAAACATCAATTTATATTTGAAGTGCATGATTTGATATTTTTATAATAAAATAATAGTACAGCACATTTTGTTTACAGTACATATATATATATATAAATATATATATGTTCCTGTAGTGTTCACATGTATATACGGGTGTATGGCCATGTGTCTGTTTATATAGCATATATGAAGTATAAAATAGTGGAAATTAGAGATAGCCACTAAGCCATATAAAATTCTTAAATATGGTTAAATATGCACAGTAGTTGTTCCAAGTGGGATACATCCTTGTGGGTTTTTTGGGGGCGGAACGTAGCTCAGTTGGTCTGGGATCAATCCCCATTGGTCGGCCCACTGGGCTATTTCTCATTCCAGCCAGTGCACCACGACTGGTATATCAAAGGCCATGGTATGTACTACTCTGTCTGTGGGATGGTGCATATAAAAGATTCCTTGCTGCTAATCAAAAAGAGTAGCCCATAATGTGGCGACAGCGGGTTTCCTTCCTCAATATCTGTGTGGTCCTTAACCATATGTCTGACTCCATACAACCGTAAATAAAATGTGTTGAGTGCATCGTTAAATAAACCATTTTCCTTCCTTCCTTGTGTACTGTTGATATTAAGCAGAGATGAAATGAAGTCATAATTGTTAGAATCATAAATCATTGTTTTGCTCAAATTGATGTCTTATGGACTTAAAAATATGTTTCATATCGAAGTCTCTCCATTGCTCACTATGCAAGAAATTTCAAATATATATAGAAGAGAAGTTCCCCACATCTAAAATGCCATGTATTTATAATATAATATCATCTGCACTGCCAACTGCCTTTAGGTCTTTTCATCTGCACTACCAACTGCCTTTAGGTCTTTTCATCTGCACTACCAACTGCCTTTAGGTCTTTTCATCTGCACTACCAACTGCCTTTAGGTCTTTTCATCTGCACTACCAACTGCCTTTATGTCTTTTCATCTGCACTACCAACTGCCTATAGGTCTTTTCATCTGCACTGCCAACTGCCTGTTTTGCACACAAAGATTAATTCCATTTATCCTATAACTTGCCCATGATATCCATGTCATAAACCCATATGATAATTTAATGTATTAACCCAGTTAATAATGGTATGCAAATTTAATAGTATACTCTTCAAAAGAAGAAACGCAAAACCACATTGTCGTAACATTTGGAGAATTGATTTAATTATTGAATGGTGAGTCCGATAATAGTTATTGTCACAATTCATTCTAGTCAAAAGTGATAGGACACAATCGTCAATAACCACATGTGTTTGTAACATTGAAGCAACCAGAGTAATTGATGGTGGCCCACTTGCAATGCTAGGGTCTGGGGCTGTGGTTGTCGCTGTTGAACTCGTCCCATAGATGATCAAATCCGGTGATATCGATGGCCAAGGAAGGACATTAATGTTGTTGTTCTGTAGGAAAGCCGTTGTGAGACGTGCTGTGTGAGGCCTGGCGTTGTCATGTTGGAACACTGCGTTGGCGTTGGCCATAACTGGAACGATGTGTGGCCGGAGGATCTGGTCAATGTAGCCCTGTGCATTCAGGTTGCCCTGCACGTGGACCAGGTCAGTTCTGCCAGTGTGTGAGATGGCTGCCCACACCATGACACTACCCCCGCCGAATCTGTCCACTTCCTGCACGCAGTTTGCCGCATAACGTTCACCACGACGCCTATACACGCGACATCTTCCATCATGATGTCGGAGCAGAAATCGGGACTCGTCACTGAACCACACCTGTCTCCATCGCAGTTGAGGCCATTGTCGATGAATCTGGCACCACTGCAGTCGGAGTCGACGGTGTTGTGGTGTTAAGATGACACCTCGAACTGGACGTCTGGCACGAATTTCTACCTCACGTAGGCGGTTCTGTACGGTCTGGTCGGATATCCTGCGCAAACCTGATATTGCTGCGGCTGTGGAGGTGGCAGTAGTCAATCGTTCCCGAAGGTGGCGTACCCGGATGTAGCGGTCCTGCCCGGGGGTAGTGACCTGTGGTCGACCGGATCTAGCGAGGTCACGTGTTGATCCATGTTGCTGGTAACGGTCCCACAGTCTGGAGATGGTGCTTGGGGACACATGGAATGCCCTGGCAACGGCCGTTCTGGATTCGCCTGTGTCTAGTCGGCCGATGGCATTGTTTCTCTGCGGTTCACTGAGACGTGGCATGTCCTGGATTGTCAACTGTCGGCCAGATACAGAGGCCAGGCAAGCGAACACCCTGCACTTTTATACTGTCGGTGTTCATGTTGCACGTGCAGACAACGCACGTGCAGTGGTGACATGGTTTGCACGTGGCTGCGTTTTTGCGAATATTCACATTTTGGAACTTTATTGTACAGTAGCTGCGTTTTAACGAATGTAACCGTGGGAATGTGTTTGGGACATGCAATGACCTTATATTCACAAAGCATGAACCGGTAGGAAACATAAAATCGGAGTTATAACCCATTTGTACCCTTTTGCGTTTCTTTTTTGGAAGAGTATATATGCAAATTTGCAGGGTCTGTAGTTAATACAGTTTTGCTGTCAATGGGTCATTTGCTTACAAGCCAACATGACCTGTATACCTGAGCGTGATGTTTTCATAAGATTTAATTAAAGTGTGACGTCACAGTAATTTGTGCTAATCGAGGTGACTTCATATTACCGATGGAGGCCACTTTAGTAATTTACTAAATATTGAATGAAAATGTTATTTTAGAAGTGTTATAGGATAAATGGAATTCGCTACTCATGTTTTTTAACACATAAACATTTTTCTTGTCTTGTTAATTGGTATTTGTCGAGGCTCTGTAGACTCGGTTGATATTTTCATGTTAGACAATCATTTGTGACGAATCCTCTATATATACAACTGTAACAGTTATCAACACTCTGGTCTAGTGTAAGGCCAGCACACCCCATCTAAACATTTCCATACGTAGAACAAAATGAAAGGCATGTAGGGAAAGACTAACCACTTTCCTTCTTTGAGTGAGTGAGGTGAGCTGAATGTGAGATGAGTGTGAGTCATTGCATGCTCACCTGTGAGTATGGGTAATGTTTGGCATGCTTCCATCATAGAAGTGTCCAAGCATGCCTGTCATGGACTCAACCTCAGAGTTTGCCAGAGAGTTCTGTCCAAGACATTTCATTCATTCATGTATAGGAATATTCCTGTATATATCCATTTATGGCACGCTGTCCTGGGCACACACCTCAGCTATTTGGACTGTGTCCTGAACACACATCTCATCCATCTGGACTGTCTGTCCAGGACAGTGGGTTAGTGGTAAAGTGAGAAAGAATTAAGTTAGTGTAGTGGCCTTACACCTACCCATTGAGTCCTTAAAACTCACCGTGGGTGGGAGCTGGTACCGGGCTGCGAACCCAGTACCTACCAGCCTTATGTCTCATGGCTTAACCACAGCACCACTGAGGCCAGTGTCTACGACCATCAGCCAGTGGTATTTGAATTAATCACAACAGCTTCGGTGGTGTTGTCATTAAGTCATCAGACATCAGGCTGGTAGGTATTGGGTTCGCAGCCCGGTACCAGCTCCCACGCAGAGCGAGTTTTAACAACTCAATGGGTAGGTGTAAGACCACTACACCCTCTTTTTCTCTCACTAACCACTAACAACTAACCTGCTGTCCTGGACAGACAGCCCAGATAGCTGAGGTGTGTACCGAGGACAGCATGCTTGAACCTTGATTGGATATAAGCACGAAAATAAGTTGACATGAAATGAAAAGATAAATCATGTATGTCGAGTATTGCTTCTTTGACCCAGTTGACCAATTAACCGAGTACATGTTTCATGGTTGACTAAACCTCGGTACAAAACAGTTACTTCTCTTCTAACCGGCCTCAGTCGTGTCGTGGTTCAGCCATCGGACATAAGGCTGGTAGGTACAGGGTTCGCAGACTGGTACCGGCTCCCGCCCGTAGCAAATTTTAACGACTCAGTGGGTAGGTGTAAAACCACTACACCCTCTTCTCTCTCACTAACCACTAACAACTAACCCACTGTTCTGGACGGACAGCCCAGATAGCTGAGGTGTGTGCCCAGGACAACGTGCTTGAACCGTAATTGAATATAAGCACAAAAATAATTTGAAATAACTAAATACTTCTCTTCTAGTCCAGTGATCATTGAATGATACATTAATGAATAATCTTACGTTTATAAGGACAGAACAAATATATATTGCTGGTCTCTGGTCAGTGCACATCAATTTTAACCTTGTATGTTAGTATTTAAAAACAAATTTCAAATGTTTTTTGTTAACTACAGCAATGCCATCTATGCCAGAAATAACACTGTGCCACCTTATGTAGTAATATTGTGATGTCAAATGTCCCTCGGTAACTACAGCAATGCCATCTCTACCAGAAATAACACTGTGCCACCTTATGTAGTAATATTGTGATGTCAAATGTCCCTCGGTAACTACAGCAATGCCATCTCTACCAGAAATAACACTGTGCCACCTTATGTAGTAATATTGTGATGTCAAATGTCCCTCGGTAACTACAGCAATGCCATCTCTACCAGAAATAACACTGTGCCACCGTATGTAGTAATATTGTGATGTCAAATGTCCCTCGGTAACTATAGCAATGCCATCTCTACCAGAAATAACACTGTGCCACCTTATGTAGTAATATTGTGATGCTTAATGACATTTTGGGTTGAAATGAGGTCAAAGTTGAAGTCAAAAAAGTTGCCGTGACTGTGTGGAAAGCATTTATGGTACCAAGGCAGATGGCGAGGACAAAACACAAAATATATTCACGTTTTCTGTGCAATCCATGCTTTTTAAAAATACCCCCCCCCCAAACCCCCACATCACTGTATCATAGTATGTAGCTCAGTCTTTCTACAGGCGAGAGGCGGGACCTAGCCCAGTGGTACAGCGCTAGCTTGATGCGCAGTTGGTCTGGGATCGATCCCCGTCAGTGGCCCCATTGGGCTATTTCTCATTCCAGCTAGTGCACCACGACTGGTATATCAAAGGCCGTGGTATATGCTTTCCTGTGCATTAGAAAAAATGTAGCGGGTTTCCTCTGTTGACTACGAGTCAGAATTACCAAGTGTTTGACATCCAATAGCTGACGATTAATTAATCAGTGTGCTCTAGAGATGTCGTTAAACAAAACAAACTTCTTCTACAGGCGAAGTAGGAACTATAAATAGCCTTTTGGGAAGTGGCAGTCCTCTTAATGGCAGCTGACAGTGATTTGTAGGTGCAGTCATGATATTGTCAAAATATCCTTTTGATTCTGTCTTTATCTAAATGCTAATGCTTTACACGATCAGATGTTCAAAGTGTATGGTCATGTGGTTTTCATGTTCATGTACACACAAACTAAACATTCACACGTATACATAACATTTGGTGTGTGGTCATGTACACACAAACTAAACGTTCACACATATACATAACATTGGATGATGGTGTGTGGTCATGTCCACACAAACTAAATGTTCACACGTATACATAACATTGGATGATGGTGTGTGGTCATGTACACACAAACTAAACGTTCACATGTATACATAACATTTGGTGTGTGGTCATGTACACACAAACTAAATGTTCACACATATACATAACATTGGATGATGGTGTGTGGTCATGTCCACACAAACTAAATGTTCACATGTATACATAACACTGGATGATGGTGTGTGGTCATGTACACACAAACTAAACGTTCACATGTATACATAACACTGGATGATGGTGTGTGGTCATGTACACACAAACTAAATGTTCACACGTATACATAACACTGGATGATGGTGTGTGGTCATGTACACACAAACTAAACGTTCACACGTTCACATAACATTGGATGATGGTGTGTGGTCATGTACACACAAACTAAACGTTCACATGTATACATAACATTGGATGATGGTGTGTGGTCATGTACACACAAACTAAACGTTCACACGTTCACATAACATTGGATGATGGTGTGTGGTCATGTACACACAAACTAAACGTTCACATAACATTGGATGATGGTGTGTGGTCATGTTTAAAATCTGAGTGTTTTGTTTAACAGTGCTACCAGATGACATTGATTAATTAATCACCGGCTGTTGGAAGCCAAACAGTTGGTCATTCTGATACATAATCTTCAGAGGAAACCTGCAACATTTTTACATGGCAGCAAGACATCTTCTATAAACAGGACAGCATATTCCATAGCCTTTGATATACCAGTCCTGGGGGGAAGAGAAAAAGTCCAATAAGTCCACAGAGGTGGTTTGATCCTTCCATCTGAGCACCTTAGGCGAGGTCATGCAGGGTCTTCATACACATCAATATTCATGCACATACATACAGTGTTCACATATATAACATACAGTGTTCACATATATAACATACAGTGTTCACATATATAACATACAGTGTTCACACATATAACATACAGTGTTCACACATATAACATACAGTGTTCACACATATAACATACAGTGTTCACACATATAACATACAGTGTTCACACATATAACATACAGTGTTCACATATATAACATACAGGGTTCACATATATAACATAGTGTTCACATATATAACATAGTGTTCACATATATATCATACAGTGTTCACATATATAATGTATTATGGGGTATATGTAGTATATTCATACACATACATATGGTGTTCACATATACATTTATAACATTGTATTATGGGGTATATGTAGTATATTCATACACATACATATGGTGTTCACATATACATTTATAACATTGTATTATGGAATATATGTAGTATATTCATACACATCCAATGTTCATGATAAATTAACACTTGATATATATAATTATGTGATAGTCATGTTTTCATGTGCATACTAAGCATTCTTACAGATAAAATACACTTGCTTATTTATGAGCATAATAATATTTATTTTTAGTTTAGTGACAGACCCTAGTTTTTAAATGCTACGGTATATTTTTCACAGTTAAAGCCAAAGATTTTTATAACTAAAATCAGCCATTACTCAGATGTTATTGTTTAGATTGTCCATGTCCATACATTCGAAGTGTTTCTGGTCATCTTAATAACACAAGATCCATTTTTCATATTTTATAAAATGTGCATATCTCTGAGAAGTAACAGTTATGGAGACAAGCTGTAGCCTATTTTTTAAGGGTATTTCCCCTTTTCTACATCACAGACTCTTGTTTCACTCTGTTGATGATACAGTTGTTAACCAAAGTTAAGTGTCGATTTCCACAGGTTGAAACTAGTGTCTGCGTCTTTAAGATCGAACAGCATGTTCGTACTGGAACCGACACAACAATAGGACACCAATTGTGTTCATGTGACATGTTTTAAAAAAACACAACTCTAGCCCTTTGTGAACCTGTCTTCTATTTGCAGTTAAAAGCGTGAACATTTATTACATCTGTATCAGTACAGTGTAAATAATGGCCGTTTTGCATTGCAGGCACCTCTATTAAGTCTTTATGGTATACTGAATGCTTCGTTGATTCCCACTTGGTTTTTATGCTTGTTTTGAAGCTCTTTTTATGACAATATTGTAATGTCACAGACATGTAATTAACTGTGCCTGCTATTGTTGCCTGTCAGAATAGACTAGAAGGAAGTGGTATTTTGTATGTGGTTAGCTTGCTATTTGTGTAAGAGTTTTAATATGCTAATTACCAACCAGCTCCAGTTACATTATACATACACTGTGTAGTACACTAGTGACAACCACCGACTAATACAAAACACCTCATCATTATTTTAATAGTTATTTATATACAGCGTATTGAATCAATTTTGCATGGGCCTTGTAATAATATATATTAATATAATTCCTTAAACAGAAGTATCCAACCATTGTTCTATATATTTGGTTGATTGGTTGGTTGGTTGGTTGGTTGGTTGGTTGGTTGGTTGGCTGGTTGGTTGGTTCATTCATTCATCCAATCAATCCATCCATCCATCCATGTACCTTGTGGATTACCCACTGATATATTCATCAATTTTTCTTTTCTATTCAAACAAATGCATCCATCTGTCCATTCTTCATCTGTCACATTTCTACTCGAACAAATCCATCCATCCATCCATCCATCCATCCATCCATCCATCCACCTGTCAGTCCACCTGTCAGTCCATCTATCCATTCATCCTTCTGTCTATCCGTCAGTCCACCCATCCATCCATCAATCCATCCATCCACCTGTCAGTCCACCTGTCAGTCCATCTATCCATTCATCCTTCTGTCTATCCATCAGTCCACCCATCTATCCGTCCATCCATCCATCTGGCTGTCTGTCAGTCCGTCCATCAATTCATTATCCATCCATCCATTCATTATCCATCCATCTATCCGTCTGTCCATCTGTCTGTCCATCCATCCATCCATCCATCCATCCATCCATCCATCCATCCATCCATCCATCCATCCATCCATCCATCCATCCATCCATCCATCCATCCATTCATTATCCATCCATCCATTCATTATCCATCCATCCATCCAACTACCTACTTTGCTTGATTACTTGTCCATCCACCTATCCATCCATCCATTTGTCCATCCATCCATCCACTTATCCATTGGTCCATTGGTCCATTTGTCTGTTCATCCATCCATCCATCCATCCATCCATCCATCCATCCATCCATCCATCCATCCATCCATCCATCCATCTATCAACCTACATGCACCTTGATTACTTGTCCATACATGTTTGTACAAACCCACATATTTTATAACTTGATAATTTATAACTATATAATAATGTTTGTTTGTCTTGGTAGTCAGAAGCTTAGAAAATATCATCACCCATTGCACTGCCATACCAGAACATTTTGTTTTAAAAATTGTGATTTAAATTTTTATCATGATTGCTGAAACTTGCATTCATTCATTCCAACTTATTTTCATGCTTATATCCAATTAAGGTTCAAGCATGTTGTCCAGGACAGTGGGTTAGTTGTTAGTGGTTATTGAGAGAGAAGAGGGTGTAGTGGCCGTACACCTACCCACTGAGTCATTATAATTCACTCTGGGTGGACCGGCCTCGGTGGCGTCGTGGCAGGCCATCGGTCTACAGGCTGGTAGGTACTGGGTTCGGATCTCAGTCGAGGCATGGGATTTTTAATCCAGATACCGACTCCAAACCCTGAGTGAGTGCTCCGCAAGGCTCAATGGGTAGGTGTAAACCACTTGCACTGACCAGTGATCCATAACTGGTTCAACAAAGGCCATGGTTTGTGCTATCCTGTCTGTGGGAAGCGCAAATAAAAGATCCCTTGCTGCCTGTCATAAAAAAGAGTAGCCTATGTGGCGACAGCGGGTTTCCTCTAAAAACAGTGTCAGAATGACCGTATGTTTGACGTCCAATAGCCGATGATAAGATTAAAAATCAATGTGCTCTAGTGGCGTCGTTAAATAAAACAAACTTTACTTTCACTCTGGGTGGGGGCCAGTATTGGGCTGTGAACCCAATACCTACCAGCTTTAAAACACGACACCACCAATTTTGAACAAAATGTTGCCTGCAGATATCTTCACAGTTTAGACGGGGCAAGATGTGGCCCAGTGGTAAAGAGCTTGCTTGATACGCGGTCTGTTTGGGATCAATCCCCGTCAATGGGCGCATTGGGCTATTTCTTGCTCCATCCAGTGCACCACGACTGGTACATCAAAGGCTGTGGTATGTGCTATCCTGTCTGTGGGATGGTACATATAAAAGATCCCTTGCTGCTAATCGAAAAGAGTAGTCAATGAAGAGGTGACAGTGGGTTTGCTCCCTCTATATCTGTGTGGTCCTTAACCATAAGTCCATCACCATATAACCGTAAATAAAATGTGTTGAGTGCGTCGTTAAATAAACCATTTCCTTCCTTCATCAGTAAGTTCAGCTTCCTCAGTGGAGTGCAGTGAGTGCAATGCTAACAATTAATGTTCTACACCACAGAGATCAGATCTGGGATGTTTTGATGGTTTCATCATTTTGACAAAACCTTGTGGAGAATATTTAACCAAATGCATGCAGAGCACCATAGGATATCTGCTGGCGTGGGGCTTTTCATGTTGGTGATAATGATGAAAATTACACTGATATTATGACTGTGCGATTGATTTCTACCAGACATTCTTGTCGCTTCATGTATGAAAAAAGCCTAAAATACCTAGCTTATCACTTGATCAGAATCTGGGTGTGCAATTTTAGACCACACAGTAAGATAGGAGGCTGTACAGTAAAGCCCCTGTCACACTGTCAAGGATCAGGACACCGGGTTAGCCACGGATACGGTCCGGCATCATTTGTCACAATCCGTTGTGGTCCATAGAGGTCCGTAGCTGTCCGTATTAAATCCTTGATCAATCTTAGTAGTACTTTTATGTCCGTAAATTTTTTGAACATGTTCAAAAATTCATCACGGATCAAACAACCATAGTATATCTTTAATGATCCGAAGAAGAACGTAATAATCCGTTCTAATCCATAATAAACCGTACTTAAACCATATCTATTCGTACTTAATTGTAGTAATCCCAGGCCTCAAGCCCCGGTCACACTGTCAAGGATCAGGACGCCGGGTTAGCCACGGATATGATCTGGCATCATTCGTGACAATCTGTTGTGGTCCGTACTAAACTGTACTGATTCTTAGCGATCCGTAGCACTCCCCTTTGTTAACTAACCCCTATCCTGAATAATCCATAGTTAAATTGTGGTGCATCTGTAGGGGACCGTGGATAGACTACTATCCAGGGTCATCCATGAGGTTTTCATCCATCGTGGATACGGCCGGACAATTCTTGTCAGTGTGACCAGGGCTTAACACACTCAGTTCTCAGAGATCTGCATAGAGAAAATCCAGTAATATCAGTCAAATTATGTCAGGGATCATGTGTGTATGTGGAGAGAGGGGTGGGGTGGGGGGGGCTATTGGTCAGTGTTAATTTTAGAGAGGGGGTGGTCTTAGTGCATGAAAGAGAGGGTATAAAAATGTCAGATTTTGCATTACATCATTGTTGAAAGGCCCGTAAGAAAGAATGTAAGCAGTATTCAAAGATGAAAATGTTACAGATTTTTCAATATATGGTTGTGGATGACATCCTTTCTTTAATTCAATTAAAATTGCTATTAATATCTATAATTTCACCACCCAGGGCTCAAAATAGGAAGTACAATAGTATGGCCTGCGGTTATTTTTTATAATTAGCAGGCTAAAAAATATAGCCTGCTAAAACAAATATGGTCTGCCGAAAATAAGACAACACGGGGTGAGTGGAGGGTCTGAGATAGAAAGAAAGAAAGGAATGTTTTATTTAACGAACACATTTTATTTACGGTTATATGGCGTCAGACATATGGTTAAGGACCACACAGATTTTTTTAGAGGAAACCCGCTGTTGCCACATAGACTACTCTTTTACGACAGGCAGCAAGGGATCTTTTATTTGCGCTTCCCACAGGCAGGATAGCACAAACCATGGCCTTTGTTGAACCAGTTATGGATCAATGGTCGGTGCAAGTGGTTTACACCTACCCATTGAGCCTTGCGGAGTACTCACTCAGGGTTTGGAGTCGGTATCTGGATTAAAAATTCCATGCCTCGACTGGGATCCGAACCCAGTACCTACCAGCCTGTAGACCGATGGCCTGCCGCGACGCCACCGAGGCCGGTGGTCTGGGATAGTGTGAGGAAAACTAGGATGTAGATTTAGACCATTATAAAATTAAAATATAACAGATTCACAAGCTCAGCTTCAGCTAAATAGAAGGTGAGATAATTGTACGTACGTCTCTTGAAAAATAACCTGCAATTGCTGATTGCATCTTTGTTTTAGGAAGGAAATGGTTTATTTAACGACGCACTCAACACATTTTATTTACAGTTATATGGCATCAGACATATAGTTAAGGACCACACAGATATTGAGGGAGGAAAACCGCTGTTGCCACTTCATGGACTACTCTTTTCGATTAGCAGCAAGGGATCTTTTATATGCACCATCCCATTGAACATCTCCCGATTAGTCCATATTAATGTTGTGTTTTAGTCTAACCTAAACACTTGCCTCTCTTTGTTCGCTGAGAGGGTGGGATGTAGCTCAGTCAGGAGAGGATGCGCCGGATATCTTTGTTTGAGTTTTCCCCCATCCCAATTGGTGCCCCTTGACGTATATATCTGTGGAAAACTATGTATAACAGATCCCTTAATACTAATAGAAATGAGTAGCAGGTTTTCTGTGAGGAATATGTGTCGTAATCACCAAATGTTTAAATTAACACCTGATAACTGATGATTAATTAGTCAGCGAGGTCAAGTAGTGTTTCTAAACTAAACAAACTTTTTAACTTTTCATTTATTCCAACCATTCAATGAAAATTGTTATCAGTATGTAGAATTTCATCTATTGAAATGAGAATTATAGTTTTTGCTGGTTGAATTTTAAAATCTACTGATTTTCTCATACTTGCTGATTTTAGTGTTATCTGAAAGTTGTTTCTCTCTTTGTTCTTTGACACCATAACTGGTATATCAAAGGCTGTGGTATGTACTATCCTGTCTATGTGATGGTGCATATCAAATATCACTTGCTACTAATGGAAAAATATAACCAGTTTCTTCTCTAAAATTTTACATCTAATAGCCATTGATATATAATTACAAACTTTCCGAATTTATACGATTTACTGTATTCTGATTGGCTGACGTCACTAAAAAACCAAGCGTTATCCTTCCATAAACCTCATAAAAATACGTCATCACGGAAGACCAAGATCGATTGAAACTATTTTTAGCTGAATGGGCGAGAAGCCCAATGACCCAGTTCGGTGATCGTTTTAAAAATAGAACAAGGAAGTGACCTGTTTTCTCGATTAAAAAAATAAGGGAAACTGGATGAGATATTCATGTTATAAATAAAAAAAAATTACAATATATTTTTTATTTGTTTTTATTCTGTTAAAAAAACCAAACCCAAAACATCCAATAGTATGTATACATGTATTCCTACGCTTATTTACAGAACATGGTTGACGGTAATAATGAAAGAAATTATTTTTGAGTGTTTTAAGGTACACTTCTTGTACTGTTTGTAATTATAAGAATTGTTTCTCATTTTTTAGGAATTTATCGATGTATAAAAGTCACAAATGTAGTATAAAATCGCTTCGCTACGCTACGCGATTTTATACCATTTGTGACTTTTATACATCGATAAATTCCTAAAAAATGAGAAACAATTGTTATATAAAACAATGTGCCCCAGTGGTGTCACTAAACAAAACAAACTTTATGATGAAACAAACACTCACAGTAGCTACCATTTCTGAAGTCCTTGAAAACAGTTCCACATTTTGTGTCAGTGTTATTTTCATCTTGAAATATAATATATAATATTCAGTTTTGCTTAAACTAGAGATAATAGAATTTGTATAGTATTTATTATAAGCAAGATGTGTATAATTATATTTGGTTTTCTTAAGTTTAAAGACTGATAAGTTAAATGTACATGTATATATGGAAGTAAAATAAAACCCAAAAACAATATTTTCTTGAGTGGATACTAGTAAACATAACCACTACTTCATGTATTGACTTAAGTGTCTATGTTACCACATGGTGTGCACCAAACATAAACCGTGAGTTGTGCACCTATAATCCCCGAGTCCTCTGTGGAGAGAAAAACACGACTCTAACTCTTATTGGAACAAAACACTCTGAGAACAAAACATGTCTTTAACCCTTGTGCGAACAAACAGCACTATATTTTTCACACTTGGGCTTACGCGCTAAGCCAAATGTGTTACAAACGAAGGTAAATTTAAGATTCTGTTTTAACTGTCGCCATGATAAGGTTTTCAAAATGATTGCTTAAGTGGCAGCATGCTTTTCATCAGTTCTCCCACCGAGCTGATAAGCATACACCTGGCCACAGGGATAGAAACTTATATAGGGTATGTTTTATTTACAATGTATACTCCTGTTGTTACTCTTGTACTTCTATAAAGTTTAGCGCTGTAATCTCACCACTCACACTCCATACACCAGGGACCTACCGTAAATCCTTGGGTAGAAGCCCAGGCTTGCTCTTTTTGTGTGACACAGACTTAATTCTATTCTTTTCAAATTGTTATCAATCTGTAGAATTTCATCTATTGAAATGGGAATTCTAGTTTTGCTGGTTGAATCTTAAAATCTCCAGATTTTGTCATACTTGCTGATTTTAGTGCTACCTAAAAATTATTTCTGTCTTTGTTCTTTGATACCACGACTGGTATATCAAAGGCTATGGTATGTGCTGTCCTGTCTATGGGAAGGTGCATATAAAGATCCCTTTCTACTAATGGAATAGTGTAGCAGGTTTTGTCTCTAAGTCTATATGTTGAAATTACTGCAAGTTTGACATCCAATAGCCGATGATTAATAAATTAATGTGCTCTAGTGGTGTCATTAAACGAAACAAACTTCTTCTTCTTCTCTCCCCCACCACTTTCAGACATTGCTGTATGTGCGGGTGAAACCTCTGTAAATTGGACACCCATGGGACCAAGTCAAAGGGTCAGTTTTAAGGGATATCTGGTTTAGAAAGTTTCTGTTCTGCACTGATACTTGAAAAAGGACCATTAAAAATATCTGGATTTGGGAGAATTCTAGTTTACCGAGGGTCTGTATTTGAGAAGTTTCACTGAATTAATTATTTATCTTCTAGAATGATGTTAATTCAAGAAAGGTTTGAATATTTTCAGCACCAAAGATTCAGTTGAATCAGTTAATGGATCAATTTAACATAATCGTAGAGTCTGCACACATTTGATGAAAGACCAGTTCGGTGTGTAGGCCCCATCTACATTCAAGTGCATGCATTCACTAAATTAATGTTGAAAAATAAGTTCTCAATAATAATTCAGAAACAGATGTTAATTTTTTATGAAGTATTTATATAGATTTAAGAGTTTTGAAATCTTTTGTTCACACCATTAAATCATTTATAGGATATTAAAAAAGCTTCCGTTTTGCATCATGTTTACGTCCCGAGTGAAATAATTTTCAAGAGCTTTAGCAAGTGACAATGAAAAGTATTTGATGAGGGACATAAACATTATACAGAATGGTAGTGAGTTTAATATCCTATTTATCTATTTATTACCCATAATTGATTTTAATTTATATCACTGAAGTTGTTTGAATTACACTCTGGTAAGGTTGCTGTGTGCCGGTAGTATGATGTTATCATAAGATGTCGAAGTGTTACGTCCCACTTGACATTCTGTACCAAGATATTTTTTAACCATATGGGTAATAATACATGTCATAAACCAAATAAACTACAAATCACTGAAGTCCAGTGTATGAACTATTTTCGAAATGTTTTTGTATTTTAACTTTTATCATTTAATGTTTCTATTTTCACAGAACCTGGCGTCCAACATGGTGGGTATGGGCCTCAGTGTATTGGTATTGGCACCAGTCGAATCTTCAGCCAGAGCTTACGGCACCCCCAGGTATCGAAACTACAAAATGGCGGCTCCCACCTGCACCTTCCGAACCGCCTTCAAACGCACACCCCAACGCCGAGCGAAGTGTCGAGTATCCGTTCGTCCAACAGTCCACGACACAGCCTGCACACCCCGACACTGTCCATTGTCTCCAACGAACGCAACATGATTGGAACGCCCAGCGGCTTCAGCACGAGTTCCGACAAACATGTGTTCCTCGAGCCATTCCCCAAACAGCAGGACTGGATGCACTACAAACCGTTACCGAGCGTCACTCCGACAGGGGGTGCCAGCACGACGGGGGATAATGAGGACAGCGAGATGGCAGCCGAACAGAGCTTCGCGCCATCGGGGAGCGCAACGTCCCACTACCCAGACAGCTCCAACCTGTCACCCTACCAGGCAGCCAACATGTCCCCGTACACATCCTTCTACACGAGTCCTCATAACTCGGCCAATATGCATGGGCGTGGGGCGTCGAAGCGGGCGCTGTCCATATCGCCGTCCATCTCCGAGGGTCTGGATCTGAACCAGATCATCCGGATCTCGCCCACCTCCCTGGTGGGATACCTGAACAACTCGCGCGGCTCCTCGACCAGTGTGTCTCCTCAACCCGGCATGATGCCCGGCTCCTTCTGCCACCTGTCAGCTCGCAACAGTCCGTACTCGGTCACGGGGTCCGGAGGTAGTCGCCTGACGAGCTTCACCCCACAGAGCATGGCTCAGGGAATCAAGCAGGAGCACACGGACTACTTCCACATGGGTCCTCCTGAGAGCAACGGCTTTGCGGATCTGATGACGAATCAGTATGTCGCGCCGCAGAACGAAATCCCATATATCGAGCAGAACTACATGTCACAGGTGCATATGGTTAACCATCAACCCATGCAGCAGCAGCAACAACAGCAGCAGCAACAGCAGTCGGTACCCAGTTACATGAACAATGGTATTACCGGTAACATGGAAACCAATATGAATGATGGCATGGGTGGAAGCCTGGCCGCGAACATGAGCGGTGGGTTTGGGAGAAGCATGGGGAACACCATTCCGTTCAAAGCTCCACCGCCGTATGACCAGGCTGTGGAACAGCAGCACCACCATATATCCAACTCTCAGACGCAACATCATCATCATCAACAACATCCTCATCAGCAGCAGCAGCAACAACAACAACATCATCATCAACAGCAACAGCAGCAGCAGCAGTCGGTGTTCTCGAACATCCCCGTGTCTCAGAATCAAACGAACACTTCGGAGGACTTTGAGAATGATGAGAGTGGTGAGCGGCACCACGTGTGTCGGTGGATCGACTGTAACAGTCTGTTCAAGGAGCAGGAGGAGCTGGTCCGCCACATAGAGAAGGTGCACATTGACCAGCGCAAGGGCGAGGACTTCACGTGTTTCTGGGCCGGCTGTCAGCGGCGTTACCGCCCCTTCAACGCACGGTACAAGCTCCTCATACACATGAGAGTCCACTCGGGAGAGAAACCCAACAAGTGCACAGTAAGATTTAGTTATTTATTTATTATTTTTTTCTTTACATTCATGGCATTTTCTTCTTTTTTTTCCTTTTTTTAATATAGCATTCATTACTCACTGTTATCTCATCAGTTTCTCTCTAATATGTCAAAATAACAATAATATGGTAGAGACCAACTTGCTGGGAGGAGGGGCGATTAGCTCAGTTGGTACAGCGTTCATATTATAGGATTTGAAACACCTCAGTGGATCTATTCTCTGATTCTCCCAACCAGTGCTCTATGAAGGATATATCAAAGGCTGTGGTATGTGCTGTCCTGTCATCGGGTAAAAAGTTAAATGACACCACTAGAGGACATTGGTTAATTAATCATTGGCTATTGGATGTTGTCTGTGGGGGAAGTGCATACAAAAAGTCCTTTGCTGCCAATGGAAAAATTAAAAGAGCTAATTCGTCATAAGACTTTGTCACAATTATACGCAGTTAATCAGTGGCTAGTGCTTTTGTGATGGCATTAAACAAAACAAAATGGTACAATTTTGAAATGCTCAGGGGTTTTTTGTGTTTAAAATTAAATGAATATGATAGAACAGAAGTAATTCAGTTATGTTACTCATGAGCACTCACTATAAATAAAACTGTAAAAAATAAATGCTCATTTATTTTTGTGTTTAAAATTAAATGAATATGATAGGACAGAATTAATTCAAACTCCGCTAGTACAAGTATGGTAATCTTTGTCATGTAAGGTTACTCTCCATTCCGCTGATCCTTTCACTCTGCATGTGTTTTCAACAAAAGAGAAAGGCATTAAGTCTGATACCCGTTATGTATGCATGACATTGCCGTGGGTGTGCTGGATGGGTTCATCAAAGAATAACCTAACAAATCTGCCAGCACTGTACCCTGAAAGGAAAAAGAGTGGGAACGTGACAATGACTTGTGTTTTGGGGTCGTGTCGTATGCTAATCCTAGTGCCACTGTCGGATCTTGAAAGTGTGATTGTGTGCCGACAAAGGAATTAAACCTATTGCTCTTTAGCCCTGTTCATAAGATGGTGGTTACCTCATTCTGGAGACTGCCCCGCTTGTTGTCACATTCTGAATTGTACATGGAGTATTCAGCAACATTGCTTTTCTGTTAAGATCATTTGGGGTTAAATGGTTCAATATCCGAAGGGTTTTCCTTCCCTTTCTTTTCACTTAAAATGTTTTTTAACTTTGACATAATAATGCCCAAGATATTATAGTGGTAAGTGACAAGAATATATTAATTTGTTTTGAGTCCAGTTGAGGTATACATGTATAGATCTGCATTTGTTAGAAAAGAAAGGAATGATAAACCACACACCCAGCACATTGTGTGTCATGTGGTTCATGTAAGACGTGGTCCAGCTATAGATAAATGTTAAGACTACATGTGCAATATAGAAGAAAAAGAAATCATGTTTTGCACTGACAATACGGTGGATATGTACCAAGTGCACTACGACACTCAGTGGGAGTAAGGTCTTTGACCTTGATTCACTAACTACTGTGTGCTCCATGACTGGTATATATTGCTGGTTTTGGCATGTGCTGTCCTGTATGGAGGGAGGGGAAGTGTATTTTTTAAAAGCACCAATCTAATAGACCACTGTGTGCGATTTATGATATGTAAGTTTAACAATAATATTCAATATATTCTAGGAATAAATTTAAGGTTATTTCATTGGTTGGTTCCATGATCATGGTGATGATCTAGACATGAAAGCCCATCCATCCACTGATATTAACACAACTGACACCACTTACTGTACAGGAATTCTTGGGAAAAGCCAGTTTATGCTGACTGATAGCACATTAGTGAGAACATTTTATTCAGTATCACACAATGATTCACTACGCAAGTTTCAGAGATTGCTACACAATTTTAAAACATTAAACAGTAGAAAACTAGAAATATATTTTATCGAGATTTTGAAAGCAAAATGATCCCTGCATTGCATTTTCGATATTGTCCACAGTGACTGAATCATGCAATGATGATGTCAGACTGATTAATTTGCTGTTATTTTGTTAAGATATGGCATTTGCTATAAAACTGATAATGTTCACTTAACCCATTGCTAGCACTGAAGTTGATTAATTGATCTCGCGGAATGTGATAATTGATCTCCAGGCATGTGACCATGCCGATACAGGTACATATGTCTCCATTGTGTTACAGTGTGAGTATCGAATACCTGAATACTCGTTACAGGTAATCGACTGCAGGTACATGCAGGTACACACTAATCAAAAGTGCAAAAGTTAAAATTGTTTTGTTTAACAAAACTATCGGATCACCTTGATACATTAATCATGGGGGGGGGGGGGGAGGAATTGTTTTGTTTAATGACACCACTAGAGCACATTGATTTATTAATCATCAGCTGTTTGATGTCAAAATTTGATAAATGTGACATATATTCTTAGAGAGGAAACCCGCTACATTTTTGTATTAGTAGGAAGGGATCTTATATATGCTTCATCCCACAGACAGGATAGCACATACCACATACAAGTATTAATTATTGGCTGCTGGAATGTCAAACATTGGATAATTCTGACATAAATCTTCAGAGGAAACCTACCACATTGATCCATTAAGAAGGGATCTTTTAGTTACACTTTGCCACAGGCAGGGCAGCACATACCACAGACTTTGACAATTATACCAGTCATGGATGGAGAAAACCCAGTGGGTGGGTCCACAAAAAACGTTTGATTCATTGACCCAGGCACATCACATCTACTGACTAAGCTAAATCCCCCCCTCCCCCTCCCCCTTGGTTAAGATCAATGATTAATGGTGTTTTTGTTTTGGGTTGTGGGGTTTTAAAGTTAAAAGAAATTTTAGTTTATTTTATTTAATGACACCACTGATTAATTAATCATTGACTTTTGAATGTCAAACATTTACATTAGTAATTCTGACATGTAGTCATCAGATGAAACCTGCTACATTTTTCCATTAGCAGCAAGAGACAGACAGGAAAGCACATACCACAGCCTTTGTCCAATTGTGGTGCACTGGTTGGAATGAGAAAAAACCCAATCAGTTAAATGGATCCACTGAGGTGGTTCAATCCTGCGACGCAAGCACCTCAAGCGAGCACTCAACCGACTGAGCTAAATCCCGCCAAAAGTTGATATATAGTAAAACCCTTCTAAACACCCATAGGACAAAGTGAAAAGACCAGTTATAATGTTTACAGTGGTTCTAGTCTGTACAGATATTTAAAACCCTTCTAAACACCCATAGGACAAAGTGAAAAGACCAGTTATAATGTTTACAGTGGTTCTAGTCTGTACAGATATTTAAAACCCTTCTAAACACCCATAGGACAAAGTGAAAAGACCAGTTATAATGTTTACAGTGGTTCTAGTCTGTACAGATATTTAAAACCCTTCTAAACACCCATAGGACAAAGTGAAAAGACCAGTTATAATGTTTACAGTGGTTCTAGTCTGTACATATATTTAAAACCCTTCTAAACACCCATAGGACAAAGTGAAAAGACCAGTTATAATGTTTACAGTGGTTCTAGTTTGTACATATATTTAAAACCCTTCTAAACACCCATAGGACAAAGTGAAAAGACCAGTTATAATGTTTACAGTGGTTCTAGTCTGTACATATATTTAAAACCCTTCTAAACACCCATAGGACAAAGTGAAAAGACCAGTTATAATGTTTACATACAGTGGTGTAGTCTGTACAGATATTTAAAACCCTTCTAAACACCCATAGGACAAAGTGAAAAGACCAGTTATAATGTTTACAGTGGTTCTAGTCTGTACATATATTTAAAACCCTTCTAAACACCCATAGGACAAAGTGAAAAGACCAGTTATAATGTTTACAGTGGTTCTAGTCTGTACATATATTTAAAACCCTTCTAAACACCCATAGGACAAAGTGAAAAGACCAGTTATAATGTTTACAGTGGTTCTAGTCTGTACATATATTTAAAACCCTTCTAAACACCCATAGGACAAAGTGAAAAGACCAGTTACAAATGTTTACAGTGGTTCTAGTCTGTACATAGTCTGTACAGATATTTAAAACCCTTCTAAACACCCATAGGACAAAGTGAAAAGACCAGTTATAATGTTTACAGTGGTTCTAGTCTGTACATATATTTAAAACCCTTCTAAACACCCATAGGACAAAGTGAAAAGACCAGTTATAATGTTTACAGTGGTTCTAGTCTGTACATATATTTAAAACCCTTCTAAACACCCATAGGACAAAGTGAAAAGACCAGTTATAATGTTTACAGTGGTTCTAGTCTGTACATATATTTAAAACCCTTCTAAACACCCATAGGACAAAGTGAAAAGACCAGTTATAATGTTTACAGTGGTTCTAGTCTGTACATATATTTAAAACCCTTCTAAACACCCATAGGACAAAGTGAAAAGACCAGTTATAATGTTTACAGTGGTTCTAGTTTGTACAGATATTTAAAACCCTTCTAAACACCCATAGGACAAAGTGAAAAGACCAGTTATAATGTTTACAGTGGTTCTAGTCTGTACAGATATTTAAAACCCTTCTAAACACCCATAGGACAAAGTGAAAAGACCAGTTATAATGTTTACATTGGTGTAGTCTGTACAGATATTTAAAACCCTTCTAAACACCCATAGGACAAAGTGAAAAGACCAGTTATAATGTTTACAGTGGTTCTAGTCTGTACAGATATTTAAAACCCTTCTAAACACCCATAGGACAAAGTGAAAAGACCAGTTATAATGTTTACAGTGGTTCTAGTCTGTACATATATTTAAAACCCTTCTAAACACCCATAGGACAAAGTGAAAAGACCAGTTATAATGTTTACAGTGGTTCTAGTCTGTACATATATTTAAAACCCTTCTAAACACCCATAGGACAAAGTGAAAAGACCAGTTATAATGTTTACAGTGGTTCTAGTCTGTACATATATTTAAAACCCTTCTAAACACCCATAGGACAAAGTGAAAAGACCAGTTATAATGTTTACAGTGGTTCTAGTCTGTACAGATATTTAAAACCCTTCTAAACACCCATAGGACAAAGTGAAAAGACCAGTTATAATGTTTACAGTGGTTCTAGTCTGTACATATATTTAAAACCCTTCTAAACACCCATAGGACAAAGTGAAAAGACCAGTTATAATGTTTACAGTGGTTCTAGTCTGTACATATATTTAAAACCCTTCTAAACACCCATAGGACAAAGTGAAAAGACCAGTTATAATGTTTTCAGTGGTTCTAGTCTGTACATATATTTAAAACCCTTCTAAACACCCATAGGACAAAGTGAAAAGACCAGTTATAATGTTTACATTGGTGTAGTCTGTACAGATATTTAAAACCCTTCTAAACACCCATAGGACAAAGTGAAAAGACCAGTTATAATGTTTTCAGTGGTTCTAGTCTGTACAGATATTTAAAACCCTTCTAAACACCCATAGGACAAAGTGAAAAGACCAGTTATAATATGTACAGTGGTTCTAGTTTGTACAGATATTTAAAAAGAGAGGGAATTCTGGTTTACTGAGGTCTAGTTTCTTTCTTTTTTTCTTTTTGAAGGAGAAGATCTGACATGAAAGTCTTATGTCTGTCAGAAGGAATTAGATTTAAAAAAACTTAAAATATATGTTCAGACCTACTTACATGTGTATGTCACTTATACAGTTAAACTGTCATAGCAAAGCTGTGGTGCTAATTAATGACGTGTGTCATCTCCATGGAGCAGCCAACCAGATATCTTGAAATTGATCTGGAACATACATGTGTGTGTTGGAGATTGCCATGTAATGTTATAAATCAAATGCAGTGTTATTTCTGAAATGGTTGTGTAAGAAAGATTTCATCCCTGGGTTTGTAAGTACAGTAAAACATCTGTAAACCAAACACCCTCGGGACCAAGTAAAAAGTCAGGTTTTAAGAGGTATCTGGTTTAGAGAGATTCCCTTCTGTACAGATATTTAAAAAGGGACCATGAAAAATGTCCGGTTTTGAGGGGATTCTGGTTTACAGAGGGTCTGGTTTTGAGGGGATTCTGGTTTATAGAGGGTCCGGTTTTAAGAGGTTTCACTGTACATGTAGGCCATAATCTTGTTTTAAATATCAATGAAGTAAAAGAATATTGGAATACCAGTGAATATAATGAAATGGCACTTTTTAAACATTTAGTTTATACCAGGGTAGAAATAAAATATTTCACTGCACTTGAACAGACAAACAAAAGAGAAAAATTACTAATATACTGGTGCTTCGAAGGAGTCATTGCCACATGCACAAACTCCTTCAAAATCACATATAACTTATGTAATTAAATGGTTAAAATTGCACAAAAATGTAGAGAAAATAAGCCTGGATCCCTTCGCTTGTAGCTTTGGGGGCCAGGCCCGCCAACCAGGGATCCTTTTAAAATTGTTTTTTTAAAAGAATGCACTAAATGTTTAAAAAATAACAAGCATGCAGGCAGACACTATAAAATATATGTCTTATATACAAGAACTGACAACCCAGAAATTGTACATATAGGTAGGCAAATTGTCAGGTGGTGCAAGAAACATAAAAAACAAGACAAAACAAAAAGTAAATAAAAAAGACATTCAAAATCATAACCTCATTTCAGTTGAACTGTTTTGGGTTTGTCAGCTGGATAAAGGCAATCCAAGTATTTGTTTTGTTTTTGGCTTCTTTTTATATTTCTTATTCTGGCCTTGGTGATTATCACTGGGTTGCTATTCTGCTATAAATAGATATTTCTTGACCTCGGTTCACCTCGTAGACCCGAGATACCCTTTAACCTCTGTGTTCCGCTGGTAATGGCCTGCAATTGGTTTATGTCAATAATGATTATAGCAGGATTTAACAGTAATCTCGTTATTGTTCCTGATATTTTCGTAACTCTGGCCGTGTGACTGTGTGACTGGTGATGATCATACGAGATAAATCAAGTCAACACAATCAGGTGTGTTCAAGAAAATTGAAAAAGAAAATTCTGATATATTGGAATCGCTTGTGACAGACCATTCGAGTGACTTTGTAAGAGTTAAGTATGTGTCCAGATAGCCAGGTAGTTTAAGGTGATTTAAAGGACTGTCCTCAGTTGCTTGCCATTTGTTAAGATGCTGCTGACTTAAAAGAGATGTTTTACTGACTACATTTACATTCAACTGTTTTTTTTCATTCCAACCACTGCACCACAACTGGTCAAAGGCTGTGGTATGTGCTTTCCTGTATGTGGGAAAGTGCATATAAAAGATCCCTTGCTGCTAATGGAAAAATGTAGTAGGTTTCCTCTGATGACTACATGTCAGAATTACCAAATGTTTAATATCTAATAGCCGATGATTAATTAATCAATGTGCTCTAGTGTGGTGTCTTTAAACAAAACAAACTTTAAAACTTTACATATTAAATATATTTTGTTCTACTTAAAATATCAATCCAGTAGCTGTATATTAGATGTTTTTTGATCATCCAAGTGTTTGTACTAGGTCAAACATTTTATTCCTTAATATTTTTTTGTTCATAAGTAATTATGAAATTATTGTTTGGGCTACTTACAAACATTATAGGATGATCAGAAACATATTGAATGTAAAGACATTAATATTTCACAGGGGTGTAGAAATGGAAAATATTTCACTAGCCCGCCGGACCAGAACCAACAAAAAATTACTTGCCCGCCAGAATGTCTATTAGTCTACCAGCCTATAAAAGAATATTTTATTGTGTAGTAATATTATGTAATAATAACACCATATTCACTTCAAATGATATATTTGACAAAAGCATTATTAAGGACACTTGGTAGGCTAAGTGATCAACATCACGTGGCAAACGAAATCAAGCCCCAAACCGTGAATGACAAAAAAATACATTTGGAACTATGTGTACTATGGTAAAGGTACATTTTTTTCACATTTCTTTCATATTGATTTACAAATTTCAAGTGACATCCCGCAAGTATTCAAAACATAGTTTCAATGTAAACAAGCCATTTCTTTGACTGGCTGTTTCTGGAATGTCGCGCTTAAATTGCGCAGTTCGAAATTCAGAATTCGTCTATTGTCAATTTGGTACATGTATTGTTGTGTATTTTGTCATCATTCTGAACCATTTGTTTGAATGGTTTAGAATTCTGGCATGGCTGATGTGGAGTTGATGCCAAAAAAAATATGGTCAGTCAGAAAAAGACAGATCGCCCATTGGACTTGTGGTTGCATTTTTAAACTCGTCCGTCAGAATTTGTACTCGCATTTGGCGAGTGGGTGACTACTTTCTGCACCCATGATTCCAATTAAAGAAACTATATAATTTTAGTCATTAAAAGATTCTATTAGTCGCAAATATGTTTCAACGGCAGCAAACTCCAGACATGCAGTCTCTTTAACACTGAGAGCATCATTATTGTATGTAATATTGGAAAAGACAAATTAGAATTATTCAGGAAAAAAAAAACATGGCTCGTCATTTGTTTTATGCATTTACAGTATGTAGATCTTAAATGTAGACAGAATTAGATGGGTCTGAACCGGCGCCATGCCTGCATTTGTTTATTAAATATACATGGCTGTTTGGCTTGAAAAGACAACTATCCAAGGGATATAGATTTTTGGTAAATTCAGCATAATGTTTTAAAAAGATGTTTTATAGAAATGAGAGATGCAAAAAGGATACATTGTAATTAATTATTCCACAATTAATCCTTTTGGGTTTTTTTGTATTGTTTGATGATGCCACATTGATTAATTAATTATCAGCTATTGGATGTCAGACAGTTGGTAATTGTAACAGATAATCTTTAACAGAGACCTGCTACACTTTCCCTCCAGGAGCAAGGGATCTTTTGTATTGTTCCCACTGGGATTTTAGACTATACCACATGGTAACTGGAAACCACTACTGTTCTTGTTCTGTGGTAAAAAAAAAAAATCGCTATTGAAGGCTTTGCAAAGTTTTCTGGATGTTTTTTGTCTAATGTCATATTGATCAATGAACTGTAAAAGACCGAAATATCACACTTAGATGTTTAGAAAGTATTTTAGGAACAAACTGATCTTTGGTGTTTGTGTTTGCGGAGTACAGTACAACATGGAAAGAAAAAAGAAGTGTTTAGTACAAAATGGATTAAAATTATTATTAATATCTAGGCAAATACCTTGTTGAATTTGGAATCCAGAATTTAATGATAGTATGACTGCAGTTTAATTCTTTTTGATTACCATAGTTGTAAAATTGTGCAGAAAAAAATTGTTGATATATGTGCCCAAGCTCAATGTTTATTAATTAAACATAAAACAAAAGCTAAAACAAAAATAACATATTTTATATTTTATAGCTATTCTATTATCAAAGTGATTTTATATTTTGTAGTAAATATGAAGATGTTACAGGGAAAACATTTTTTTTTTAGTCCCCTACCAGTTCAACTGGAGGGGACTATAAGTTTTGTCTCAATCTGTGTGTGTGTGTGTCTGTGTGTGTGTGTGTGTGTGTGTGTGTCTGTCTGTGTGTGTGTCTGTGTGTGTGTGTCTGTCTGTGTTTGTGTGTGTCTGTGTGTGTCTGTCTGTCTGTGTGTGTGTGTGTGTCTGTGTCTGTGTGTGTGTGTTTGTCTGTGTGTGTGTGTGTCTGTGTGTGTGTGTGTGTCTGTGTGTGTGTGTCTGTCTGTGTGTGTGTGTGTGTCTGTGTGTGTGTGTCTGTGTGTGTGTGTCATTCTGTCTGTCTCTCTGTGTTTTTGCCGTATGCCTCAAGATATTGATCTAAACTTTCGTGTATAGCTTTATCATGCAGAGTTACAGATCAGGTTTTTATGTTCATGGGCATTTGCCCTTTTTAGGCAGAGAAATTTGAATTTAGAAGATTTGTTGTGCCTGGTAGGGGACACATAGACCTATATTGCTTTCGCAATACTCTCAGAATGCTTGCTATTTGTGACCTGACTCTTATTAGTGGTTGGTGTTTTGGATTAAGGGTATCAATTACCGTATATCTTTGCCTAAAGTCGAATTTTTTTCACCAAAAAATTATTTTATATCTTGAACCTATATCGACTTATAAGAGGGTAAAAAAATTTCACCAAAAAATATTACCGTTTTGGGGATTATTTTACAAGTTTTATTGTTGAATTATGCCCTGTACTTATACTCAAATATGTTAATTCGACAAATTTGTTTTTCATAACCTCTTTTTTTTTGCATTAGACCGGTTTTGGCAATGCGAAAAGGCATGCGATCTCACTCACATGCCAAGACAGCAGTCCACTAAGTTAAAATAACAGCCAACACTAATAGCAAAATGTAAACAATACTAACTACCTGTTGCCGGAGTTTATTTTGAAATCTGATCACTGGCATTAATCGTTGTTCAAACAATCTTTTGTCGATGATTAGCTTCATGAATATTAATGAGCTTTCCCTTAAATTAGCTTAGACTGGTCTCTGCAGTTCACTAGAGCAACAGGGACACACATCATTTGGTACAAAAACCAGTGTACTTTCCAGAGTTATCCTCCTTACATATATTAATATGGCGGTAAAACGTGATTAACTGATGATACTTTTAGTTTTATCGTAGTGATCTGTTGTCAGTGTTGATAAATAAAATTGTTGTCTGTGCACAAAACCATGCTGTACAGTGCCATACAGTAACAGTGAAACAGCTTTCACTATCAACTAAAGGAATATTTCATTTTGATGCTATGTAGTTTGATTGGAATATTGCGATATGTACAAAACGTGAAAACCGAAGTTTGTAAAATAATTTTCTTTTGTTCAAATATTGTACATTATTGTTCTCATGTGCTGAAAATAAAAAATACTTCAATATTTATAAGTTGTTTTTCATGGGTCGACTTATAGTCGAGATCGACTTTAAAGCAAAGATATATGGTAGGCATCAAGATTTATTTCAACTTATTTCCGTGCTTATATCCAATTAAGGTTCAAGCACGCTGTCCTGAGCACACACCTCAGCTATCTGGGCTGTCTGTCCAGGACAGTGGGTTAGTTGTTAGTTGGTTAGTGAGAAAGAAGTCGCTCTGGGTTGGAGCCGGTACCGGGCTGCGAACCCTGTACCTACCAGCCTGTAGTCCGATGGCTTAACCACTGCACCACCGAGGCCGGTTGGCATCAAGAGCAGCAGTAGGGGACATGTATTGCTTCAGCAGTACACTCGTATTGCTTGTTGGTCCTCAATCAGTCCATCCGGATAGCTTTATCATGTACTGTTGCAGATCAAGTTTAACTTTCATCATGATTTACCCATTTTCCACAGAGTTTTGGCCCTTGTACTTAGAAGATGAGAGGATTTTTTGGGCCTTGTAAGGAACACGTGTTGCTTTAGCAGTGCTCTCAGAATGCTTGTTTGTTTTCTTTCAGTTCGAAGGCTGCAACAAAGCATTCTCACGTCTCGAGAACCTGAAGATCCACCTGCGTTCGCACACGGGGGAGAGACCGTACGTGTGTCAACACAACGGCTGTACGAAGGCCTTCAGCAACTCCTCGGACCGCGCCAAGCACCAGAGGACACATCTGGATACGGTATGTGGCACAGCTTCACTCTTCACCCCATTGGGCTATTTCTTATTCCAGCATACTTGGAGCAAAGTGATGAAACATAGCCCATAAAGTGATTGCCTGATGTGTGGTTGGTCTGGGATAGATCCCCGTCGGTGGACCCATTGGGCTATTTCTTATTCCAGCATACTTGGAGCAATGGGACGGGACATAGCCCAGTAGTAAAGTGATCGCCTGGCGTATGGTTGGTCTGGGATAGATCCCTGTCCGGTTGACCCTTTGTGTTATTTCTCATTCCAGCCAGTCCACCACTACTGGTATATCAAAAATGCTGTGGTATGTTCTATCCTGTCTGTGCGATGGTGCATGTAACAGATCATATAATGTGCTCTGGTGGTGTCACTAAACAAATCAAACTCTGTACCCCATCAAGCACTGCATCTCTTTCATTTCTGCAGTTCATTCATTTTCATGTTTATAGCCAATTAAAAGTTCAAGCACACTGTCCTGGGCATACGCTATCTGGGTTGTCTGGCCAGGACAGTGATTACTGGTTAATTGTTAAAAGTCAGTGAAAGAGCAGTTGACCGTACAGCTTAATTAAATCGTACTAATCACAATGCTTGTTAATACAAAATACAATTAATTAAAGTGGGCTTTCTTTAAGATGCATCGAAATAAAAATCCATATATGTAACTATTAACTACATGTAATTTCACTGATGTAGAACTTATTGTTTGTAAGAAATGGAACTAAATGTAAAAACTTAAAATTGGAGCTAACAACAAATGTTGACAGTGTAGCCATCAATTCCTCTGCCGCTATCACTGGAAAAGTAATTTTTATATCTTGCCTCTTGACATCATCAGTAAGATCGGGGCGGGATGTAGCTCAGTGGTACAGCACTCACCTGATACTCGATCGATCTAGGATCGATTCCCGTAGGTGGGCCCATTGGGCTATTTCTTGTTCCAACCAGTGCTCCACAAATGGTGTAACAAAGGCTGTGGTATGTACTATCCTGTCTGTGGGATGGTGCATATAAAAGATCCCTTGCATCTCTCAATATCTGTGTGGTCCTTAACCATATGTCAGACGCCATATAACCGTAAATAAAATGTGTTGAGTGCGTCGTTAAATAAACCATTTCCTTCCTTCATCAGTAAGATCAGCCGCCTCATTGGACCCATTCTGTGATTGGGATTTTCCTGTCCCAACCAGTCTCCCATGACTGGTATATCAAAGGTTGTGGTATGTGCTGTCCTGTCTGTAGGAAAGCAGGGTTCCACAAATCCAGTAGCCCTTGGTCCTAGCTAGTGAATGTTAGGTCTGGGCTAGTGGAAATCACCATCTGTATTACTATAATACGCAGGGCACTAGCTAAAGCTTCTGTGAGGGCTAGTGACTTTCTAAACCATTTGCTGAACACTGGGAAAATGTATAAAAGATCCCTTGCTACTAATGGAAATATGTAGCAGGTTTCAAGACTACAAGTAAAAAATTACCATACGTTTGACATCCAATTTATAAATCAATCTCCTCTAGTGGTGTCATTAAACAAAACAAACTTTAACCTTTTTTATGTTTGACGTCATCAAGGAAAAACATTAAACTGCTGGTTACAAAGAATCAGGCAGCTCAAATTTCAATGACTGCCATTAACAACAATCACTGATGACCATAAAAGGTAATCACACAGGTGTATATACAGTTTTCCTCTGTGACCAGTTCCACTGTACTGACAATGTTGTCACACTGATCTAAACTGCTTTACACTTAAATCAATTATTTTCTGCTTCAGCGGATTTCACGGTGTACTGTTATTCTCTGCGGGTGTACGTCAGTAAATCCTTATCTAAACCTTTAATTGCTAACGACATGAACGTTTGATGCAACATATATTTAATTATCATACACTGTGGCTTGGGAAGCACACACCACATGCCTGTTGTGTGCAGACTAATGAGCGTGTGCATTGTTTATGACGTGTAGTTTTTCATATGGGCTGAGACACACTATGTAGAGTGCGACGCACCGTTTGTACAGAGTTGTAACTTCTCTGAATGGCGAGTCACCGTGGTTCAGTGTGGAGCGGGTTCTAACAGAGTTTCTCAGGGATTGAATTTCTACATGCAAACCAAATCTAATGTACACATGGGAAAGAACGTGTTTTTAACAAAAAGATCCCTTGCTGCTTATCATTAGGAAGGAAGGAAGGAAATGTTTTATTTAATGATGCACTCAACACATTTTATTTACGGTTATATGGTGTCAGACATATGGTTAAGGACCATGCAGATATTGAGAGAGGAAACCAGCTGTCGCCACTTCATGGGCTACTCTATTTAGTTAGCAGCAAAGGATCTTTTATATGCACCATCCCACAGACTGGGGTACCGAAAGTACTGATCCACTCACAAAATGTGTGTGAAATGTCTGATGGATTAAATGAACAGTGAATCCTCTCTAAACAGAACCCTCTGTAAACTGGACGTTTTTCACAGTCGCTTTTTAAATATCAGTGTAAAAAAGAATCTTTCTAAACAGAACCCTCTGTAAACTGGACGTTTTTCACAGTCCCTTTTTAAATATCAGTGTAAAAAAGAATCTCTCTAAACCAGATACCCCTAAAAACACCCCTAAATTAATGCAAGTGACGGTGGGCAGACATGAAATTAATGCGAGTGGCCTCCTTTTGAAATATTACTTTCCTAACAACATATACGTCTGTGTACTTTTCAGTTAAATCCGAGTTACAGGCATCGTTAATGAGATCAAGTGACTAACATGTCTGTATACACATCAGTTAACCTGTTTAGTCCTTAGTGTTTTGGGTGAGATTGACTATTCAACAATTTGTGTGTCTTGCCTATAATGCATTGTTTTTGAGTTGTGTTTTATAAATATATTTTGATTTTAATCTGTGTTTGTTTTGTTGTAAACCAGCGAAATTTAGTTTTTCCTGCCCGCCTGTAATCCTACATGTATGTTATAGATCTATATCAAATAGCCTCAGTTTAACTTGCACTGAGTTGTCATTAAGACTTCCCTTCCTTTCCCTTCATCATAAAATGCATGGACTTATGGTGACACCGTTAATTGTGACCATTCTCTGCACACTTTAAAAAAAAGCTTTCTGGTTATTAATTGGCCGTAGTGGTTCTTGTAATCTCAACAAAGGCAGCATCAAGTCTGTACAGACCCCATACTAATTACTCAAGCTATGCCATATCAGTTTAATACATCCCAACACAAACATGAGGTGATGCAGTCATTATAAGATATCTCTTGCATGTTTGACCTTGTCAGTGTAGGAAAACACTTCTGATGACCATTGTTAAGTTCGAGCATAATGCAAGACTTCCAGGCAAACATGGTTCTAAAAGAGTACAGTTATTTCATCCATGAACACATACAGGAAAAAAATGTTGGATCATTTGCAAACATTCCAGTTTATGAATGATAACCTTGGTTATTTCTGTTGACTTAGGTCAGTATGAACTTTAAAAGTATACTTGAGCTGGGAGAACAAGAGCTGGGTTTTTTTATAGCTTATATACTAAATAATATATAGCATATTATTATGAGATTTCTACTCTTGGTGCCGAATATAGGCTCAACTAAAAGTATTTTCCAAACTTTAAATGCCCATGTTTGACATGAGCAACCTAGACTGTAAAATTAATATGCTAATAGTTAATTGTTTTTGAGCATGACATTTGTGTTAAACTGAAGGTACACAAATGTTTTTGTACTGATTGTTTGTACTATTTTGCACACTGTTCCAATGTGAAATGTGTATCTGTAATAAAATTGATCTTATCGTATCATCTAATCGTCCATCCATTTACCTTTTTATTTTATATTCAGAGGAAAACTGCCATAAGCATTTGTCATTTAATGTGCTATGAAGTGTAATTTGTTTTTTAATTGCCACCTGCAAGAGAGCAATAGGTTTAGTCTGTCACTCTAAGCCATAATCAGTTATAATCATATATTTGACACCCTATTTTAGTGACTGTAAGTCATATATGCTGGGGTGTCATTAAAATATGTCTTGCCACACAATGGTGTTGAAATGGTCATAACAAAAACCTAACTTGCCATTGACCAAAGTGTCAGTGATATAATTCTGACCTAAAGTAAAATGAACAGTGTTTGGTTCTAATAACTGTGTTTTTAATGTTATTTCTCTGTTTTGTTTAGAAACCCTACGCATGCCAGTATCCCAGTTGCAACAAACGTTACACAGATCCCAGCTCACTTCGCAAACACGTCAAGAATCACAGCCAGAGAGACCAGCAGCAGAAGAAGAAGGTAAGAATCAGATCACCATTGTGTTAATTAATTGTATCAAATCACCATTGTGTTCATTCAGACTGATATCACCATCATGTTCATTCAGACTGATATCACCATCATGTTCATTCATAATGATATCACCATCATGTTCATTCATAATGATATCACCATCATGTTCATTCATAATCAGATCACCATCATGTTCATTCATAATCAGATCACCATTGTGTTCATTTAGAATGAGATCATCATCATGTTCATTCAGACTGATATCACCATCATGTTCATTCATAATGATATCACCATCATGTTCATTCATAATCAGATCACCATTGTGTTCATTTAGAATGAGATCACCATCGTATTCATTCATAATGATATCACCATCATGTTCATTCATAATCAGATCACCATCATGTTCATTCAGACTGATATCACCATCATGTTCATTCATAATGATATCACCATCATGTTCATTCATAATGATATCACCATCATGTTCATTCATAATCAGATCACCATTGTGTTCATTCAGAATGAGATCA
Organism: Gigantopelta aegis; assembly: GCF_016097555.1. Taxonomy (NCBI): domain Eukaryota; kingdom Metazoa; phylum Mollusca; class Gastropoda; order Neomphalida; family Peltospiridae; genus Gigantopelta; species Gigantopelta aegis. The sequence goes on along the minus strand of NC_054704.1, from coordinate 97,616,290 downwards.
CCATCGTATTCATTCATAATGATATCACCATCGTGTTCATTCAGAATCAGATCACCATCGTGTTCATTCAGAATCAGATCACCATTGTTTTAATTCAGAATCAGATCACCATTGTGTTCATTCAGTGTCTGACTGTATTCAGTGAAACCTGTTTAAACTGGATCATGCTGGGGACTCAATGTTTGTCTCATTTAGGTGTTTAGAGGGTACACATTTTAGAATTTAGAACATTTGGTACCATGAAACTTGGCCAGTGGTTACAGGATTCTGGTTTGTTCAGGGTCTGGTTTAGACAGGTTTCACTGTACATATTATACATTATATATTTGCTTTAAACTGTACATTTTTATTTAATTTATTTTTTAATGTGGTATACCCGGTAAAAAACGAAAGAGCTCTGCTGATCTTCAAAGAAATTACACAAAGAAATTATACTGGCTCTATTGCATGTCCTGTTCAGCATATACTGACCCCCCTCCCCAATGTCCATCCCCAAAAATGTGTTTTATTAACCCAGTTATTTTTTTTCCTTAGCAATGCAAATTGAGGAAGAATTTTCTGCAATATATTTTGTGTTAATTAGTAAATTAGTACTGTTAGTCTAATCGGACCAATTCTCTCCCCTTAACAGCTCTCTTTTCATGTGCCGTGTCTATGTGTGTGTGTTTACATGCATGTGTGTACATGACTGGTAAGTCTCCACGACTACTAAAGTACTCATGTACCCGTACAAGTGAGACATTGTAGGGCATTAATTTCATCAGTAACTAACCAGTAATACAAGTTACACAATAATTATAATGTCATATGATCATGTGCTAGTTTCTCTTTTTAATCTGGCTGTCCGTCCATTACAGTACTGAATATATCAACCGGTTTCTAAATCCAATTTACAATGGCATGATTAGGTATTCATGTTCAGTGCTGGAATTAAGATGCATACTGCTATTTTACTTTATTCCTTAGTCTCACCATCATCTACTGTAAGTGTTGGATACTCGGGTCTGGGTTGAGTTTGACCCCCAAGTACTCAACTCCCAATATTTTAGACTCGTGAAGGTCCTACTGGTAGGGGAGACTAGATCTGATCTCCTTTTTTTATCATAGCAAACTGTTAAACCTTTTCTGCGATAATGTTAAACAATCTTTTTATACATTTTAAGTAATGTGTGTCAAAATGTATGTTACACACATGTTTATAGTAATGTATGTAATTAATTTACCGGTGTTACTCTGTCACACACAGCTATTAATAGATTTTTAGATAATAGTATTTGTACTGCATTCACATATATGACCTCTGTTTTAGATAGTAGTATCATATTCCAGCACAAGAACTAAATCATTTAATCGTATGTTTTTTGTTGCCATCAAATAAACCTTGAATAGGGCATACTCAACTGCATAGATGTCTAAGATAAGGAAAAGGTAAAAAAAAGGAATATTCACAAATATTTCAACCATTTTTATGATGAAAACTACTTTCAGAACATGAACGTAAGATTTGGTTAAATACGGCAATTTTTAAAGGCTTTTGTCATAGGCAAACTGTTCACCTATAGCAGGTCAGGTGAGGTCATAGAGTTTAATGTGCACATTCAGAGCAAGCTATTGTAGTGCACGCCTGTCATGGGTGCAGTTGTCGACTTGCGCCGACTCCTTCATCCAGGACAGGAAAAGGGTTGAGGTGGGTGGGAGAAGGAACCACCCACACTTGGCAAGTGAAAGAAAGCACAAGCAGCCCGACCAGAGTCAGTAGCTGGCAGGGGTTTATCTATAGCAAAAACATTAAAGTTTGGTTTGTTTAATGACACCACTAGAGCACATTGATTTAGTAATCATTTGCTATTGGATGTCAAACATGTGGTAATTTTGACATATAGTCTTAGAGAGAAAGCCTGCTGCATTTTTTCATCAGAAGCAAGGGATTTTTAAATTGCACCATCCCACAGACAGGATAGTACATACCATGAATTTTGTTTCCCCAGTTGTGGAGCACTGGCTGGAACAACAAATAGCTCAATGGACCCATGGACGTCCAATAAGTTCAAGCCCTGATTTTGGTTGTGGGTTTAGGTGTCTATAGCTTTTAGCATGCTACCATCAGAAAACTGTTCAAGTATGCCTGCCACGGACACAAACCTCAGACTTTGCCAAAGAGTTCTGTTCAAGAGTAACTTAGCTGTATCTTAAAAAAGTTGTGTTGGTTTTTTAATGGTTGCAGACATTAATCCCGCAAACAGGTGAATTACAAATGAGCTACTTTAGCATATGTGATGAGGTTGTCAAACTAAAGAAATACGAATGTTTGTGAGTGAACAATCAATACCGGAGCTGGTGCCATTTGCATGGGTTGCACAATTACTTGACGACGTCTGTGAATGCCTTGATGTGTGTCAACACCAAACCGGTGACAGTGCTTGGGCCACTTAGCAGTATGGATCAAGTTTCTTGCCGACTTATGCTAATGTCTGTTTTGCATGTAATGGGCCATATTCCTAATCCCCTTAAACAGTCACCTGACTTGTTGCATACGTCAGAGAAAGTGTGTCTCAGATATTGGTGGGATTTTTTCCTCTTGTCTTTGAATACAACAAGAGCTTGATACACAGTATTGATCCCCACTTGTGGGGTGATTGGGCTATTTTTTATTCCAGCCATTGCACCACGACTGGTATATCAAAGGCTGTGGTATGTGCTATCCTGTCTGTGGGATCCCTTGCTACTAATGGAAAAATGTAGCAGGTTTCCTAAGTATACATATCAGAATTACAAAATGGTTGACATCCAAGAGCCATTGATTAATAAATCAATGGGCTGTAGTTAATTCATCCATCCATCCACACATCCATCCATCCATCCATCCATCCATCCATCCATCCATCCATCGATCCATCCATTGATCCATCCATCCATCCATCCATCCATCCATCCATCCATCCATCCATCCATCCATCCATCCATCCATCCATCCATCCATCCATCCAACCACATATCCATCCATCCACACATCCATCCATCCATCCATTGATCCATCCATCCATCCATCCATCCATCCATCCATCCATCCAACCACATATCCATCCATCTACACATCCATCCATCCATCCATCCATCCATCCATCCAACCACATATCCATCCATCCACACATCCATCCATCCATCCATTGATCCATCCATCCATTGATCCATCCATCCATCCATCCATCCATCCATCTAACCACATATCCATCCATCTACACATCCATCCATCCATCCATCCATCCATCCATCCACACATCCATCCACACATCCATCCATCCATCCATCTATCTATCCATCCAATCACCCATCCATCCATGCATCCATCCACAAGTCCATCTGTCCATCCGTCCATCCATCCATCCATCCATCCATCCATCCATTGATCCATCCATCCATCCATCCATCCATCCATCCATCCATCCATCCATCCATCCATCCATCCATTCATCCATCCATCCATCCAACTACATATCCATCCATCCACACATCCATCCATCCATCCATTGATCCATCCATCCATTGATCCATCCATCCATCCATCCATCCATCCATCCATCCATCCATCCAACCACATATCCATCCATCTACACATCCATCCATCCATCCATCCATCCATCCACACATCCATCCACACATCCATCCATCCATCTATCTATCCATCCAATCACCCATCCATCCATGCATCCATCCACAAGTCCATCTGTCCGTTCGTCTGTCCATCCATCCATCCATCCATCCATCCATCCATCCATCCATCCATCCATCCATCCATCCATCCATCCATCCATCCATCCATCCATCCATCCAACCACATATCCATCCATCCACACATCCATCCATCCATCCATTGATCCATCCATCCATTGATCCATCCATCCATCCATCCATCCATCCAACCACATATCCATCCATCTACACATCCATCCATCCATCCACCCATCCATCCACAGATCCATCCACACATCCATCCATCCATCTATCTATCCATCCAAACACCCATCCATCCATGCATCCATCCACAAGTCCATCTGTCCGTTCGTCTGTCCATCCATCCATCCATCCATCCATCCATCCATCCATCCATCCATCCATCCATCCATCCATCCATGCATGCATCCATCCATTCATTTTAGTATTAAAAAAGTGATTCACTTAATGTATTGTAAGACAAAAGTGAGTTATAGCTCAGTTGTAGACTGTTTTACTGAGGTGCAGTAGGTCGCAGGATCAATTACCCATGATTGTCTTAGATTTTCTCACGTCCCAGGGGTGGGATTAAGATCATTTGGTAGATCCCTTATCTGCTAATAAGAAAAAGATACCAGGTTAAATTCCTCTGAAGACTATATCATAATTACCATATGTTTGACATCCAATAACTAATGTGTTCTAGTGGGTGTTATTAAAGAAATATTGGTTCCCTATCACAACCAGTTCCCCAGAACTTGCACTTCTGAATGCTTGGTATGTACTGTCCTGTCTATGGGAATGTGTCATCAGGAATAGACTGTGTGGCAGCAGCAGGTTTTCTCTTTCTCTGTTGACCAAGTGTCAAAATAATAAAATACCAGATGCCAAATAGCTGTAATTTAAAATGAGCTGAGATTTTGTTTAACAAATATTCCTTTCCTTTTTTTTTTTTTGCTTATAATATATTACTTTATTTTATTAACAAATGCTCTAAAACTGTTTAACATTCCATTTCTTAAGACCGCAGATTTTCACTTGCATGTAACACCTTAGTTTTTAATAGTCTACCATTACTATATGTTAACTGTGCTGTCGATTGTTTTTAATAGTCTACCATTACTATATGTTAACTGTGCTGTTGATAGGCTATCCCAGGGTTGAGTGTCAAAACACTCCCCCCCCCCCCCAATCACCCTCCCCACTCTGTGACCTCCACCTTTAAAACAAAATGTTAATCCACATTCAATATATAATGTGTAATGACAGTGCAAAAAAAGCCCCAAAAAACCACACCAGTATTTACATTATGTACTACATGACATGACTTGTATGAGTGTAAACATATCACACAAATAATAATAAGAAAACTCAACTCAGCCGAATGACAAGATTTTCAAAAGAAACACACAACCATGAAAAGCAAATTGTCCTCTGTTGTGAGTTTTCCATTAGAGGTGCACCGAGGGGCAGAAAATCAAACCTGCCTTTAGTGTAGGAGGTCAAATAGGTGGCACTTAGCTAACGTCTGCCAAGATCCAGTTTCATGACACACTGGCAACTTTCTTGGAAATCGGAAATATGATGCATCAGTTCAAAATGAAAGCAAAGGAGATGTGTATTTGTTTAACAATACTTCATCAAGTGGTGAAGTGCAGTCTTGATGCACTGTCGCTCTGGGATCGATCCCCATTGGTGGGCCCCTTGGGCTGGTTGTTGTTCCAACCAGTGTATGCATCACGACTGGTATATTAAAGGTTGTTGCATTTGCTATCCTATCTGTGGGATGGTGCATATAAACGATCCCTTGCTCCAATAGCCAATACATGTATTTGTTTTCATGAACAGCAAGCTAGATGGTAAAGATGGTAATGAATTCAATCATGGACTTGATGACCAGGCTAGGAACAGACATACATGTATTTGTTTTCATGAACAGCAAGCTAGATGGTAATGAATTCAGTCATGGACTTGATGACCAGGCTAGGAACAGACATACATGTATTTGTTTTCATGAACAGCAAGCTAGATGGTAAAGAATTCAGTCATGGACTTGATGATCAGGCTAGGAACAGACATACATGTATTTGTTTTCATGAACAGCAAGCTAGATGGTAAAGAATTCAGTCATGGCCTTGATGACCAGGCTAGGAACAGACATACATGTATTTGTTTTCATGAACAGCAAGCTAGATGGTAAAGAATTTAGTCATGGACTTGATGACCAGGCTAGGAACAGACATACATGTATTTGTTTTCATGAACAGCAAGCTAGATGGTAATGAATTCAGTCATGGACTTGATGACCAGGCTAGGAACAGACATACATGTATTTGTTTTCATGAACAGCAAGCTAGATGGTAAAGAATTTAGTCATGGACTTGATCACCAGGCTAGGAACAGACATACATGTATTTGTTTTCATGAACAGCAAGCTAGATGGTAATGAATTCAGTCATGGCCTTGATGACCAGGCTAGGAACAGACATACATGTATTTGTTTTCATGAACAGCAAGCTAGATGGTAATGAATTCAGTCATGGACTTGATGACCAGGCTAGGAACAGACATACATGTATTTGTTTTCATGAACAGCAAGCTAGATGGTAATGAATTCAGTCATGGACTTGATGACCAGGCTAGGAACAGACATACATGTATTTGTTTTCATGAACAGCAAGCTAGATGGTAATGAATTCAGTCATGGACTTGATGACCAGGCTAGGAACAGACATACATGTATTTGTTTTCATGAACAGCAAGCTAGATGGTAATGAATTCAGTCATGGACTTGATGACCAGGCTAGGAACAGACATACATGTATTTGTTTTCATGAACAGCAAGCTAGATGGTAATGAATTCAGTCATGGACTTGATGACCAGGCTAGGAACAGACATACATGTATTTGTTTTCATGAACAGCAAGCTAGATGGTAAAGAATTCAGTCATGGACTTGATGACCAGTCTAGAACAGACATATTAGATTATTATGTTAACATGCAAAGGATCAGTTTGTATGCTCTAACAGGATCAAATCCTTATTAAAAAAAACCCACATCCAATAACACGTATACCCTCATTGAAATATAATTGCTTTATATGCATGTTCACGGAAACCAAATCCACCTTGCGCGATATAGGATGTTTTTACACACCGTGTACTACAGAACTGACCGGTACATGTATGGAACTGATGATTGTTACCCTTAGCTTTGACAAGCTTTGAAATGCTTAAAATACTTGTTTCGAGGAGTGGTACAATACAAGGCCAAATCAGACGGACAATACACCCACTTGGGGTAAAAAGTGACATGAAATACTTGCTGTCAACTTGATAGAGCCTATAGCATGACTCACGCTGGTACCTACACTTATTAAGCCTCTGATCTGGGAATCAACTGACTGAATAAACACTCGACTTGTTGGCGAAGCCGCGCAATATACGTAAGATATAGGTCTTGATCAACATTTATGGCATGTGCGGAGAATTTACTGCTTCCAACTATATACTTTTATATTCATACAAGTGGCCATTTTACAGTGTGAAAGTAATTTTGAGAATATATGTGCGTGTATGCCTCTGTGTATTCCTCTTAAAGGAACTGTTCAGAGTTTGCTGCCATTGTCAAATGTTTATGACTAGCAGATCCGTTTTAATGACTAAAATTGCATGAATATATTTTTCTGTTTAGCATATTAATATCTGTATTATTATGGTGTTTGTCATCATTCTAATGTTTGTAGTAGCCCAAACCAGATTTTACCTTCGAATAATTTCATACGTATGAAAAAATATATATCACGAAGAAAATTAACTATGATTTCTACAAATATTAGCACACAACTACAGACACATAGGATATGAATACATTGGTATTCTAAATGAGAAAATGTATTGAATATGTAATTTTAGTTGACGAAAAAGCTCTGTTAGAAGGAACGAGTTTTCTGTTATGGTCCATGTTAGAATGTCTGCAAACTCAGGGCAGTTCCTCTAACAGAAAGCTCCATGTCATTCTGACACACTATGGTTGTGCACAAACATAATTGTTTGAAAATGATTTAGAATAAATTGTGTTAATACTGTGATCATGCATTTAGAAACATGTTCAAATGAGAGGAATAAAAGCTAAAAAGTTTGTTTTGTTTAAAGACACTACTAGAGCACATTGATTAATTAATCATCGGCTATTGGATGTCAAACATTTGGTAATTTTGACATATACAAAATGTATTAATCAGAGGAAACTTGCTACATTTTTCTATTAGCAGCAATGGGTCTTTTATTTGCATTTTCCAACAAATAGGACAGCATATACCACAAATCATGGTGCACTGGTTGGGATCGAGGTGGGGCGGGGGGAGGGGGGCAGTCAGATTCCACTGATGGGGTTTGATCCTAGATCAAGAAGAGCACTGTACTAGATCTCACCCCCCAGAAGGGAATGAGTAGTCAGGGCAGTGTTAAATTTTATCACTTCAATTAAGGAGACAATTGTTTTAATATTTACTAATCACCCATAATATAAATTTTTATAATCAACTATGCATAGAACAAATTTTACAGATTCATTAGGCTTAAATAATAACCACCTTTTGATTTGTGGCTAATTTGTCATGAAAACTATATATGGTCCATCCACCATTCAATGTGAAAAAAATTTGTAAAAAAAAAAGAGAAAAAAGTATACATTAAATGGTGAATTTTAGTTTTCTTGGGACAGTCATTGAAGTAAGTGTGTGTGTTATACATGCTTAATATCTGGAGGAAATACGGTACTTGCACTAGATGGGAAAACTTTATTTAATGGAAATGTACTTGAGTTGAGAAATTTTAACTTGTCTCTAGTCAAACATGGTACAGGCACAATGTACTTGTCTTAGTCTGCTACGGTAACCGTTTTTTAGTTGACACGTATTTAGGACACTGGCACCTGAAATGTCTAACTCTAAATCTGTTACATGATTGGGTAATCAGAAAGCCAAGTGCAGAAAGTAAATCAAAAGTATTGATTATTTTATCATACCATTATTGACAGCTGGTTACCAGTATTGACTTTCTCAATGTAATAAATTTCTAGAAAGCAATTTATGCTGTGTGTGAAAACCAATGTCAATAGCGGAATCAGTAATTGCAATATTAAGTAACTGCATGTGCAGGTTGTGGTGGTTTTCTGTGTGGATAAACTGTCCATTTAGTTTTAAAATGTTTATTGAGAGGGGTGAGGGTTACAGCTAGGGTTGACAGTGGGGGTGGGGTTGCAGATCACACCATGTAAGGGGAGCTATACCTTGCTGCTCCCCACCACTCCCCTGAAACTGATCAAGGAGTATAATTGTAAGCTAGCCTTAGCTTGAGAATTAATATGGTATCAATATGGTAACATCTTAAATGGCTCCCATGTAATCTCCCCTCAGGTGTTTTCTGGTTTTAAAGGGATTAGTCTTCTATAGGGTACCTAATCATTTGAAACCGATAAGGAAAGCTAAATCTGGCAATAGAAATGTGGTAGAATCTTTTAAATTCCACTCAAAATCAGGGGTGGGGTGGGGTGGGGGGGTTGGGCAAGGGGGCAATTGCTCACCCCTAAAAATCTGCTAAAAATAATAGAAACTTAAAGAAAATCTTCCTCTTAACCTTTTGTGGAGTTTTAGGTATGCACAGAATTAATCTGCCCTCACCTCCCCCAAAACAAACCAATTCCTAGTTACAGCCCTGAGAATTAATTTAATATTAAAAAAAAAAAAAATCATCTTAATTTGTTTGTATTGTATTGTCTTTTTCTCCACAGCTCTTTGCACTCTTTTTACACAATTATATAATTTTTAAATGTAAATATTTAATAATCATATTCATATACTTACGTTTTTATTATTTCCTTCCTTCCTTCCTTCCTTCCTTCCTTCCTTCCTTCCTTCCTTCCTTCCTTCCTTCCTTCATTTTAAAGAGGACCAGCCAGTGTACCATGACTGGTACATCAAAGGCCATGGTATGTGCTATCCTGTCTGTGGGATGGTGCATATAAAAGATCCCTTGCCGCTACTGTAATCAAAAAGAGTAGCCCATGAAGTGGCAAAAGCAGGTTTCCTCTCTCAATATCTGTGTGGTCCTTAACCATATGTCTGATGCCATATAACTGTAAATAACATGTGTTGAGTGTGTCGTTAAATAAAACATTTCCTTCCTTCCTATATATCTGCCGTTGCTCAGTGTGTTATTTATACATACATTTGTCAAACTATGTTGATGTTTGTGTTTGTTGTTGTTTCAGTTGAAGAAGGAGGACTGTCCTGACATACTGAACGACTGTCTGACCATCCAGCAGATTCGACCCGACGGCTCCCCGATGGAGCACACCGACAGCGGACTGGGCCGGTCGCCTCACACCACGTCCGATATCTACCCAAGTAAGCAGATTCATCATGTAGACCAGTCTAGTACAAGTAAAATACAATACCTGATACCAAGCTACATCCTAGGTACAGACAGACAGACAGACACACACACACACAAACACCCACTCATCAATCTACCTATTCATCATCGATCCATCCATCCATCCATCCATCCATCCATCCATCCATCCATCCATCCATCCATCCATCCATCCATCCATCCATCCATCCATCTATCTATCCATCCACTAATCCACCCACCCCCTCTGCTCTGGCACCCATTACTCACCATTTTGTCTAACTACACCTACCTGCTATATTCAACTGTGCATCAATCAACCATCATACATACCATCTAGTGAACCATTTAGTCATTTCACCCACTTACCTTCCAACCAACTCATTCATTCATCCATCCTTCCATCCATTCATCCATCCATCCATCCATCAGTTCTTCCATCTGTTCATTCATTCATTTGTTCGTTGTTCGTTCATTTAATAATTTATTTATTCATTCATTCACTAACTCACTCACTTTATTCACCTACCTACTCACACAACTCTCAGCCATTCATCTATCCATCCATCCCATCCCATCCCATCCATCCCATCCAATTGCATCTCATCCCATCCCATCCCATCCCATCCCATCCATCCCATCCAGTTGCATCTCATCCCATCCCATCCAATTGCATCTCATCCCATCCCATTCAGTGTAAAACAATGTAGATATGTGGCTGACTTAAGTACAGAAACATTAAAATACAGGGCTGTAGTATTATCTTGAAGATTTCATATCTCGTATATATACAAAAGAAGCGGCAAACATGTTTGCTAATTTTGTTACCTGATAGTGCCTTGTTTTATGTTTATAGTTAGAAACTATGTGTTAAGTGTCCTCACTACAAAAGCCATCCCAGGAAAATCCGTGAGTCAGAGACAGTCAAAGGGTGGAATTTCACTGATAACCATATTGTTATTAGAGGGCATCTTCCATAGCTTGTTTACCTTTGTCATAACACAAATAGTCCTAATCAGCCTAATGGCTATCCGAGGGGTTCACCAAGTTTAATAGCCTTTTCATAGGGCTGTAGCTATGGCAAGAACACAAACAAATTCACTGATGTACCATTTTGTACATTCTAAACATAGTTTTAAGAAGGGTTATTTCAATTTTTGACATATTTGGAATTTAATATTTGGGTTTCCGCCAGAGGATATGAAGAGTAAAATTACATATATAAAAATCTTGGAAATTAATGGATACATTAAAAAAAGAAGAAGATAGATTATGGTAAGAAAACTGCTATTTAAAATTTGTCAAAGTATATGAATCAGTCTGATTAAAATTAGCTCTACTGGTCTATCAGTAGATGTAACAGCATTGCGTGGACTCCCATGTCCAGGTGACATTTCATCTATAAATAACAATTTAAATATCAACCAATTACACTTCGCCTTTTATAGCGTTATTCGGGAGCATACAAATTCTAAAAATATCGGGCGAGACTATTTATGTAATAGGCAAACTTGTTGGTCTATTTCAACATTGAAAAAACAGGGTTAAAAGTGCAGTAATAAACTCTGGATTGTATACCAGTATAAACCAATTTTATGGCGATACCATCAAGGGTTGTTTTTTTTCATCTTGAAACGAATTTTATATAGAATTTTATATTGAAATTAGTTTCCGGCATACTTCGTAATTCACCCGAATCATTTCATGTACCCTCGGCATAATCCCGAATGTTTTCAAATTATTTTCAAATCACTGGCATGATTTTGCAAGTAAGGTTTTGATTGGTTGAATGAAAGGTCAACTGGACATGAGCCCCAATGGGCTGCTGTTAGATCCACATGTAATAGTGGAGCTAATTTTAATTAGATTGTATATGAATGAACTCTTCAAGTTCTTTTTAGATAGATTATGGTAAAAGAACTTATTCAAGTCCATAGCCACCTAGTAGGGCCACTTATGATGTTTTGGTTTTATTATGTACACTCAAACTATTTTCTGGCAGAAAGCCTGAATATATACATGTACTGGGGTTTAGCAAGTTTGCTTGCGTAAGTTCAAATAATAAACAAATATAAATCATCTTATGTTTAACAAAAATAACTATTTCTATAATAGATGTCAATATTGAATAAACTGGTATTAAAAAGTGATATTATAAATATTATCAATAAATTAATTAATTAAATAATATAAATTAATTAATATAAAGAAATAAAATAAATAAATAACAACATAAATAAATAGATAAATAAATTAATAAATAGATAAATATATAAAATAAATAAATAAATACAGTTTATACAATTATTTTTATGTATGTGTTGCTGAGATCTATTTATGGTTGGTTGACAAACAAACGACCTAACAAAATGTCAAAAACAAGTATGAACTCATTTGTGCTGCAGGTATGTAATTATATGTAACACCTATACAAGAATTAACCCAGGAAATATTTTAGGGAAAGGACCAGTTGCAAAAGGGCACACGAACCAACTCTCAGAAAAGGGCACATCAATGAAAATTGTAATCAATTCATTAAAAAAAGGGGCACTTTAATTTGTTTAAGGGGGACCTGTACCCCTAGATCCCTCCCTTTGATCGGACTTTGCAGTATAATGTTTCCACACATGTACATACAGTATTGGAAGGCAGTATAGTACTGTCAGGACTGTATGGTGTGTCAGTTAGCACAGAAGTGTATTTATGTAATTGCCAAGGGTGAGCGTAATTCAAGCCGTGTGTATTCTAGGAAATCCGTGTTTGTGAGTAATTACCTGTGAACAGGTTAAAAAGCCCATGTCCTGTTCTTCGGGACAGACGACAAACAACATTCATGTGTAGCTAGGAAAGTAAACCATCTCTCGATTAGATTCGTAGTATATCACCGGACAATCTCTGTCATTATTATTGGCACACTTAAAGACAAAATCGTAAGAGCTGACTGGTTGATTTTTGTTTCGTCTCGCCTGTACGAGTTAAAAAGGCGAGATATAGGTATTATTTTACCGACTGTGGTGGCGACGTCGTCAACTTTTACATTAAAATTTAACAATAAAGTTTCGAGATTAGATCAGTTTCTAATAAATTATAAGTCCTAGGTCACTGAAACTTGGTTTATAGTTCTGTCTATGGATATTCATCATCACAGTGCATGTGAAAAGAATAAAATATTTATTTATAAAACATTTTTAATTAAAATACTTTTTCAGTTAACTTAAGGTTAAAGTTTAATTTGCATTTATCTCTGTTTCTCACAAACTATAAGTCCTAGATTGATGAAACTTTTTTTTGTAGTTGTCCCTGTGGATGTTCATCATAATCCATGTGAAAAGAATTCAAAATTAATTAAATTAAACATTTTGAATTCCTGTTTGCTCAATGTTATAGTTTTGTGTTTATATCAGTTTCTGACAAACTATAAGTCCTATGTCAAATAAACTTGGTTTATAGTTGCACATATGTATGTTCATGTTTGGTTAAACAGCTGTAGTACATGTATAAAATGTGCTGAGGCATCGTTACAGAGAACATTTTGTTCAGTATCACATCGCGATTTGCTACACAAATTTCAGAAATTGCTACACAATTCTAAAACGTTAAACGTTAGCTACTAAATTTTCAACTGATCACCAACTATCTCTGATCAAAATTTTAAAAACAAAATGTTCCCTGTGCTATAAGGACTGTTCTAGAATTGATCATGGGGGTGGATAGAGGTGGGTGGAAGATGTTTTTTTAAGATACCAACTGCACACAAATAATCAGTCATCAGTTTACAACAGATATCATAAATTCAAAATGTTTCATATATGGCCAAGATTAATAAAATAATAATTTAATAATTACAGACATACAGAGAGGGAGAGAGAGAGGGGGGAGGTGTCAAGTGGTACTAAATGATTCTCTGTATGATTTGACCATTTATTTAATAAAGATGTTAATTAATGAAGAAAAACAGTTGTTATCTTAATGAAATCTGTTGCCTTGGTAATATGAAAAATACCTGTAATTCCACCTACATTTTGCACATTTAGCGACTGTGCATCAAGCGAGCACTATACCACTAGGCTACATCCTGTCCCAATGCGTTATTGAGAAAGAAGTCAATGAAGGGACTGTTTATAATACTTACTTTAGGTTGGAGCTATTACTGGGATGTGAACCTGTACCTACCAGTCTGAGGACAGACTTGCATGCAATACCATTGATTTTTTTTTTGATTTTTTTATTTCAGCTTTCACTTTCTCGAGTTCTCACTCAAGCCGGTGCGGCACTGCAAATGGCCCCGCCTCTAGTTTGAGCAACCACCAGTCACCAGTGAGCATGCAGGGCAGTCCCATGAACACGGGAGGACTCAGCATCGTAGAGGAGGCCAATGAGAGGTGAGTTAAACACAAACACGCTACATTTTACCATTAATCTTCATCTGTCTATTAATGAAAATCTGTCTGTCTGTCTGTCTGTCTGTCTGTCTGTCTGTCTGTCTGTCTGTTCGTCCATCCGTCCGTCTGTTCGGCTGTCTGTCCACCTGTCTGTCCCACATATTGTTTGCCAGCCATTTGTTTCCACCATGCTGCAAGATACTGAGTATAGTTTTATTGTGTACTGTGACAGATCAAGTTTGATTTCCATGGTGATTTACACATTCTTGACAGAGTTATGGCACTTGAGTAGCAAATTCTATTTTGTGTCTATAACACTTTTAAAATAATAGTTTAATTTAATATTTAGTAAATGTAAGTCACCTCCACCAGTAATAATATATGATGTAATCATGATTACCACACATGTAGTTTAACGTCACACACTTTTAACTAAATCTTACGAAAACATTACGCTCAGGTTTACAGGCCTTGTTGGTTTGTAGACAAATGACCCATTGAGAGCAAATAAATATTAATTGGGTTAATAAATAGACATTATTATCAAAGCTTGTGTGTCATACTGATTTTATGAAACGAGTGTCAGGATTTTTGTAAAACATGAATCCTGACACGAGTTTTGTAAAATCAGTATGACACACACGCGAGTGTAATAATTTCTTTATTATCCATATTATTATTGTAATTTTTTTATGAATAACAAGGCCCAAGGGCCGTCTCAAAATGTTTCAACCACATCTAGAAGGAGACAACGAAATGGCATCATATTTCACATGCACAGTCTGGGCTAGGACTGGGGAAGCAATGTCATGTAAGTAAGTTATAGGATTAAAACAAACATTAATTCTTCTTTTTTTTGTTTCAGTATGGGCGGCTACTCCCCAGCTCCTCAACAGAACATGTTGAGTCCCGGCTGCCCGCTGCCCTCGATTCCTCGCCGTGGGTTCAACATGGCCGGCATGCAGATGGCACCCTACCCCAGCAGCTCCTACCATGGCTACTCCAGTGGACAGATGCAAGGTAACGCAGTAACCATTACACTTCACTTCACAGTTTTGTGTCAGATGTAGTCCACTGCCTTGTGTGGTCAGGTTAAACTAAACAAACACGAATTTCATTTGATAGTGTAGTTTTCACATCAGCCAGGGACATGTTTATCCTAAATGAACTCTGGTACAGTTATATACAATATTCTCAAGCTTAATAGAAAGAGCACTTTCAAACCAAAAAGAAAACTCAGGGGTTTATTTCTCAAATTTGACTTGACGTCCATGGCTTTGACTTTGGTAATTTTAGCGTTGTTTTTTTATTATAAAACGAAGGGAGGGAAGTTTCAGTTTCATTTCAAAAACATCTCATTAAGCTAACTCAAAATATAAAATAGTAATATTATACAAATACTTCTATTTATTAAAACTAATATAATCTCTATTTTGCATTCTAAAATGTTATAGGGGAGGGAAGGGGTGTTTGTCAAGTGTTTAAAGTCAAGTGTCAAAATATATCTTTATATAATAATAACAAAAGTGAATTATTTACATTCAGATTCGGAATCTTTTACTCCAAAAATGGGAATACAAAATGACATAACCTTTGGAGAATGATGGGGAATGGTGCTGATTGTCTGAATCTAGAAATAGCTGATAAAACCCTTAAGCTTTTTCTTATTTTTCCTATTTCCTCAAACTAAGAATATAACCCTGCAAGCTCATTTTAAAATTTTACATTAAAGATTAATTTAGTAATGTTCCAGTGATCAATTGTAATCCAAAATAGATGGATTGAAGTCGCCACACCAGTAATATGACGTCATCGTGATTAGCATAAATGTAGTTTGACGTCACACACTTCAACTAACTCTCATCAAAACGTTATGCTCAGGTATACAAGTCTTGTTGGCAGAAAACAAGTGACTCATTGACAGTAAAATATTATTAACCGAATTAATAATGGTAAATATCAAATGGGTTTATGACATGGATATTATGGACAAGTTATAAAATAAATGATTTTCATGTGCAGTAAATTTCAATATCCTGAAAATAAAAGATAAAATTCCAGCTCAACCTCATTTTGAAAAAACAATTTAATGAAAAGCTTGTATTTATTTGATTATTACTTACATGTATTTATTTATTTTAACATCTAAGAAAGAAAAACAGAAGAAGAAAAACTAGCATTTATCTTATTATGACCTTATTATTTCTGTTTACATCTAAGAAAAACCCCAAGAAAAACTAGCATTTATTTTATTATGACCGTATTATTTCTTTTTACATCTAAGAAAAACAACAAGAAAAACTAGCATTTAATTTGCTATGGCCTATTTATTTGTGTTTTTTTCCATCATCAGACATGCAGAATGGTGGTCAGCAGTTCCAGCGTAACATGTTTTACCACGCCAACATGTACGCAAACGTCAACAGTTGTCGGATGGGCGCCATGCAGGCCCAGAAATTACCCATGAACCTGCAGAACTTCACCCAGGAGCAGCTGGTCAACATGCCTGTGGACATGCAGCGGGCTCTACACGGTCCCACAGGTAAACGCCAATGTCAGGTGCCAAACCTCCAGGGTTTCTGCTTGGAGGGTACAGAGGGTAAACTTATGTACCCTAAAATCGTGGAATTTAATGGATATATTTTTATGATTTTGAGATAGATGATAGTAAGAGAAGTGCTGTTTAAAATTGGTCAAAGCATGTTAAGTGTGTTCAAAACATTCGAACATGACCACCCTATCGTCCATCTCCATCCTCCTACAATTTTTTTTTTTTTATTAATAATTTTGGTCTGATTTGATGTAAGAAGAAAAGTAAAAGTGTTTTAGAAATAACAAAACCCCCCAACTATTTTCGTGTCCAATTCAGAAAACAGTTGGCTCAGAAATAAATAACTGGTAGTAAATTCTATAGCATGAAAAAAAGGCATTCCACGTGGGATGGACTATAGTAGGGGCACTTGTAGTGTGTTTTGTTTTTATTACATTCCACGTGGGATGGACTATAGTAGGGACACTTCTAGTGTGTTTTGTTTTTATTACATACCATCAAATTATTTTCTGGCAGAAAGCCTGAAAACCTCAGGTCATTTCATTTCCAAGGGTGAAAATTATTTCATCATCAGATTTTTTTTTAATTTCACAATTCTAGATTTTAATGTTATCTATCTGAGAACTATTCATGTTTTTGATGTTTGATAAAAAGGTCAAGGTATCCCGGTATATTTTGTTTTGAGTCCATGCACTTTCCATGACATATATTTTGATATTTCATCTTTAAAAATGTTAATAATTTGAACATCTCCTTCAGTGACAGTGAATAGAAATTAATTTGTAATTACTAAGACAGTGTATTTAAGAATTTGGTAATGGCTAAGTCCTATAGATAGCCAAGTCAATGTTGATCTTAAATAATAGTAAAAACAGAGAATCTCAGACTTAAAAACCCCAAATAATAGTTTAGATTTGACTTGAACTTGTGTAATATGCAGTAAACATAAACAGTATATTTGTGTTAAAGTGGGTTGCATGTATATGCAGTAAACATAAACAGTATATTTGTGTTAAAGTGGGTTGCATGTATATGCAGTAAACATAAACAGTATATTTGTGTTAAAGTGGGTTGCATGTATATGCAGTAAACATAAACAGTATATTTGTGTTAAAGTGGGTTGCATGTATATGCAGTAAACATAAACAGTATATTTGTGTTAAAGTGGGTTGCATGTATAATAATGACTGTTTACAAATGTATAACTTTCAGTTGACAATCAATTGACCACTAAGTTAGAGTAAGGTATGAGGAAGTAAGTGTTTTTACATAGAAAATTCTTTCTAGGATGACAGTTTGCACTTACATAACTTGTAGTACAAATTTGAACATAGTAGTCACTTGTAGTACAATATATTAGTACAACTAATAATTAGTAGTACAAACATACACTTTTTATAAACATACACTTTTTAATGCAACTTTAACTAACTGTAGTATAAATAATGTTTGATGCTATACAAAGCATCTCTACCTGTAGCTACTTGACACATACAAGAAAATGCACCAGCAATATATATTCAGCTTTTATAAATATGTTTACTTATATGCACTTATTGTTTGCTTGCCATCATTAGAATTAACTTTTAAAGTATTTTAGATTTTGTTTTTCATTATTACAATTTTTATATGCCCGTCTTTGATGGGTCATGTTATCTGTAAAACTTGGGATGTTGGTGTGTCACGTTACATAATTAGGATTACAGGCTGGTAGGTAGAGGGTTCGCAGCCCGGTACCGGCTCTAACCCAGAGCGAGTTCTTGAGGGCTCAGTGGGTAGCTGTGAGGCCACTACACCCTCTTCTCTCTCACTAACCAACAAACAACTAACCCACTGTCCTGGACAGACAGCCCAGATAGCTGAGTTGTGTACCCAGGACAGCATGGTTCAACCTTCATTGGATATAAGCACGAAAATAAGTTGAAATGAAATGAAATAATTAGGTCACCACGACCTACTTTTCATACATTATTGCACATTAAAGGAAATCAATGTCCGGGCCTTATCTTCCTTATCAATTTATACAGGATAATGAAATCTTCCATGTGAGTACAACTTGAGATGGTAGTGTGTCGTGTAACATAACTTAATCACTGTGACCTATTTTTCCACGCTATAGGTTGTACTATACCAAATAAACTCCCATAGGCGACCATGTTAATGTTTGTGCTTATATAACACTATATGCAATATATCAACCAAACTATGACCCATAAATATCAGTACTACAACCCCCACCACCTCAAAGAATTAACTGCAGAAAATCATACCTTTCATGGCTCATTTTCAGTATAACTAGATGTTTTTACAACACCCCTAGTTTCACACAAAATTTTAGTACTCTTTTTTTTTTTTACAGGTAGCCATACAGGTTTTCTAGCACAAGGCTACTTGACACAGTGGTACTAGATGACATAAAATTGCATACATTTTTTGCCCAGATGAAACTAATTTTTTTTTACAACCAACACTCTCAGCCAGAAGTTATTTGGTTTAGTACAACCATTACTGCACATAAAAGGAAATCTTTATCTTTGTTATCTTTACATACAGGATCATCAAATCTTACATGCAAGTACAACTTGGGATGGGTGTGTGTTATGTACCATAACTAGGTGACTGCGACCTAATTTTGATGGGTGTATCATGTACTTCACTGGTAGTCTTGTTAAGATTGTTGTTGATTTGTATACTTAGTTTCTTCTATAGCTCTATAGCCCTAGCTTTCTAATTAATTAGAGTGTGATCTTCATATACATGTCTTCTTTGTATTAAAACAAAATAATAACCAAAAATAAATAAATAAACAGCATTATTATAGATATATAATATTACTTTCTAGAGTTAGTCTTGAAATAACCTTTAAAAGCTGTTGTAAGACATCATAAAGAAAATGTCCAGGAGTAAATTAAAATATATATATTTAAATTAAACTTACGAGTAATATCATAATTAGAGAATAACTAAAGAGCTACAAGGAATTATAAAGGCTCGGGTGTACAACATTCATTCATTCGGGACAGATAATTCGTAACTCCTCGTAGCAAGTTGGTTATTCTCTTTAGTACCCATTGTCAATTTTAACTGATTTTTAATATAAAAATTCCTCTGCAGTCTACAACAAAGTCATAGCATAACAGCATTCTTTTTACAGCCAAATGTTTACAATACAAAATAATACAACCGTATTTGCATTAGAAAATAATTATTTTTATATATTGCTAAAGCTGCTGCTTATGAAAATATACCATTTCATTATTATGAAACAAGTGAGTCCATTTTGTTTTCTGTAAATCTTTGTAGATCGTATAACGTATGTGTAATTTGACTCATGAATGGAAACATTATATAAATGAAAGTGAAGTTCCGGCCATGGCAAGCAGCCAGCCAAACTTTGTGATTTTTAAGCCAGACAATCAGTGTCTATAGAAGCAATCTGCACACTGGTACGTACAGGGTTCACAGCGTGGTACCGGCTCCCACCCAGAGCAAATTTTAACAACTCGATGAGTAGGTGTAAGGCCACTACGCCCTCTTCTCTCACTAACAATTAACAACTATCCCACTGTCCTGGACAGACAGTCCAGATAGCTGAGGTGTGTGCCCAGGACAGCGTGCTTGAACCTTAATTGGATATAAGCACGAAAATAATTGAAATAAAATGAAATTAAATGTGCCACAAAGGAACCTTCATAGTAAATAATGCTAAAATTTGTATATAATTAAAAACATTATTGTTAAGTTTTAAACCGAAATCAAGTATCACAGTGTTATTATTTACATTACATTATATGTAAATTTTAAAAATATTACAGATTACTATCAAATTGTATAGATTAACCTTTTGGTGCCTGCTGCAATGATGTCTTTTCATGATATCATTGGGAATAGCTGGGTACCATCATGTCAATAACATTATTAGTGCCCTACCGGTCCAAACAGGTGACTATAGGTTTCATTTCTGTCCTGTTTAGTCCCCTACCGGTCCAAACAGGTGACTATAGGTTTCATCTCTGTCCTGTTTAGTCCCCTACCGGTCCAAACAGGTGACTATAGGTTTCATCTCTGTCCTGTTTAGTCCCCTACCGGTCCAAACAGGTGACTATAGGTTTCATCTCTGTCCTGTTTAGTCCCCTACCGGTCCAAACAGGTGACTATAGGTTTCATTTCTGTCCTGTTTAGTCCCCTACCGGTCCAAACAGGTGACTATAGGTTTTATCTCTGTCCTGTTTAGTCCCCTACCGGTCCAAACAGGTGACTATAGGTTTCATCTCTGTCCTGTCCGTCTGTCTGTCTGTCTATCCATCCCACGTACATTTTTCCTGATGTGTTTTGTTTTTTCACAATGTCTTGAATTGATCTGAGTTGAAAGTTTGTGTATAACTTTATCATGTACTGTTACAGATCATGTTTGCCTTTCATGGAGATTTACCCATTTTTATATGCCCATCTATGATGGATCATATTATGGTATGGCGTTGTCCGTCCGTCCATCCGTCCGTCTATCTGTCTGTCAACTTTTTCTTGTCCGGACCATATATTGCATACAGATGCATACAGGTCCATCAAACCTCATAATATGTAGGAACAACTTGGGATGGCGGTGTGTCGTGTACTATTACTAGGTCACTGTGACCTACTTTTCATGATCTACTGCACATAACGGTAAATCCTTGTTCGGATCATATCTTGCATACAGATGCATACAGGGCCATCAAACCTCACATGTAGGAAAATTTTTGGATGGCACGTGGTGTGTCACATACAATTAATAGGTCACTGTGATACAAATAAATCAAATAATTTGTCTATATTCACATAATTAGAATTGAATCATACCTGTAACATGTTCATTAATATCTATGGTTTTCCAACAAACTCCTGATGGGCGTATCATGTACCTCACCGGTACTCTTGTTGACAGAGTTATGGCCCCGTGCTTATAAACCTTAAAGTCCAGACTTTATCGTCAAGGCAATGCCATTCAAATAGCATAACGTTAAAGTCTGGACTTTATTAAAATCTAGACTTTAAGTTTTATAACCATGGGCCATGGTCCTTGAACTAAGGAGATTAAAAAACATTAGTTTTCCAGACTTTTCTTTGGCAATGCCTCAAGATAGTGAGCTGAATTTTTTTGTATAGCTTTAATTATCATTAGTAACTAATTACAGATCAACTTTGACTCTCATGGTGATTTACTCTTTTTTGATAGAGTTATGGCCCTAGAACTTAGGCAGTACGGAAATGTGTTAGGCCCAATAATTGAATATGTATTGCTTTAGCAGTACTCTCAGAATGCTTGTAAATTGATGGCACACAATGGACCATAATGATTACAATTTAACCTGAATTGTTAGTAGTTTTACTAGTTTATGCATTTCATATGCAATAGTAATTTGTATCTAATTTTAATTATTATTCATACTTATTTCGGACTTTCAATTGAGGATAAGGTTATTGGTGTACCAGGTTTGGTCAGGTCAGGTCATAGGGTTTTACGTGCACATTCAGAACAAGCTGTTGTAGCACATGCCTGTCATGGGCACAGGTGTCTTGTGCACATCCGGCAAGGGAGACAATTCTGCAGTGATGGTTATGAATAGATGTTGGTTGTGCTAACACTACATGTAGGTAAGTATGAATAATAATGAAAATTAGATACAAATTTTCTAAATTTAGTTCCATGATTTATTAAAAGTGAAAGACTGATGAGAAGGAAGAAAACCATGTTAACGTGTTTATGTCCACTGAAGGTTTGATTTCATTCATTTATAGTTATTTTTGTGCTTTTATCCAGTTAAAGTTCAAACACGCTGTCTTAGGCACACACTTCAGCTATCTGGACTGTCTGTCCAGGACCGTAGGTTAGTGGTTGGTAAGAAAAAAGTCAATGTAGTGGTCTTACACCTACACATTGAGTCGTTAAACTTGTTCTGGATGGGAGCCGGTACCAGGATGCAAACCCTGTACCTATTAGTCTTATGTCTGATGGCTCAACCACTACACCACTGAGGTCCGTTGAAGGTCCATGGATTCCATGTCACCATGTAAATATCCACACACAAGTATAATATGTGCTCTTTAATTTTCAGGTTATGTCGACCAGCAGATGTTGCCCCCACCGATCGAGTCGCTCGCTCTAACCGCTGGTCCTGATGAACACAACCTGCAGCAGTACCTCCAGCACAGTGCGGTCGATCGCTGCAACAGTCGACTGTCTGCCGTCTATGCCGCTGACGGGTCCACGTGAACACGACAGCACCAGAGCCAACTGCAGGCTTTTTCTATAGGGGAAGGCAGTGTCATAAAACAGACATCTACAGTATTCTAACGTACACTGACTTGTGTTGTGTTTAAACAATTTTCATCCAAAAACATCCAGCCGATCAAGATTTTTGTTTTTGTTATATGAAAAGAATCTTTTAATAGAAACACACAGCTTATAAAGATCTTACAGATTTCCCTTTCAAAAGATATAAAATTCCTTTTATCAAGGCATTAAAAATGGTATTTTCAGAACTTAAAATTTTGAGACAGAACTTTAGATTTTGAGACAGGAGCCTGCACCCCCAGAACCTCCTTCCCCTCTGGATCCAGGTGTGGACAGCAAAGCTTAACTTTCGTTTCGTTAATCTCTGGACCCATTGCTATTAAATCTGTAGAGTCTAGACTCAAATCTTGAATGACGTCACATGCATACATGTATGGTGTTATCATGACAATAAAGTCTCAGACTCTGTTAGAGTCTAGGCTAGAGATTTGAGAAGCCATCTTAGTACTATGAAACCATAAAACTGTCATAAGCTATGATGTTACTACAATACATGCCATAGTGACATCATAACCTACAATGGTTTTACAATATCTTAGCGTTAAGATAGCTCTGTAAATCAGGGTCCTGACTTCTAAAAGATTTTCAAGCTCAAGGCCAGATTAGCCATGTTTGTCCTGTGATTAAGCTGACAGCCCATCTCCCTGGCATCCTCAAGGTTTGGAGAGAGACCTGCAGTTTTGATAGCAGACGACGTCTACTTGTTTAGTTAGAGCATCTGTAGAGCTGTTTGTGAATCTGTGGCAAAATATTTGTGGTGTGTGGCAGAAAAGGTTTATTGTGATACAGTAGAGATTTAGGACAAAGTTGAGGCATAAATACAGGATTTCCAAAGGAGGTGGGAGACTTTGGACAGGCATGTATATAGGATTTCTAAAGGAGGTGGGAGACTTTGGACAGGCATGTATATAGGATTTCTAAAGGAGGTGGGAGACTTTGGACAGGCATGTATATAGGATTTCTAAAGGAGGTGGGAGACTTTGGACAGGCATGTATATAGGATTTCTAAATGAGGGACGGTTGTGGCATAATGTCTGCTTGAACCTTGATTGGATATAAGCATGAAAATAAATTAAAATAAAATGAATCCCTTATTTCTTTCTGTCAGTATATATGTGTAGTACTAGTTTGTAATTAAGGCTCAGACAAAGTCGGTATGTGACACTAGACCATACAATGTAGCTTGTGTGAAAATTCACACTTCGATGTTCTGTTTTGCAGAGACAATTTACACAAGCATTGTTTTAATTAAAGCAAAGATGCAAGGTTTCCATGGTAGCCTACTGCATATATTTGAGCTTGGACTGTTTCAAGAGCTACTGTATGAATTTATCTATAAGATGCAATTTTTTTTTTCTTTGTTCAATAGTTGTACCACAAAAGAGATTTTTTTTAAATAGTTACATTAGAATATACTATAGTCCATCCCACACTCCTACGAAAATGTGTATTTGTAAATAATTTCAGTTTGGTTTGACGTAAGAAGAAAAGTAAATGTCCGAAAGAACAAAAAAGAAGAAGAAAACCCCACTATTTTTGTGTGCAATTTAAAAAACAATTTTCTCTGTTGATTTGAATTTATGTTTTGTAAATCTATAGCTTTCTTAGAAACATTAAAATAACTATCAACGTTATGACTTCTGGATGCCTAATAAGGTGTACTACATGTATAAACTAAAGTAATGTTTTAAATAGTGCCCTCTGTAGGATAACAGCTATAAACTAACACACTCTGCCATGTTGTTCATCCTTGGTGCCCTTCCAAGCAGATGAAATCATATTAAGGGAAATAACTCTACTAGTTTTGCCTATTTTGGCTAGATCAGGGGAAAGAACTCTTACTGAAAATTAAGAAATACTTGTAAAACAACAATGATTGTAATCCATTTAACCACAAATGCTTTGCCATGTCTCACAAAATTCTATAAATATGTTTTGTAAATAAATAGTATTTTATTTTCCTATGATAACAGAATTTGTTACTTTAATGTTTAAAACTATATTATAACAGTAAAAGTGACGAGTTCTGAAATTTATAGAATCTGCTGCAAGTTTGTTTTGTTTTTTCGGTTGATAAATATGCTACAACAATAATGTACTGGTGCCATATAGCAGTTTGTAGGTAAAATAGAACTGAGTTTACATGTTTATGTTCGCTATTGTGAATATTGTGATATAAATACAGGCATATTTTGTTATCATATATTGTTAGAAATTGATCATAGCACTTCATTCATTCCATATCATTAAAAAACAAATTCTGTGTTAATAAGTTGCTCACTATATCCAAAGGATTTGTGGGTTTTATTATTTTTTCAGCATCCATCATTTACTGTAGTTTTAGATTTGTTTAAAAAACAAATGTGTGATTTATAAGTGCTGTTATAACCACAAGATTCCACATTTGAATACTGTTACTTCTTTCTGTTATAACCACAAGATTCCACATTTGAATACTGTTACTTCTTTTTGTTTTAAAGATTTTTATATCCTTACATTTACCAATGAACAGCTGTTCACAATCACGGTTCTTTGAAGTTAGAGTTGGATGTGTTCGTGATTAGATATTCCAACAGCTGAATTTACAAATACAATAGAAAATTACTATTTAGGCACGTAGCAATGACATCTAGAGTGGGAGGATGATCTTTGGAGGAGGGGGCACAGTCTTTAGTGGGGGGCACAAGCCAGATTTTAAACTTTATTTATAACAAGTTGGAAACCCCCCATATATTTTCATCCTTGAGGGGGCACAGACCCTCCCACTCATCCCCCCCCCCCCCCCCCCCCCCCCCCGATCATACAGGCCTGCTATTATAATGTAAACTTTAAAGCAGTGTTTTCATTATGTGATTAATCGCACTGACTTATCGTATACAGTTTGTTTGCTTTACAAAAATCAGAACATACACGACTAAAGTCGTTCCAGTTTGGGCGTTCTCACAGTATGATTCGATCGCATGCGACTGATCGCATAATGACAACACCACTTAAGTGAAAGCAGGACATTTTGATTTGACGTAGACATCATTTGGTTACTTAATTCACTGTTATGGAAGTTATTAAGGGTGAAATTCCTTTTTTTATACATTTATAATAATTCCAAATTTGTATTTGTGACATGTATTTCTAATTATTTACTGGTAATATGACACTATAGTTATGTCTGATGCGTTATCACAGTATTAAAAAATACATATATTTAAAAAACACATTTAATTATGATAACTTTTCATATGCAGGTATGCAAATTAAGCCCATGATTGTTTTTGTAATTTCAAGTTTACAGTTGTAGCAAGAATTTAGCAGATAATGGAATTCATACTGCTGATTCAAACAAATATATGCAATATGTTTTTTAATGTGAAACTTCAGCTGGAATCTTCATTGTTTTAAAGTAGTTTAAAACAAGAAGTAGTTGGCGGGGGTGGGGGTGGTGTACTTTAAAACAAGAAGTAGTGAAGTGGGGGGAATGTGTGTGGAAAGTATTATTAACTCCTTTTTTATTAATATTTTGAAGCTATTTGATCTAATTCTGTGTTGAACATTGCTTATAAATACACTCACAAAAAATCTCTCTCAAGGCCATACAGAAGTATATGTCAACATGGTATTGACAAATAAGTAAGTTGAGAAAAGTTACTGAAAAAAGTGGTTTTTGATTTCTGCCCATCGCATAGAACTGCAAGTTAAATTTGATTTGTGTAAAATACTAAAAAAATTAGATGTCAAACTAGATAGCTGTTTTAAAGTTAACATTTACAAACACATTAAATCGCTTTGACAGAAATTTAACTGTATTCATGTTTTTCATTTATATACTGTGCATAGCTTATAAAACTGTACAAGGTTGGGGTGGGGAGGGCATTTGGGTTTCTTAAAGTTAAGCAAATGTCGGGAAAGGGGGTTGGGGTGGGGGGTGTCAGTCAAATCATGACATTCTTGTAATTTTAGGTGATTTTTTCTATAAAATCATGAAATTCTGTCAATTTCAATGGTCTTTCAAAGGCAAATCTTGAAATTTGGGCAACGTCAGGTTTTTTAAGATGTCTGACTACTAATACAGATTTCTGTATTTTGATATTTCAAGCTGACCTGATGAGATTCAATTGTTGATCAGTGAGCCAATGTTGAGCACAGAGTTAGACATAGTGATACATGTATAAAGGTACTTGTATAACAATGTAATATGTTTATCCATCCATCCTTGTGAGTTTTCACAAAAACAACTTTAAAAACAAATCATTATAACTTCTTCTTTTTTTTCTTCTTTTTTTTACAAATATTAAAATCCATGTGTAATCAGGTTACAGATTTACTGATCATTTTGAGTTTGTATAGTCTAGTTGTTGTGATTGTATATAAACAATGTTACTGTTACTTGTTGATACATTGTTATATTTGATATGTTTCTATGTTATTGATCACCTAGCTAGACTGGAGTCTCTATTATCTCAGCATACACATGTAGATGTTTGTCACTAGAACTTTATTTATAAGTAATCTGTGATGTCACACTGTTTACATGGTATAATAGTTTACGATCATTGTTGAACGAAATAAAGTGATACTGCCTGAAGCAGCCACCTGCAAAAAGAAACGAAGCCACCTTTATAAAGCAGCCATGTACATGTCATGAAAAACAACCTTAGGCAATATAAAAATAAATGCTACATTTTTATTTCTGAACACCCTGAATAATATTATACCCGCTTTCCACAACACCCTAGCCCCACCCCACTCCCCGAAGATTTTTTTTTTTTTTTTTTTTTTTTTCAATCTGTGGTATTTTCAGTGACCTAAAAATATATAATAAAAAATATAATTTTACCTTTGGTTTTAAAAAAAAACAAAAAACATTTGGATGAAAATCTAGCCTTTATTTTATGGGGTTTTTCTCACATTTTAACCTTCTTTTTTAAAAATCCAAATAAAAATGTATTTATTTGATAATACATTCACTAAATGCCTTTTTTGTTATTTGGTTTAAAGATCCACCAACACTTTAAAAAACATGAAAGTGAAATAAAAATTTAATTTTGCTTTTTGAGGGTTTTTTTTGGGGGGGGGGGGGCGGTTTTGGTGTCATCTGACATGGCAAAATTGGATAATAATGAAATAATTTCAAACCTTATTAAAATACTGGTAATAATAATAAAATACTGGTAATAATAAAATAATGTCAAACCTTATTAAAATACTGGTAATAATAATAAAATACTGGTAATAATAATAAAATAATTTCAAACCTTATTAAAATACTGGTAATAATAATAAAATAAGCCACTACGAAAAGACTATTTTGTTGTAGATATGGACTTGTTTCAATTAAAAGATAAATTGATATCATTCTATCGCAGTCAGTCGTCAATGTTTACTCTTTCACACCCGCTAGAGGTTCTGTAAATACATGTATAAGACCCACATGGTTCAAAATGTCTTAATTCGTGTCATGCATTCCACGTTATATTTATATATATATTATGCAATGTAATGTGACATTTTCTTCCTGTTTAGACCCATTTTCTATGTACCTGTGTTCCTTGTACAGAAGAAATTTCCATTTTCATACCTTTTAAAAGTGTTTTCTAATGCTTTTTCCACAATGATTAGTTTGTTTACCAACAAAGTGAACATGCCTTTTAATAATGAAGTACTCTAAGTCATAAAATATTAGCCATCTTCAAATATAGATAAATCCAAATAAGTGACATTAGTGAAATCCAAATAAGTGACATTAGTGAAATCCAAATAAGTGACATTAGTGACATAGAACTTTAGCGAGGTCATCAGAAAGTAAAAAAAGAATAAGCTGAAGTTGTAGGATCAGCTGAAATAATGTTTTTGACAAATCTTGACATCTTGAATTCAGTAGGAAATTGCAGTAATATGTGCATGCTAACTAACTAATTATTGTTGTTGTTTGTTATCCTTTTGTTTAATCAACAGTATGTAACCATTGTTGTGAGTTTAGTTAATCACAGACAAAACAATCGCAAAAAAGGTTTTTGTATCAGTCTGTTGTACGTCTCTTTAAATTTAGCGTCATGAAATTTTAGCATCTTGTATAACTTTGCTAAATTCGCTACAATTGTATACTTTTTAATATTTCCTGATTTACAGTATTTCATTATGTGTACAAAAGACAGAAACCATAGAAGACAGCACAGATTCACAAACAGAAAGAACACTTTGAAACAGAATTTGGTAAAGCAAATTCATTCAGATTCAAATTGAAATGTGTATCCTACTGGAAAACTGCTGACAATGATTCAACAGGGGGGGTTCTTTCTATTAAATGCAGTCAGAAAAATTGTTTAATTTTTTGTTTATGTGCTGAATGTACTTTGCGAAAATGTGTATGTACTATGTACATGGACTGCATCGATAAAATCACTTTCAATTATACTTTAAAAAATGCATACATGGAAAGTGGGCCTGAATATTAATAGTTAAGACAGTATTTTGACAACACTTTCTTTCAGTGTATACGTGTTAACAATAGTTAAACAGTGTTGTGGCATTGCTCATTAATATAAAACTATTCCCATCGTACTTTATTTCCTTCACATGATAGTAGTTATTCACTGAAAGCTAGCTTTTGCACTGGAAATGTCCTACAGATCATAATAATTATATAAACATATTTATTTTGTACATTAGTTTTTACAATCATTACAATTGTTTTATTGCTTAGTAATTGCTCTAATTTATCGTTATTTAAGTGTTATTGTGTGTAGAAAAATGTATGGATTAGGCTAGGCTAATTTAAAAATTTTTTTTGCAATAATATTTTGTGTATGGTATACATTGGTGTATTGGTGCCACCAAGATTGAACACACAGAATCCATCCGTCCGTTCGTCTGTCCAGAATCCGTCCGTCCATATCATTGCAATAACATCCCCGTGATCACTGTGATGTAGAAGAGCAAACTAATTTTTTTAACATTATTCATATAGCCTGTATATAGAAAAACAGAAAGTATTCCATTTGCCATAATGTATGTTAATTAATGTGTCATTTATTCTGACCTTAATTATAGAGTATATTGTCAGTTTTAACACCAGCATGTGTATAGGTGGACTTTACATATGTACTTGTCTAAATAGTGATCTAGTGGTTTTGATGCATATACATTATTATTTGATATAAATCAGAAAAAAGGTTTGTTAGCAAATGTTTGATCATTGCAAAGTTTGATTAAGGACATTTACAAGACACCACAAATCTGGATGTCTATTTTAAACCATCTGGAAAATTAGTGTGTTAATTCCTTCATTAATTTTTTTTTTAATGGTACAGCTGAAAATTATATTCTTTTTATCTGATGTTCAGTGTAGAAAATAATTTGAATTTTTTTTTTACTGATCAACATTTTGTATTCTACATGTTCTACATACCCTGTGACTGGCCAGTATCAAACTTCAACAAGTCTATTTTTGGTCTTCATCTAACTTACTGTGATATCAAATCATTCCATTTTAATTAAACGTCTAACACTCAGTGCTGTGATGTCATTGAACAAACATTCCTTTCATTTTTTTGCATTCCATATTTGAATTTTTTTTTTTGTTAAGTAATATTAAAAACAGAAGGCTCACTGTTTTATTATTTTTCAAAGAATAACTTATATAGAGAAAACTAGTTAATGACATCTGATATCTGTTTTATTCTGTGAAGGTAAGAATGGGAAATTTTACGAGGCTCTGCCAAGCGAAATTTCTCATTCAGCCTGAACTAGTTATTATCGTTATCCTGCAGACCATAAAAATTAAGGGGAAAATCTATTATTTCTGTTATTTCAGCCACATTGTACCTAGAGGTCAAATGAGCAATTTTGTAATGTAACTATGCGTGTGAAGTCACATGAGTGACATCAAAAGTCATATCCTGCTACCATATGGATATAACTGCTTTATTCGGTCCATAGAAATGGTGGTTGGAGGATAAATATAATTTATGTAGTCGGTTATTAGCCAGATATTAAAAGTTTTAGCCAGATTTTACTTCTCAGTTACTCAAAGGAAGTATTTTTATAATTGTTTAATATAAAAAAAAAGTTAAATATTTCAAGTACATTTGTAAAGTCCTGTTTAGTAGTTAATAATCCCACATGTTGCTCATGTATAATATATAATGTGTATGTAAATATTCCTCATATCAAACAGATATTTTGTACAAAACGTGACTGTTACTGTTATACTGTATATTTAGTTTTCTACTGTATCACCTCTGAACTTGTTATTTTATTATTTTAAAACAGTATAATATACTTAACTTCCAGTCTTTGTTTTGCTGTGGTTTTGATAAACTTTGGGATGTTATTGGTCTCATAAGTAACACAGGTTACAAAACAAAGAGACAAGTGACTCAGCAACAGATGCTGTGCAAAATGAAGGAGGAATTCAAGACAAAGCAGAGATGTGCTATTGGTATTTATTTTAATACTTAATATTTAATCGATTGCTGTACATTCCAAGAATATTGCTTTTTTTCTTGTTTATGTTTAGTCAAAACATGCATCTACTTATAGTATTTATTTTTAATGTAAAATAAAAATTCCAGCTGTTAAACATTTATTTTGGTGCTTTTCCTTTCAGTCTGAGTTTATTGGCATCAGTTAATAATCTAAAAATAATACTGATAATATGGCATTCAGATAACTACAGTATCTGTGGTATTTTGATAACCATAGAAAATTTGTTTAAAGCAACTTTAATACATATTTATTTTGAATACATTTTTAAAATATTAATTTTTAAAATTGATTTTAGTTTGTGCCTTGCATTTTGTTCCATGTCATTTTCATGCCATGTTTATACATAAGTGTATAAATCTGCTAATATATTTTAATAATAATATATGCAAAATGCACAGTTTGATGGCCTATAAAATAAATGGAAATTATTATTTAAAATATCACTAACATAAGTAATTTAAAACAAAGTTCTTTTCCATTATTTTAAATTAATATTATTTTATTGTTGATCAGCATGGTTTAATTATATGACTACAATCAGAACAGTTTACTTCATGAAGGAATATTGTGTTAAATGTTTTACTATACTATGAGTGTGGGTAAGGGCATAATAAATTAAGACTGAATTTTTTTAACGGCCTTGATGTAATTTGAATATTTTCTACAAAAAGACAGTAAAACACATTTTATTACATTTAGTCACTTTATTTGATTAATTCAATACACTTTAATTTGTTTTATTAAATCACAGTATTGAAATAATATTTGTTTTCAAATTTGTTGTAGCAAGTTAAGTACGAAACATTTTTTTATATTTTTTTATATGGAACAGTTTTTAATGGTTGTTGTGTTTATATATTTTTTTATTTCAGTGTTACTCATTGATTTTATGTAGTCATCTTCATCGTCCAGTATTCACTACGTACACAGGTTATACTGTAGCATTAAATTATATCTATACCTACTCATTTTTGTTTTAAGATTTCTATTACTACCACCACATAGAAGATTATAAAACAGAGGTGTCATGGAAGGTAACAGAACATGTTTTAGTGAGAATTCAGTTAGCTCATGTGTGCATGGCTGACAAATTAAAATTGTGCCAATTTATAAAACAGGCTAGGCATATTCGTAACTATCTTAGCACTACGAAATCGTATAGCTGCTGTAAGCTATGACATCATTACAGCACACGCCATAGTGATGTTACAGCTTATGATAGTTTTACAACTTCATAGCGCTAAGATCACTTCAAAAATATGGGCCCAGTTGTCAGTAATTACCAGTATGGGTAGTTGATTGTAATGTAGTTTAAGTAACACCAAAATATGGGCCCAGTTGTCAGTAATTACCAGTATGGGTAGTTGATTGTATTGTAGTTTAAGTAACACCAAAATATGGGCCCAGTTGTCAGTAATTACCAGTATGGGTAGTTGATTGTATTGTAGTTTAAGTATCACCAAAATATGGGCCCAGTTGTCAGTAATTACCAGTATGGGTAGTTGATTGTAATGTAGTTTAAGTAACTCCAAAATATGGGCCCAGTTGTCAGTAATTACCAGTATGGGTAGTTGATTGTATTGTAGTTTAAGTAACACCAAAATATGGGCCCAGTTGTCAGTAATTACCAGTATGGGTAGTTGATTGTAATGTAGTTTAAGTAACACCAAAATATGGGCCCAGTTGTCAGTAATTACCAGTATGGGTAGTTGATTGTAATGTAGTTTAAGTATCACCAAAATATGGGCCCAGTTGTCAGTAATTACCAGTATGGGTAGTTGATTGTATTGTAGTTTAAGTATCAGAAAAATCAACCTCCACTAAGGTGATTTGAACCACAGATTCTCAGTACGAGAGTCCAGCGCTTTACCAACTGAGCTAATAGGAAAATTCCCACTAGCTACTGCCAGTAAGAGCACTTTATACCAACAGTTATATTTACATGAACTATGTAAATGCCCGAGTTCAATTTGTTCAGCTCCTACATGTGTACCTTAATATAAAGGGTTGTTCCAGAATCGATTACATCATAGGGAGAGAGGAGGTCATTTTTAATACACCCGTCATCCACAAAATAAATTGACATTTGTTTTACTACCCAAGTGGTTTACAATAAACGCTTACATAAATATTGTATTTTTCTATGCTATGTTTCTGGTATGGGCTATAATAATACATTGAGTATTGTCTTGCGATTGTCTGTTAATTTTCTTTTAGGTTCTATCGGGATATGAACAACAAAAAGCAAACACAAACTGTGTGAATCGGAGAAGCTGTTCACACAAAAGTTTGCCATGCTTTTTTTTGTTTTGTTTATAGTCAGACAAACCTAAAAGAAATAACAGACAAATCTTCTAATTAAATTTGAAACATATTTATTAATGAAAACACAAACAAGTTACATTTGTTTTGTTTTTTTGTTTTTTTTTTGAGGGGAGAGGTTGTTCTTGAGCAATAACTTTACATAAAACAGAGTTCTAACTTAATATAAAGTGACATCATCAGGGAAAAAAACAAATTGTGTTGATATTGCTGGACCAATGGATTGCCTTTAAATTGTAATGACTATAATAACAGAAATTTAATTATTTTTGAATAAATGGTACAATTTTATTTTGTATTACAGCAAGTGTACAATGTATATCTATATAAAACATTTCTTAAGCTGATTTTGATACAGTGGTCATTTAAGCTGTAATTTAAATTAATGACCGTTCTGTTTTAAATAAACGGTACAATTTTACTTTGTATGCCAGCAAGTATATATCTATATCTATATAAAAACAGCATTCTTAAAGGAACTGTCCTGAATTTGCTGCCATTGTAAGATATTTATGAGAAATATAGATCCGTTTTAATGATTTAAATTATTAAATCACTTTTATTGTTTAGAACATGTTTGAATATATCCACTGTTCTTCTGTTGAACCTCTTTTAGTTTTTTGTTTTTTATCCCAGTGTCCCCTTTCCTGTCAGGGGCGGGATGTAGCCCAGTGGTAAAGCATTCGCTTGATGCGCGGTCAGTTTAGGATCGATCCCCATCGGTGGACCCATTGGGCTATTTCTCATTCCAGCCTGCTCCCACAACTGGTGTAACAAAGGCTGTGGTATGTACTATCCTGTCTGTGGGATGGTGCTTATAAAAAAATCCCTTGCTGCTAATCAATGTGGTCCTTAACCATATGTCTGACACCATATAACTGTAAATAAAATGTGTTGAATGCGTCGTTAAATAAAACATTTCCTTCTTCATTCTTTCCCATCTGTCCTTTGAATTCCATTTCATTTCTTCCCCATCTGGCAATTCCTATCTTTCAACTTCTTTCACTGTCCACCTCCATACCCCAGTCCTTGTCTCTCCAACCATGACAGGTGGTGGTCTCTTGTGGCTATCCGTACCACACACCTGCCTCCCCCCCCCCCCCCCCCCTTCATATGTGGGCATATGGTTAGCCTATGTTTGTATTAGCTCAAACTTCATTTACTTCCTAATATATATTTATATTTTCGTACATATTGAATTATTGGGAGGTAAAATCCCATTCAGGCTACTACTACAAACATAATAGGATGACCAAAAAACAAATTTGGATATACAATGTTCTAAACAAGAAAATGTTTTGTAATATGTAATTTTAGTTGCTGTGAATGCTCCATTTATCAGAAACCGGTTACAACAGCAACAAAGCCAGGACAGTCTATTTAAGCCGATTCCGATACACTGGTCATACTTAAACAATATTTTAACACTATATAACCTCCGAACTGAAGTGAATTTTATTTACTTGACATGGTAGAATTTGTAAGTGCTATACATTATTTTTATTCCACTATATGCTTAAGATACATATACAGACACCATTATTTCAATTACAGATAAATCAGTATGACGATAAGATATAAATTTTGGTATTTTTATTTCCTTAAAGCAAATCTTTTTTTTTTTTTTTTTTTTTTATATAAACAAGAAAATGTCTTTAAATCTACAGTACCGTAATTGTTTTTCTGTCTACAAATTTTATTTTTTGTTGGCAATGTTGATGAACTGAAATGGTTCACAGTCTCAATGTATTGTGATTTACGTCGATGTTGAAACACAAAATAAACAATTGGACAGTTTGGCTTTTTATTATGAAAGTGCCTTACTGTTGATAATTTGGTTTATATATATATATATATATATATATATATATACTACACTTTATTCTCAGTCATTCCTTTCTGTCTCGGTACAAGTTTGTTTTCTTATGTAAGTGTTAAAATGTTGATCATTAAATGTTCTGTGATCCACTACTATGACTTGGTTTTCTTTTATACACTTCGATCCCTTCCATGTAGGCCCACTGGGCTATTTCTCATTCCAGCCAGTGCTCCACAACTGGTGTAACACAGGTTATGGTATATACTATCCCATCTGGAATGCTGCATATACATTGTAAAAGGTCCCTTGCTGCTAATCGAAAAGAGTATCCCATGGTGTGGCAGCAAAGGGTTTTCTTTCTCATTATCTGTGTGGTCCTTAACTTGCAGAGTGAAATACAGGTCAGTTAGGGTGCAAATATAGGTCAGCTAGGGTGCGAGTCTGTGGTATTCTGGATTGTAGTATTAGTCTTCCTGTGGACCAGTTGGATTATTTCCCATTCCAACCATAGTTAAAACTTTTTGTTGTTTAATGACACCACTAAAGCACATTGTTTTATTAATCGTTGGCTATTGGATGTCAAACATTTGGTAATTGTGACACATGAACATCAGTACCAGTACCAATTTGTTATTAAGAATTCAACATCGCTACAATACCAATTTGTTATAAAGAATTCAACATCACTACAATACCAATTTGTTATAAAGAATTCAACATCACTACAATACCAATTTGTTATAAAGAATTCAACATCGCTACAATACCAATTTGTTGTAATGAATTCAACATCACTACAATACCAATTTGTTATAATGAATTCAACATCGCTACAATACCAATTTGTTGTAATGAATTCAACATCACTACAATACCAATTTGTTATCAAGAATTCAACATCACTACCCGTACAATACCAATTTGTAATTAATTCAACATCACTACAATAACAATTTGTTGTAATGAATTGAACATCACTACAATAACAATTTGTTATAAAGAATTCAACATCGCTACAATACCAATTTGTTATAAAGAATTCAACATCGCTACAATACCAATTTGTTATAAAGAATTCAACATCGCTACAATACCAATTTGTTATAAAGAATTCAACATCGCTACAATACCAGTTTGTTATAAAGAATTCAACATCACTACAATACCAGTTTGTTATCAAGAATTCAACATCACTACAATACCAGTTTGTTATCAAGAATTCAACATCACTACAATACCAGTTTGTAATGAAATCCAACATCACTACAATACCAATTTGTTATCAAGAATTCAACATCTCTACATCACCAATGAATTCAATTAAACCTCACAACAAAGACCAATCGGAAGTAATGGACTCAACATTACATCCAATACCAATTTGTTACAATGAATTCAACATCACTACAATACCAATTTGTTATAATGAATTCAACATCGCTACAATACCAATTTGTTGTAATGAATTCAACATCACTACAATACCAATTTGTTATCAAGAATTCAACATCACTACCCGTACAATACCAATTTGTAATTAATTCAACATCACTACAATAACAATTTGTTGTAATGAATTGAACATCACTACAATAACAATTTGTTATAAAGAATTCAACATCGCTACAATACCAATTTGTTATAAAGAATTCAACATCGCTACAATACCAATTTGTTATAAAGAATTCAACATCGCTACAATACCAATTTGTTATAAAGAATTCAACATCGCTACAATACCAGTTTGTTATAAAGAATTCAACATCACTACAATACCAGTTTGTTATCAAGAATTCAACATCACTACAATACCAGTTTGTTATCAAGAATTCAACATCACTACAATACCAGTTTGTAATGAAATCCAACATCACTACAATACCAATTTGTTATCAAGAATTCAACATCTCTACATCACCAATGAATTCAATTAAACCTCACAACAAAGACCAATCGGAAGTAATGGACTCAACATTACATCCAATACCAATTTGTTACAATGAATTCAACATCACTACAATACCAATTTGTTATAATGAATTCAACATCGCTACAATACCAATTTGTTGTAATGAATTCAACATCACTACAATACCAATTTGTTATCAAGAATTCAACATCACTACCCGTACAATACCAATTTGTAATTAATTCAACATCACTACAATAACAATTTGTTGTAATGAATTGAACATCACTACAATAACAATTTGTTATAAAGAATTCAACATCGCTACAATACCAATTTGTTATAAAGAATTCAACATCGCTACAATACCAATTTGTTATAAAGAATTCAACATCGCTACAATACCAATTTGTTATAAAGAATTCAACATCGCTACAATACCAATTTGTTATAAAGAATTCAACATCGCTACAATACCAGTTTGTTATAAAGAATTCAACATCACTACAATACCAGTTTGTTATCAAGAATTCAACATCACTACAATACCAGTTTGTTATCAAGAATTCAACATCACTACAATACCAGTTTGTAATGAAATCCAACATCACTACAATACCAATTTGTTATCAAGAATTCAACATCTCTACATCACCAATGAATTCAATTAAACCTCACAACAAAGACCAATCGGAAGTAATGGACTCAACATTACATCCAATACCAATTTGTTACAATGAATTCAACATGACTACAATGTACCAACACTTTTTTTTCTTATGAATTCAATACCGCTACCAACACCAGTTGTAAATCATGAATTCAACACCACTACATGTATATTACAATTCAACTTTGTTATAATTAATTCAACAAACACAAACATTGCATTGTCTCTGTAAGTTTATTTCTTGCAAAGCACCATTGGAGATAAATAAAAAGTTAAGCTGACTTCATAAATTATTCTAAGTATATTACATACCTTGAATTTTCATATCAATCACATTAGGACACATCTTTGTAAAAGATGAAACACTATACATCTACATTCACTTTGATTTACTTCATATTGTGTTAGTATATGCTACAAAAACACACAAAGACATGAAACGCACAAAAATGCGAAAGTGTGGCTAAATAGAGCAAATGATATTTAATATGTTTATTATGAACAATAAAAATGCATAAGCTATCTAATTTGACTAACATTAAAAATTAATAGTCAAACAAAATTCTATCTATATTTGAAAAAATAA
This sequence comes from Gigantopelta aegis, assembly GCF_016097555.1. Classification (NCBI taxonomy): domain Eukaryota; kingdom Metazoa; phylum Mollusca; class Gastropoda; order Neomphalida; family Peltospiridae; genus Gigantopelta; species Gigantopelta aegis. The sequence continues at coordinate 97,577,108 of NC_054704.1, read as the reverse complement.
ATTTTTGTAATTCTTTCCCCTTCCCCTTGTCACTTTTAAACATCTACAAATATTTCATGTACCAGGATGAACACGAAATGCAATGAGAAAACAATTTGGTTAAAATACAATGTATAACAAATCAGTGGACTTTGATACATTGTATATCAAATGAATTGGGCAATTTGTGTTCCCAACAAACCTTGAAACTCAACAATAAAGTGCAGCAATTAACGTAGGACCAAGGTATTAATGCTATACGAGTTACAGCTTTTGTAGCTTTTGCTATGGCTAGAAGTATCAAGTTGTATAATGCTAGGGTTAGACTACCAACTGCCATGGCAAAGATGGCCAACTTTCTGCTGTCATGACTTCTACGACTGTTCAATTGCTAGTCTTAGTGATCTTACAACTCAATTTTCGTGTATACGATTTCTACGACCAAGTAGTTGTTAATCTGAACACACCAGTCATAAGTCGGGAGTTACAATGCAACTGTTAAGTTGGCCAACTCTGTTGTGATCCTTGACAGTCTGAGCCCAACATAAAGGTCTATTGTCACTGCTCTAAATATACATCCCATCCACATTTCCACCCTACAATACTTATAACAGTTATTTATTTAAGACATGTTCAACATAATTACACAACCACGAGATATAAATCTGAAAACTACAAAAGATTTGGTTAAAACACGCGGCTGACTGAATGTAATTAAGATGATTAAATTGGTACTCATAGCAAATAAATACAAAAAATAAAAATAATCTAAAAAAGAAGAGAGAAAAAAAAACAATGAAAAAAAATAAGCAAATGGCAAAATTCCACCTGCATGAATATTTCAGAATATTTTCACAAAATGTCTTGAATATATTTACATGATCAATGTAATTTTTAAAGTTATATTTGAAAATTTGGTAGAAATAGTAAGATACTGCCATTTGTTAATAATATATATTGAAAGTATGTGTATATGTATATGAAAAAAGAAAGAAACTAAAGGTAACCAAGTACACAACATAGAACATTTAATAAAACATGAAGTTTAAAGAATCAAAAATAAACTGATCAAAATATCTATAGTAAATGTGTGAAATAATAAACAAATTACTGGTGTTGTGCACACCAATAACAACTGTTACAAAATAACAGCAAATAGCCCAAATCAAACCCTTGAATCACAAACTTTTAATTATCTATTGGACATCTTCTTTTTCTGCTTTAAAATTAAAAAGATTTGAGAGATGATTACTTAATACTAATATTAATAGCATAAAATAAATATTGAATAAACTAACATATTTGGAATATGTAATAGACAGTGGTAATAGACAGGTTGAATTAAAACAAATAATCAATACAAATGCAATAAGGGGACATTTTTATGACAAGAAAACAACCTCCCCATCTCACCCCCTCAAAAAAAACCCACAACACAAAAAAACACAACCCACAACACAAAAAAAACCCCCACAAGAAACTGTTAGTTACAGTAGTATTATGTAGGTAGTTCAAAAATAAACTGATAAGACAATTTAATGGTAAACATTGTAATAAAAATACAACCATCAACATCAACATTCAATAAGTAAGCCAATTATATATTTGTTTAAATATCAAGATACATGTATGGCAACCTTGGCATGTAAAAGAACACATAAGTGTTATTTATTTATTTGTTTGTTCCTGAATTATACAAGATAGCAAAATGAAAACAATGAAGTAAAAGGTACAAAAATGGCTGGCACAAGCAAAATTATTAATTAAACAATATTTCAATAAAGAGAAATATTGTTAAGCATACTTTTCCCTTGTTGACAAGCGTATTGATATGAATGTTGAAGTCTCCAGGTGTCGGTGAAGTACTATTAAGGGGTATCACTTGGTAAGGTTTATAAATTTGTGTTTTAGTGGTTAAAAACCCCTAAAGAGAAACAAAACCACTACTACAATAACTGTAACAGTAATATAGTCACAGGCCCAGCCTGTCCAGTACTAAATTAGCCAACTGCAGATTTTTATGCAAAGTGGCTACAACATTTGGTTTTGGCTAATACAATTAACCATTTTAATCATTTTATGTGGTGAAAATATTATTTGATATATTTCGAAATTGGGTAAAACATAAACGTAATTTAGTAGCAGTAATAAATAAGATTCTTCACTTTATACAACGGCCAAATTAAAAACAGTTAAAGGTTGTTTTGTTTGACGATACAACAGGTCAATGATTTATCAATCATCGGCTATTGGATGTCAATATGGTAATTCTGACATATAGTCTTACAGAGGAAACCTGCCGCAATTTTCCATATAAAGATCTCTTGCTGCTAATTGGAAAGTAGAGCCCTCGGTGTGGTGGCAACGGGTTTCCTCTCTCATTGTCTGTGTGGTTCTTAATCATATGTTTGAAGCCATGTAACCATAATTAAATGTGTTGAGTGTTTTCATCAAATGAAACATTCCTTCTTGTGTGCACTGAGAATCACAACCATCATTATTCATGTCTGGGGGGGGGGGGGGGGGGGGGAGAACAATCTAATTAAAATTAGCTACACTATTACATGTGGATCTAACAGCAGCCCGTTGGAGCTCATGTCCAGTTGACCTTTCGTTTGACCAATCAAAACCAGTGATTTAAAAAGAATTTGAAAACATTCGGGATTATGCCGAGGGTATACGAAATGATTCGGGTGAATTACGAAGTATGCCAGAAACTCATTTCAATATAAAATTTGTTTCAAGACTGAAAAAAACCCGTGATGGTATAGCCATAAAATCTGTTTATACTAGTATACAATCCAGAGTTTATTACCGCACTTTCCCCCATTTTTCTTAACAAGTTCGCCTATTACATAGTCTCGCCCGATATTTTTAGAATTTGTATGCTCCCGAATAACGCTATAAATGGCGAAGTGTAATTGGTCGATATTTGAATTGTTATTTATAGATGAAATGTCACCTGGACATGGGAGTCCACACAATGCTGTTACATCTACAAGGGTTGACCCAGTAGAGCTAATTTTGATCAGATTGGGGGGAGAATAACTAGTTAATGATGTTGGCTTTATTCTGTGAAGGTAAGAATGGGAAATTTGCAAGGCTTGTCGAGTGGAATTTCTCATTCGGTCTGAACATGATAAAGCCGGTATCCTACGTCATTAACTAGTTATTATTTTCATTCTGCAGACCATAAAAATTAACTTTGAAAAGATATTATTTCTGTTATTTTGTAATGCAGCTATGTGTGTAACGTCACATGAGTGACATCAAAAGATATAATCTGCTGGTATTTTGTAATGCAGCTATGTGTAACGTCACATGAGTGACATCAAAAGATATAATCTGCTGGTATTTTGTAATGCAGCTATGTGTGTAACGTCACATGAGTGACATCAAAAGATATTATTTCTGGTATTTTGTAATGCAGCTATGTGTGCAACGTCACATGAGTGACATCAAAAGATATTATTTCTGTTATTTTGTAATGCAGCTATGTGTGTAACGTCACATGAGTGACATCAAAAGATATAATCTGCTGGTATTTTGTAATGCAGCTATGTGTGTAACATCACATGAGTGACATCAAAAGTGATAATCTGCTGGTATACCTTTATGACTTTGCTTTAATTATTCATCATAATTGGCCAATAGAAACAGTGGTTGCAGGATAAAAGTTGTTTTAGGTACATGGGGCATACAAAATATCATGCCTAAATATAATTCAGTACAGATTTTTAAAATTCAGTCATGACAACCATTCTAGGAAAAAAGATATCCAAAAAATCTTACAAGTCGACTATAATCATTCAAAAACTGTTTAATGGCTTACATATGTACAGTGTACAAGTTCTAACTAACGTTAAATCCAAATAATAACAAAGATCAACAAATTCTAATCTAAATGACTTAATAATGCACACACACACACTTATGGCACATTAAACTGGTTCTCTATATGGCACAATTTTTGCCACACTGATCTGATTTAGCCAACATTATAATAATATGGAATATTTTCTGATATTAAAGATAATTTTAATTATTATTAACAGAAAACAAATTTATTTAACACTTCAATCAGAAGTAAAACCATTATTCCAGTGGAGAATTTTGAAACTATTCCTACAAGAGGATAGAAGTGGACTTGCAAGAATCAATAATCTCTACAAATATTTTATAACAAATTCTTAATTTAAGATATGTCATATATGAGTTTAAAAATAACCAAAGATATTTCAATAAAGTTCTAGTTAATATTTACAAATACTGATGCTGTGAAAGTTACTGCTTTAGAAAATGAAACATTCCCTCCCAGTATACATGTATCTAAACTAATACATGACAATATTCTCAAGTTAGATTTGATCAGTGTTAAATGTAAATACATATAAATATAATAGCTCAAAGATAAACAAAAAGATATAAATTTAAAAAAAGATAAAACGATTAATCACTACATTAAACGCTGAAGAATAAACAAAGAAATCGAATAAAATCACAGCCTGGAAATAGTGAAAATACGAGACAGACAAAAAGGAAAGTTTTAATAAAATATGTAAATTCGATGACTTCAATTGTTACAATTTGTTGATTTACCAGCCTGTTGACTTGCATTTTGACCAATAAAAATACCATTGTAGCATTCTGCATTCCACTAACTACATGTAACTAATTTATACACTGTATTTTATGTGCTCTATTATGCAAACTAATCACGACTGAACCCATAAGGGATAATAGCAACACTTTATCAAGACACAAGGACATATAAATCATTCAAAAGGCCAGATTTGAGTGTGGTCATTAACTGCTGTATGCCGTTTGTTTAGCACTGTCATGAAGTTAAATTCAGCAGACTTTGTGGACATCCAAGTTCAGACTGTTTTGCAGTTTTACAAGCAAAGGGCCTGATTTTCAATCCTTTACACAAGTCAGAAATCAAACCTCACAGTAAAATAAAATTGATGGGAGTGATTAATTACATTTAAGATATTACCTTACTTCCCATCTATACTGAACATTGGTATGTAATCTTTTTGTAGTACATGTACTAGTTACTGTATTTTAAAAATATTACATAGGCCAACTAAGGGGGAGCAAAAAAAAAACCCTTTCTTTGGACTAGTCTTAGGTCTGCATAAATATAAGACATGTATCAAAACCACTGATAAAAAAAAAAAAATTCTCGTTGTCTGCAAACCAATCCACCATTTTAGCAGAAATAAGAGTTCTATCTATAAAAACAAATAAAAATTTAATAAAAGCTACTTATTACTTAATCTTATCTATCTTTCCTAAATAGCTGGGTAAATTTAAATAAATATTTTATGATGAATGCAGATGTTTAGCCTCACACATACATCTTATTGTTTGTGTTTAAGACTTACATACATATAAAATAAAATTGCAATCATCACTTTTCCTAAATTTGGCTCGATTTTGTTTTTTAAATGTCCCCATTTTTTCTTAATTTAAAACTAAATGTTTCTAAAATTGGTCCTATTTATGATTCCAGGCAGACTAACAGATGAAAGGAATGTAATTGTGGTTCAGGGTTTTTACCAAATCTACAAGTTCTTAGTCTGTACTCATGGATACTAGAGAGGTTTCGTTATCACATTCGAAAACTGATCTGCCGAGATGTTTTCTGTTCTCGTTCCCAGGATGAGAATCAAGGAACAAGTGTAATGTAGATGATGACAGGACTGATGAAGAACTCATAAAACTTATGATGACAGGACTGATGAAGAACTCATAAAACTTATGATGGCAGATCTGTTGGCTGAATAAGCATTTGAATATTAAATCAACAAGCCTTGTTCAGATAAAATCTGACTGATATGTCTTGTACATCACAGGGGGGCTTTAGATCTCAATAGTTTGGGCACAATGGCAACATTTGTCTTTTTTGAGTGCAGGAAGGTCATTTCAGTTCAGCACTGTCATTAACAGCTGATGGAGAGTTGTCAATATTTAGAAATGCATTTCAAGTTAGTTTAATTGAATGAAAATTAACATTTCAGTAGTTTTGAGGAGAAATATTATTTTGTCAGCACATTTGTACTTATTTGGGCATGATTATTTTGGGCATGTGTAATTTAAGACATTTATTGTGATGACTATGATGCAATTTAAATCCCTGCACAATGTCAAAATGAGACCAACAAAGATCAAGAGCCTGATTCATGTGTGTCCATTACAAAAACTGAAACCAGTACATCTCAGTTGTTGATGTACACCACAAAAATTGGTTATTTCTTAATGGACTGGTTGTAGAACGAGATAACGAAACCTACTAGCTCCCTTATTACAAATGTACTACAATACACTGGTCACTAGCGCACACCTCATTCAGATCAGGCAACTTCCTCAAATATACGCTGAACACTGTAAAATTAATTGATAACAGTCTAATGACACTGTAACAATGAGAGGAAACAACATCTCACGAAGAAACCAGGGGACTACGTTCGAGTCGTGTCCAGGAGACCAAGTGCTCGGGACCCCTCGCTAGACTGGTTTTTACATATAATAGTATTGAAAAGAGACTGTTCCGAGGTTGCTGCCATCGTAAGATATATCAGTATCTGTGTGTGTATATATATATATTTATTTACAAGGAATTTTTAATACTAATGTTTGACAAGATGATCACCTCCCAATAATTTCACACCTGGTCGAGTGTGTACAAAACAAACTGTCTACAGTGAAGCCTGTCTAAACTGGATCCTGCCAGTGACCTCACATTTATCCCATTTAGGCAGGATCTCGTGTTTAGAGGGTCACATTTTGTAATTTATAAAATGTGTTGCCATAAAACTTGGCCGGTTTTGATAGGATGCCAGTTTGTTCAGGGTCTGGTTTAGATGGGTTTGACTGTATTAAGAAATAAAATGTAGTTTGAGACGCTGCAAACATCAGGACGATTAGAATGAAACTGAACATACAGATACTGATGTTGTAAATATGAAAATACAACATTATTTAAATAGAGGATAACTATGTTGGTTTTAACCATTAGCAGACGTTAATGCTGGTTTTACTGTCGCAAATTGAGTTTTACTGGTACCTGGCTAATCTCCATCATTTCTGACACGATAATGCTGGTTTTAGTGCCACACATGGATTCGATTAGCCAGTCACATTTTGCTAGATATGCAGAATGAATTAACAAGCTGTGAATTTAGCAAGATTCCATGCTTCCACGAATCCTAGATTTTAGGTCAGAAGATAGAGATGGAATTCCAAAATATCTATACATGTATTACATTATATTTATGATTCTGGTCAATTCTTGAAAATAAATGAAAAAATACAATGCCTGATTATAAATGTGTATTTTGTGCTGTTAAATCAGGCTCTGTTAGTCGAAAACATCTTAACTAAGACAGTAAACTGGGTGGACAAGATAAACTGTTCATATTTTACAAATATAGGATAAGAAAAATAGGCCACCCTATCTACTGAGTTCAGCAAGCTGTATACTTGTCAAGAAATGTAGGCAGCAGTAAAGACAGCAATTTTGCTGTCAAAAATCACCGCCTGCCACCCATAATTAGTGAAGCTTGGAAACGAGTCCAAACGTCTGCCAGCACCTGTCCCCCTGAACTCGCCCCTGGTTTCCAAAGTGAGATTAGATATGTAGGTATTACGACGGTCGATGTGTTGAGCTCAGTACTGCTGGAACTGTGGCTGTGAATACTGCTGCTGTTGCTGGGTGTATGCCTGGAACTGGGTCTGACCCACAGTCTTCTGCAGCGCCGGAACGCCCTTACGGTAAACCAGCATCTTGAGCACCGGTTTCCGCCGGATGTATTCTACAGCTTGCTTGTGTGTCACTAACGTGAAGTCTTTACCATTTACCTGTGGAAAAAACCCATTAACACGTTGAAATTCAAATTTATAATATGCCGTAATATTTGTTTATCGATGTCTCAACACATTTTAAACTAAGGCTACATGTACATGTACTTGTTGCTTAAATAAAACATCAGGCTATTTTTAAACTTGGCGGAGATTGTTCAAGGGATTATGAAAGAAAGATCCAAACTGAGAGAGAGATCAAGAGTAACTGATTGAGAGAAAGAAGAATGTAACGAGTTAAGAGAGTGACAGAGACTGAGAGAGAGAGAGAGAGAGAGAGAGAGAGAGAGAGAGAGAGAGAGAGAGAGAGAGAGAGAGAGAGAGAGAGAGACTAAGACAGAGAGAGAGAGAGAGAGAGAGAGACAGAGAGAGAGAGAGAGAGAGAGAGTGACTGAGAGACAGAGAGAGAGAGACAGAGAGAGACAGTGACTGAGACAGAGAGAGAGAGAGAGAGAGAGAGAGAGAGAGAGAGAGAGAGAGAGAGAGAGAGAGTGAGAGAGAGAGAGAGTGACTGAGAGACAGAGAGTGACAGAGAGAGAGAGAGAGAGAGAGAGAGAGAGAGAGAGAGAGAGAGAGAGAGAGAGAGAGAGAGAGAGAGAGACAGACAGACAGACAGAGAGAGTGACTGAGACAGACAGACAGAGAGAGAGAGAGAGAGAGACTGAGACAGAGACAGAGACAGAGAGAGTGACTGAGAGAGAGAGAGAGAGAGAGAGAGAGAGAGAGAGAGAGAGAGAGAGAGAGAGAGAGAGAGAGAGAGAGAGAGAGAGAGAGAGAGACAGACAGACAGACAGACACACAGACCAGGGCCCCACTCCAGGAAAGAATTGTAGCTAAGGTTAATTGTAGTATTTTAAGGTGAGTTGTACAACTGACACAGTAAACTTTACAGCTGTTCCACAAAGCAACCTTACGGTAATCGCAAGTGCCCCTTTAATGATTAAAATCTTCTTTGCAAAGAAGTCCAAATTAGTTAAATAATAAATTGGTTACTGACTTGGAACATCTTAGATCTACTCATTAGTATCGGACATCCATGAAGTAACTTTGTCAGTTTATTTACTAAGCGATGAATGCCGAATTTACACAAAAAGTTAGTATCCTTCTTAGAAAATGTTCAAATCATCATCTAACTTCCATTTGACATCTACGTTAGTGGCTTACAACTGCCTCATACCTACTGTAAATTTTTACAGTAATTTATAATGATAGTAAGCTACCCCGATTCGTAGAATGGGCAGGCGTTCATAAAAAAAAAATGACAGTCCCGAGAGTAGGTAATTACGATGCTAGTAGTGCTAAGATGGCTTCATAGAATGGGGCCCAGACAGACAGAGATGAGGGGGAATTAAACCTGCCACTGTCACATGCTGCTCCTACTGAGTAACAAGGGATGTTAATTGTTAGGTGACAGCCAGTAACTAGCATCTACCTGTACCAGACAGAGATGAGGGGGAATTAAACCTGCCACTGTCACATGCTGCTCCTACTGAGTAACAAGGGATGTTAATTGTTAGGTGACAGCCAGTAACTGTACCAGATAGAGATGAGGGGGAATTAAACCTGCCACTGTCACATGCTGCTCCTACGGAGTAACAAGGGATGTTAATTGTTAGGTGACAGCCAGTAACTAGCAACTACCTGTACCAGACAGAGATGAGGGGGAATTAAACCTGCCACTGTCACATGCTGCTCCTACTGAGTAACAAGGGATGTTAATTGTTAGGTGACAGCCAGTAACTGTACCAGATAGAGATGAGGGGGAATTAAACCTGCCACTGTCACATGCTGCTCCTACTGAGTAACAAGGGATGTTAATTGTTAGGTGACAGCCAGTAACTGTACCAGATAGAGATGAGGGGGAATTAAACCTGCCACTGTCACATGCTGCTCCTACTGAGTAACAAGGGATGTTAATTGTTAGGTGACAGCCAGTAACTAGCAACTACCTGTACCAGTTACTATCAAATTCTTTAAAAACAAATAATTAAAAAATGTTTTCACTAATTATGGTTTCAACTTAAATTAATTGATTGAGAATTCAGTTGAAATGATGAATATAGAAAATTTTAATTAGATTTTGCCACAGTTAGAATTTTATATTTCAAATTATCTGTATATTACAAAACTTTTTCCAACATCAAGAAATAAAATGAGACAAATTACAAAATCTGAGAATAAGTTGATCCAGCTGTTTGTTTTGCCATGGCAACAATACGCTGACACAGAGAAAGCTGTTAATACCTGAAGCAGTTTGTCGTGAAGCTGTAGCCCACAGCGAGATGCCGGGCTGTTCTCGTGTATGTGCGTGACGTACACTCCCTGAAATCATACAGTAACATACACACGGATTAAAACACTTCAATAACAGCCCTCCTGTATATGTATGTGTGTGACGTACACTCTCTGAAATCACACAGTAACATACACACGGATTAAAACACTTCAATAACAGCCCTCCTGTACATGTATGTGTGTGACGTACACTCCCTGAAATCACACAGTAACATACACACGGATTAAAACACTTCAATAACAGCCCTCCTGTACATGTACGTGTGTGACGTACACTCCCTGAAATCACACAGTAACATACACACGGATTAAAACACTTCAATAACAGCCCTCCTGTACATGTACGTGTGTGACGTACACTCCCTGAAATCACACAGTAACATACACACGGATTAAAACACTTCAATAACAGCCCTCCTGTACATGTACGTGTGTGACGTACACTCCCTGAAATCACACAGTAACATACACACAGATTAAAACACTTCAATAACAGCCCTCCTGTACATGTACGTGTGTGACGTACACTCCCTGAAATCACACAGTAACATACACACGGATTAAAACACTTCAATAACAGCCCTCCTGTACATGTACGTGTGTGACAAACACTCCCTGAAATCACACAGTAACATACACACGGATTAAAACACTTCAATAACAGCCCTCCTGTACATGTACGTGTGTGACGTACACTCCCTGAAATCACACAGTAACATACACACGGATTAAAACACTTCAATAACAGCCCTCCTGTACATGTACGTGTGTGACGTACACTCCCTGAAATCACACAGTAACATACACACGGATTAAAACACTTCAATAACAGCCCTCCTGTACATGTACGTGTGTGACGTACACTCCCTGAAATCACACAGTAACATACACACGGATTAAAACACTTCAATAACAGCCCTCCTGTACATGTACATGTATGTGGTACACTCCCTGAAATCACACAGTAACATACACACGGATTAAAACACTTCAATAACAGCCCTCCTGTACATGTACGTGTATGTGTGTGACGTACACTCCCTGAAATCACACAGTAACATACACACGGATTAAAACACTTCAATAACAGCCCTCCTGTACATGTACGTGTATGTGTGTGACGTACACTCCCTGAAATCACACAGTAACATACACACGGATTAAAACACTTCAATAACAGCCCTCCTGTACACGTACATGTATGTGTGTGACGTACACTCCCTGAAATCACACAGTAACATACACACGGATTAAAACACTTCAATAACAGCCCTCCTGTACATGTACGTGTATGTGTGTGACGTACACTCCCTGAAATCACACAGTAACATACACACGGATTAAAACACTTCAATAACAGCCCTCCTGTACATGTATGTGTGTGACGTACACTCCCTGAAATCACACAGTAACATACACACGGATTAAAACACTTCAATAACAGCCCTCCTGTACATGTATGTGTGTGACGTACACTCCCTGAAATCACACAGTAACATACACACGGATTAAAACACTTCAATAACAGCCCTCCTGTACATGTGTGTGTGTCACGTACACTCCCTGAAATCACACAGTAACATACACACAGATTAAAACACTTCAATAACAGCCCTCCTGTACATGTACGTGTGTGACGTACACTCCCTGAAATCACACAGTAACATACACACGGATTAAAACACTTCAATAACAGCCCTCCTGTACATGTACGTGTGTGACAAACACTCCCTGAAATCACACAGTAACATACACACGGATTAAAACACTTCAATAACAGCCCTCCTGTACATGTACGTGTGTGACGTACACTCCCTGAAATCACACAGTAACATACACACGGATTAAAACACTTCAATAACAGCCCTCCTGTACATGTACGTGTGTGACGTACACTCCCTGAAATCACACAGTAACATACACACGGATTAAAACACTTCAATAACAGCCCTCCTGTACATGTACGTGTGTGACGTACACTCCCTGAAATCACACAGTAACATACACACGGATTAAAACACTTCAATAACAGCCCTCCTGTACATGTATGTGTGTGACGTACACTCCCTGAAATCACACAGTAACATACACACGGATTAAAACACTTCAATAACAGCCCTCCTGTACATGTACGTGTATGTGTGTGACGTACACTCCCTGAAATCACACAGTAACATACACACGGATTAAAACACTTCAATAACAGCCCTCCTGTACATGTACGTGTGTGACAAACACTCCCTGAAATCACACAGTAACATACACACGGATTAAAACACTTCAATAACAGCCCTCCTGTACATGTACGTGTGTGACGTACACTCCCTGAAATCACACAGTAACATACACACGGATTAAAACACTTCAATAACAGCCCTCCTGTACATGTATGTGTGTGACGTACACTCCCTGAAATCACACAGTAACATACACACGGATTAAAACACTTCAATAACAGCCCTCCTGTACATGTATGTGTGTGACGTACACTCCCTGAAATCACACAGTAACATACACACGGATTAAAACACTTCAATAACAGCCCTCCTGTACATGTACATGTATGTGTGTGACGTACACTCCCTGAAATCACACAGTAACATACACACGGATTAAAACACTTCAATAACAGCCCTCCTGTACATGTACGTGTATGTGTGTGACGTACACTCCCTGAAATCACACAGTAACATACACACGGATTAAAACACTTCAATAACAGCCCTCCTGTACATGTATGTGTGTGACGTACACTCCCTGAAATCACACAGTAACATACACACGGTAACAGCCCTCCTGTACATGTATGTGTGTGACGTACACTCCCTGAAATCACACATCACACACGGATTAAAAACTTCAATACACACGACGTACACTCCCTGAAATCACACAGTTACACACGGATTAAAACACTTCAATAACAGCCCTCCTGTACATGTACGTGTATGTGTGTGACGTACACTCCCTGAAATCACACAGTAACATACACACGGATTAAAACACTTCAATAACAGCCCTCCTGTACATGTATGTGTGTGACGTACACTCCCTGAAATCACACAGTAACATACACACGGATTAAAACACTTCAATAACAGCCCTCCTGTACATGTATGTGTGTGACGTACACTCCCTGAAATCACACAGTAACATACACACGGATTAAAACACTTCAATAACAGCCCTCCTGTACATGTATGTGTGTGACGTACACTCCCTGAAATCACACAGTAACATACACACGGATTAAAACACTTCAATAACAGCCCTCCTGTACATGTATGTGTGTGACGTACACTCCCTGAAATCACACAGTAACATACACACGGATTAAAACACTTCAATAACAGCCCTCCTGTACATGTATGTGTGTGACGTACACTCCCTGAAATCACACAGTAACATACACACGGATTAAAACACTTCAATAACAGCCCTCCTGTACATGTATGTGTGTGACGTACACTCCCTGAAATCACACAGTAACATACACACGGATTAAAACACTTCAACAACAGCCCTCCTGTATATGTATGTGTGTGACGTACACTCCCTGAAATCACACAGTAACATACACACGGATTAAAACACTTCAATAACAGCCCTCCTGTACATGTATGTGTGTGACGTACACTCCCTGAAATCACACAGTAACATACACACGGATTAAAACACTTCAATAACAGCCCTCCTGTACATGTATGTGTGTGACGTACACTCCCTGAAATCACACAGTAACATACACACGGATTAAAACACTTCAATAACAGCCCTCCTGTACATGTATGTGTGTGACGTACACTCCCTGAAATCACACAGTAACATACACACGGATTAAAACACTTCAATAACAGCCCTCCTGTACATGTACGTGTATGTGTGTGACGTACACTCCCTGAAATCACACAGTAACATACACACGGATTAAAACACTTCAATAACAGCCCTCCTGTACATGTATGTGTGTGACGTACACTCCCTGAAATCACACAGTAACATACACACGGATTAAAACACTTCAATAACAGCCCTCCTGTACATGTACATAACATAATCGTTAACAATGTTCAACACTGTAAGCAGGGCAGATGACACATATATGTAGGTCACATTTTTAAAGATGTAGTCTCTAGGATATTTTTATTATTTAAGGATAGTCTAATACCAGTATTTCTTTTACATTCAATGGGGTATGGGGGACAAACATCATCTACAAACTTTTTATACTGACCCTTGAATAAATTCCAATAAAAGTCCAAACTTGATCTAGCCATAACTCTGTGAAAAATGGGTAAAATAAAAAGAAGTTTGTTTTGTTTAATGACACCACTAGAGCACGCTGATTTATGTCAAACATATGGTCATTGTGACTGTCGAAGAGAGGAAACCAGCTACATGTTTCCATTAGCAAGGGATCTTTTATATGCACCATCCATCACAGGATAGCACATACCATGGCCTTTGATATACCAGTTGTGGTGCTCTGGCTGGAACGAGAAAGGGCCAATTGGGCCCACCGATGGGGATTGATCCTAGACTGACTGCACATCAGACGTGCGCTTTACCACTGGGCAACATCCCGTCCCCTAAAATGGGTAAATCCACAAGAAAGTCAAAATTCCAACTCATTATCATAAGGCAGCATGAAAAAAAAAAGTCTGGAAAAATATTTGTGGAACAGACAGACAAAAGGACAGAGATGAAATGTGTAGTCAACTTCAGTTGGACCGGTAGGAGACTAATAAATCTTGCTACAAATTGAAAAGTAAAGGAATATGTTTAATGACCTCTAGTTTAAACTATGGTATTTCACGTCTAATGTCAGGGCATGTCGAGTTCACTTGACTGGGATGTTAAATAAAGTGACTGATCCTGAAGACTAGATCACAGTAAATATGACGTAAGGCAACTCAACTCAACTCAACACAAGTGGAGTCATGTCGTGTATATTGAAAAACCAGTCAAATGCGACTGATTTTTAGTCAATTTATTGGTTCCTGGGTAATTTTGGCATTGACATTCATGACCAAACAACTGGGCTTCTAGATTATGGTAGCCCCACTCCCATGGCTACTGATATTCAATGTTGGGCTAGTAAATAAGTACCATTGCCATGTCCGATGGCTAGTGAAAGTTTTTGGCCAAATATTGCAGTTAAGTAAGTGTATTTTGTAAATATGAATGTTCTGCAAACCTTGTAGAAGCCCTGAAACAAGTGGGGTGGCATACGATGGTTGTTGTGTAGTGTGAAAAGGTTCTTGCTCATGGCGCGACCATCCAGTTGAGTCGTGCCGTATAATGTGAGTAGGCTTTAATAGGACCATAACAAGTCATTCAATCATTCATTTCAACTTATTTTTGTGCTTATATCCAATTAAGGTTCAAGCATGCTGTCCTGGGCACACACCTCAGCTATCTGGACTGTCTGTCCAGGACAGTGGGTTAGTTATTAGTGGTTAGTGAGAGAGAAGAGGGTGTGGTGGCCTTACACCTACCCACTGAGTCATTAAAACTCGCTCTGGGTGGGAGACTGTACTGGGTAGTGAACCCTGTACCTACCAGCCTGTAGACCGATGGCCTGCCACGACGCCACCGAGGCCGGTAGTGGTTAGTGAGAGACAAGAGGGTGTGGTGGCCTTACACCTACCCACTGAGTCATTAAAACTCGCTCTGGGTGGGAGCCTGTACCGGGTAGTGAACCCTGTACCTACCAGCCTGTAGACCGATGGCCTGCCACGACGCCACCGAGGCCGGTAGTGGTTAGTGAGAGACAAGAGGGTGTGGTGGCCTTACACCTACCCACTGAGTCATCAAAACTCGCTCTGGGTGGGAGCCTGTACCGGGTAGTGAACCCTGTACCTACCAGCCTGTAGACCGATGGCCTGCCACGACGCCACCGAGGCCGGTAGTGGTTAGTGAGAGACAAGAGGGTGTGGTGGCCTTACACCTACCCACCGAGTCATTGAAACTCGCTCTGGGTGGGAGACTGTACCGGGTAGTGAACCCTGTACCTACCAGCCTGTAGACCGATGGCCTGCCACGACGCCACCGAGGCCGGTAGTGGTTAGTGAGAGACAAGAGGGTGTGGTGGCCTTACACCTACCCACCGAGTCATTAAAACTCGCTCTGGGTGGGAGCCTGTACCGGGTAGTGAACCCTGTACCTACCAGCCTGTAGACCGATGGCCTGCCACGACGCCACCGAGGCCGGTAGTGGTTAGTGAGAGACAAGAAGAGGGTGTGGTGGCCTTACACCTACCCACCGAGTCATTAAAACTCGCTCTGGGTGGGAGCCTGTACTGGGTAGTGAACCATGTACCTACCAGCCTGTAGACCGATGGCCTGCCACGACGCCACCGAGGCCGGTAGTGGTTAGTGAGAGACAAGAGGGTGTGGTGGCCTTACACCTACCCACTGAGTCATTAAAACTCGCTCTAGGTGGGAGCCTGTACCGGGTAGTGAACCCTGTACCTACCAGACGTATGTCTGATGGCTTAACTACGACACCGTGGCTAGTACAACACCTGAGGCAAGTGCCTGACTAGTGAAATATATTCCACCCGTTTTCTCAAATGTCTCACAATGATAGAGCTATTTCACAAAAACATAATTTTTTTAATTACAACTGTATATTGTTTTTAAATACATGGCAATCAGAATATTCTAACATTATTATACAATGTATACAAGCAGGAGCCTGCAGACATTTGCTTTTGTTTAATCTTTTTGGAAGTGGATCCAAACAGATTGTAGTACCAAACTTTATATTACCGCCGCCTACACCTACCGTATATCTAATATATATATACCCCGGTATATTAAACACATAATAAAAATTCTTGAATATGATACTAGTATTTGAAGTTGGCGCCAGGGGATGCATAAATTTGGTATCCTAGCACATGGGGAATAAAATAGCAATGTTTTGTAGGACAATTTTTAGTTGTTTTAAATGTTATTTTTGTTTATACATGTATGTGTGTATGTATGTATGTATGTATGTATGTATACTGGCCTGTATATAGAATGGAACAAAGAGTGAAATAAATAAAGTATGGTTTGTTTAACACCACCACTACAGCATACTGATTTATTAATCATAAAATTTTGTGCGGAACTAGGGTAGTCATAGACGTTACCTGGTATCTCTGAAATGAGCAGCTTAACACCCAATTTGTTTTGATTTACTTTAAAGGGACATTCCCGAGTTTGCTGCATTGTAAGATGTTTCTGACAATTAAAATATTTCTACGATTAAGCTTACATATTAAATATATTTTCTTGTTTAGAATATCAATGTCTGTATATTCAATGTGTTTCTGGTAGTCTTAATATTTGTAAGAAGCCCAAACTGGATTCTGTCTTCAAATAATTTCGTACGTATGAAAAAACAATATTTCAGGAAATAAAATGAAATTTAACCTGGTACAAATATTAGAACGACGAGAAACACGTTTAATATACAGCCACTAATATTTTATGCCAAAAAATATATTTGATATGTAATTACAATCGTAAAAAAGTCTCTGTTAGTCGATAACATCTTAAAAATTACAGCAAACTGAGGAATGTCCCTTTAAGGGCGAGGGGTGGTAGTATTTCTATCTGTGGTGTGTATACCAGTATGTCAGTTGATACACTGCAGGTAGGAGTTGTAGCCATATATTTGGTTTGGTTTGTTTAACGACACCACTGAGCACATTGATTAATTAATCATCGGCTATTGGATGTCAAACATTTAGTAAATCTGACACGTAGCCATCAGTGGAAACCCGCTACATTTAGTAATTCTGACACGTAGTCATCACTGGAAACCCGCTACATTTAGTAATTCTGACACGTAGCCATCAGTGGAAACCCGCTACATTTAGTAATTCTGACACGTAGCCATCAGTGGAAACCCGCTACATTTAGTCATTCTGACACGTAGCCATCAGTGGAAACCCGCTACATTTAGTAATTCTGACACGTAGCCATCAGTGGAAACCCGCTACATTTAGTAATTCTGACACGTAGCCATCAGTGGAAACCCGCTACATTTAGTAATTCTGACACGTAGCCATCAGTGGAAACCCGCTACATTTAGTAATTCTGACACGTAGCCATCAGTGGAAACCCGCTACATTTAGTAATTCTGACACGTAGCCATCAGTGGAAACCCGCTACATTTAGTAATTCTGACACGTAGCCATCAGTGGAAACCCGCTACATTTAGTAATTCTGACACGTAGCCATCAGTGGAAACCCGCTACATTTAGTAATTCTGACACGTAGCCATCAGTGGAAACCCGCTACATTTAGTAATTCTGACACGTAGCCATCAGTGGAAACCCGCTACATTTAGTAATTCTGACACGTAGCCATCAGTGGAAACCCGCTACATTTAGTAATTCTGACACGTAGCCATCAGTGGAAACCCGCTACATTTAGTAATTCTGACACGTAGCCATCAGTGGAAACCACTACATTTAGTAATTCTGACACGTAGCCATCAGTGGAAACCCGATACATTTAGTAATTCTGACACGTAGCCATCAGTGGAAACCCGCTACATTTAGTAATTCTGACACGTAGCCATCAGTGGAAACCACAACATTTAGTAATTCTGACACGTAGCCATCAGTGGAAACCCGCTACATTTAGTAATTCTGACACGTAGCCATCAGTGGAAACCCGCTACATTGTTCCTAATGAAGCAAGGGATCTTTTATATGCACTTTCCCCACAGACAGGAATAGTCACATATTTGTTGTCTGTGGGATTTGATTTGGTGGTAACCACCCATAACTAGTAAATCTAAAGCCAAAGCATGTTTCGGTTGATCTCCAGTACCTTGTCTGGGAATCCTTGTGGACTTTGACTGGGATCCTGATCTATCCCGCCACCAATCCGGAATCCACACCGGAATCTTTGTTTACCATCAGGCTCTAGAACCGGATTTCCTTGACCATCAATATCTGGCTCTTTCTCCAAAACTATTGGAATCTAAAAAAAACAAAAAAACAACAACATTATACTGAATTTATGTTAGACATCCTTTAACAACATCTTGTTTAGTCAGTCTATTGTTTTACTACTAATTATATACAAGTTTTTATTGAAATCATAGCATAATCTTCAGCACATTAAAATATTCAATTGTTTTGCTTACATTTTATTATCATAAGTACATATGTTGTAGTACAAATGTATTTGATAATGAAATAGTAGAATTTGAACCAAGTGTACAAATCGGAATTTTTCCTAATGAATGCAAAACATTATGAAATGTCCCAATAAATGCTCACGTCACCTATATTATTAGGTATATATATTTTTAAAATCAAACTTCTCCCATTTCTCCTAAGAAAAGATAAGAGTCACTTCTACTTTTTCACTTCTAGATTAGGGCCTATGTGGTGAAATGATAACATCAGGAAGTGAAGTATTTTGGCTGATTGCTCTATTTACGAAATATAGCAAAGAAAGTTCAGAAAAAACGTTTATTGTGTTTAACAACACCTCTAGAGCACACTGATTTATTTGTCATCAGCTATTGGATGCAGGGTTTAATTTGTCTCTCGCCAAATCAACCAATGTGAATTAAAGTTGGAATTTGGTGAATACATGTATATATAGAGGATTCGTCACAAGTGTTTTTTTAATATTTAAAATATCAACCAAGTCTAATGACTATGTTAATTGGCATTTGTCAAGGCTCTGCTGAGACAAATACCGATTAACTACACGAGGTTGATATTTACATATTCAAAAACACAAGTAACAAATTCTATTATCCTATAACACTTCTAAAATAACAGTTTAATTAATGTTTTAGTAAATCACAGTACTAAAGTCTCCGCCATCAGTAATATGACGTCATCACGATTAGCACAAATTAGTTTGACGTTGCACATTTTAAATAAAGCTTTCAAAACGTTATGCTCAGGTACACCGGTCTTGTTGGCTTGTAAGCAAATGACCCATCCACAGCAACACATTACCTAGAGACCTTGCAAATTTGCATACCATTATTAACCGTGTTAATACACTAAATTATCACATGGGTTTATGACATGGATAATGGATATCATGGGTAAGTTATATATATTTCATTACTAATTCACCAAAAGGCCAATTTGAAAATTGTACATGACATACCACCATTTTTGATGTTTGGCTAATTGAAACTTCAATTTGGTAATAGATTTTCTTAGCAACTTTGTCAAAGTGCCAACATTTTATTGGTCACAAATCTCCTGTTTACTAATATCTTTCTTTTAATTTCAAGAGTAAACACCACCTTGTACATCACTGAGAGCCCAAACAAGTAAATGCTAAATTAGGTAGAATATCATTAAATAGGTATTTACAAAATATTTACTTGTCAGTTTAATATGAAAGAAATAATTGACGAAAATCATTTTTATTTTATTTCTGACACTACTTTAGTTGCCTTTACCTTTGATTCCTGATTGGCTGGTGTATATTTGATAGGTAACCAGATGAGCCAATTAATTACTGCTGTCCAGATACAAAAATACATAATGGTACTGGTATTGGGTAATAACCTGTCGCCTCTAAAATGGTAATGGACATATTTTATTTCTGTAAATAATTCTGTAAAACTATTGATTAAGTTGACTTTCCCATCTAAAAATCACAGAACTAACCAATCACGTAGTCCCAAAGAAAAGACAGTTATCACTTGGGTATCATGGGTTGTCGTTTTTGCTCCAACATAGCATACCAATAGACCTAATAGTGTACCGCCTTTACAAAAGCGACACTACTTTTTATCAGCTGGCGATATTTTATTACAGCATTCGAAGAAGATGGAAATAACCAAAAAAAATTATCCGACATTAGGGGATCACTTTACAAACATCTTTATTGTTTTTCGTATATCTTGAAATCTTTATTAAAATAATATTAAAACTTTGATCGGTTCAGCAAAACCGGAAATGCCTGTGAATGTCAGACCGACAACATCTTTGGTTCAATTAAAAGACGAGTCTGCTTGTATTTCGTACAAACTTTTTTGTTGGCAAAATAAGGAGTATGTCTTTCCACAAAGTCTACCAACACACAACAATACGGTAACCAAGTTCACCCCCCCTTTTTTTTTAAGGGTGTGGTTCTGCGCAGCCGCCCTCCTTTAATTTTTACCCAGCTAGAACATGTCTAATTTTTCAAAGGCAAAACATAGCGATACTGGATTACGAAATATAAACATTATGTTGGTTTTATAGAACAAATTGTTTTAAAAGGTATTGTATATAACTATGGCTAACCCTAACCGTAAACTAATTCTTATAAGTATTTCTTTAAAATTGTTATGGAGGAAAATAAGGAACTCTTGCCCAATTCTATGACACATCTTACAAATCTTAATCATTATGAGCATGTGTTCATGGTAACCAGTCAATTCGTACCGTAGTCATTTCATACCCAATTTTACCCATTTTGTACCTGTCATTTCGTACCATAGTTATTTGGTCATTTCGTACCGAAATCATTTCGTAGAATCATACCATGTTTGTTTGGTCATTTTGTACCTCAATCATTTATTGTGCAGCTTAGGCAGAATCTGTTGACAGTGGGCTAAGGATGTAGGCCTATATAAGATGTGGGGGGGGGGGGGGGGGGGGGGGGGGGGTCTCGTATCATATAAAATCAGTGCTCTACAAAGCGAGTAAAATACTCGCCATGGTGACTAAAAACATTCCCTAGCATCTAAAAAATAAAATCACATTTGCCAGTTAGCGACAGTCCAATAATCGTACTTTAATCTGTAAACAAAACTGGACATCGCAAAACACTGTGGATCAGTAGCAATTTATCTTCCATAAAACGTGTTTTCTATCGGTAGTTTGTCTGAGACATGTTAATCGGACTATGAATAACGATTTTCCAGTATTTAAGAGTAAACATGGTGACATTAAGGGGGAGGTAATACTCCGTTATGATGTTATCTCTGTTAACTTGACTATCAAGCGTTTGGAAATAATTCGGCCCCAGTTCAGTTTTGGACCAAGTCGGTCCTGTTCCAATTAGAGCCAGGTTTTATTTATGTATTAAAATGAGATTGTTGAGCCACTGTATGTCTTTACTTGTCTGTTTGAAACTCAAATGTTAATTATTTTAAATGTTGACTTGTATATGTGCTATGCTGCACTCCAATTGTCTTGTGCTTATCGTGATAACGAGTCCCTCCACGAAAACGACTTCTCCAGTCGTGAATATCGTTTTATTTACCTCGGAAGTCATGTTCATCAGTGGAGGATGAAAACTTGTTTTTAATTTCATGACTCGACTTTAGATAGCTTTAAAGACACGACTATTTACAAAACAGTATTTATGGATTTACAAGGCAGTATGTGACGAAAATAAATATTATTTAAACCAAAAGCAAGGTAGCCGATTGGTAACTACTAGTAACACGTTGAAGCCTGGTAGATATTATTACAATGTTTTTATTTAACTTTTAATTAGTACTGCAATTTAAAAGCATATCTTAGCAGTGCCATTAAAATAGTAATTTGCTTAAATTCGTTTAATACAATTATTGGGTACGGAATTTGATAATGATAGTTAATAGTCGTTCACTGTTTTAGTGAGACTGAACACAAACAGTAACTGGTAATTACTATTTAAGAACTAGTTACTAGGAATCACCTAGTCACGAGTTCATTCGAAAGCAGTCCTAATAACAATTACGACATTAGTAATGTGCCATAAAATGGCAGATGAATCGATTTAATTACAAGTATATATTAGCTGGCTACTAAATATAAGTGGGTGGCAACTGTTATGATATCTTAATTAGTTAATATAGTCATTTGTGGTTTCGTTCTGTTAGTCACACACACCGGAAGGTGCGCACTTCTTGGGTGGAAGTCAGAAGTCTTAAGTAAACATGTGACACGCATGTCTTTTGTTATTCTGTTTCTGTTGACTTAAAACATGGTGGCAGCGGTAAACGTCACTTAAATTGGTATTATAATAACTCTCTGAACCCCAACTCTCCATGATTACTCGTAATCTGTTTCGAGTACTGTGAAAAGCACAGATACCGCGTCGACGTATGGAAAAGTATACTGCACGAAAAAAAGAAACGGTACCTTCGTCTTGCAAAGATAGATTTTAGTTGAAATGTCCAGCGATTCTGACACTGATAATTCACCTCCTGCTGTACCAATGCCACATATTAAAGCACCTGGTCCACTAATTCTTTTGTCTGATCACGAAAATGTTCAGAAAAAATGGTCTCTATGGAAACAGATGTGGGACAATTATGTTATCGTATCTCGATTGTCTGCGCTTACTGAACAGTATAAAATAGCTCTTTTCCTAGTAACTATTGGTCAAGAGGTACTGGAAATCTATAACGGTTTTGAATATGAGGATGGGGAAGATCGAACACAGCTAGATGTAATCATTCATAAGTTTGACAAGTTCTTTGCGGTAGAGATAAATGAGACTTATGAAAGATACATTTTCAACCAGAGAAACCAGAAAACAGGTGAAACATTTGATGCTTACTATGCTTCTCTAAAATACCTTGCCAAAACTTGCAATTTTGGTGACTTACATGATAGTCTGATCAGAGACCGCATTGTGCTAGGTATACAAGACAATACCACTCGCAAACGTTTGTTACAAGAACGCAAACTTACTCTAAAAACTTGTTCCGACATCTGCAAAAGTGATGAAGCTGCATCTACGCAGATGGGTGTGATTGCGACACCATCTCTATCTGAAGAAATTCACAAACTGCAATCTCGTAGAACAAAACCTGCTCAGAACAAATCCAGATCTGCTGAAACTCGCTTCTCTTCTTCGGAGAATAAGAAACTCTGCAAATTCTGTGGGAAGAGACATGTTTTTCAAAAGAAACTATGTCCTGCATGGGGAAAATCTTGTTCCAAATGCAAGCAAATGAACCACTTTGCTGTTAAGTGTCCTCACACGAAAGTACATCGACGAGTGCTCTAACACTGTCGAATCTGATTGTGAGCTGATCCAGTCAGTGGGCGACTCCCAAAAGACTGTCTTTGCGAAAATGGAAATTGCTGGAAAACCTGTAAAATTTCAGATAGATAGTGGATCCTCAGTTAATATACTGCCAAAGAAGTTCGTGAAAAACACTAAGTTAAGGCAGACCGAAATGACTCTGAAAATGTGGAACAAGTTGAACCTGAACCCTCTTGGCACTTGCAGGACAATTCTGAAAAATCCAGCAAATGGCGAAAGCTATTCTGTCTCGTTCGTAATCGTAAAACAAGACCTAGAGCCAATTCTTGGTAAGTGTGCTTCAGAACAGATGGATCTGATTCATATAAACTATGATAACTTCCTGGTGGCCTCTGTGGATGACATAAAGAAATATGATGAAGTGTTTAGCAACGAAATTGGTGACCTACCTGGGACTGTCCATCTACAAGTGGATGAAAATGTTACACCAATAGTTCTTCCTGCTAGACGTCTTCCTGTACACCTTAAGGACAAGGTAAAGAAAGAACTTGACAGAATGGTCGAGCTCAAGGTCTTGGAAACTGTAGATGAGCCTTCTGCTTGGGTAAGCCAGATGGTGGTGACAACTAAGAAGTCGGGTGAATCTCGCATCTGCATTGACCCAAAGGCACTGAATTCTGCACTGAAAAGAGAGCACTATCTCATGCCTACTCTCGATGATGTGTTACCTAATTTGACTCAAGCAAGGATTTTTTCAAAATTGGATCTCCGTCATGGTTACTGGCACCTGAGACTTGATGATGAATCATCCAAGTTGACTTGTTTTCAAACACCATTTGGTCGATACAAGTGGCTGCGGTTGCCATTTGGTCTTTCAGTTAGTGGTGAAATCTTCCAAAAGAGACTGCACCAAGCTCTCAGTAACCTTGAAAATATCATATGTGTAACTGATGATGTCATTGTGTATGGCGTTGGAAGCAACGACAAAGAAGCCGCTGCAGATCATGATGATAAACTTTACAAGTTGCTCGATCGTTGTCTTACTCTAGGAATCAAGCTGAACAAATCAAAATGCAAATTCCGCATGAAACAGATCTCTTTCCTGGGACATATCATCAGCAGTGAAGGTTTGCAGGCTGATCCAGAAAAGGTAAAGGCAGAAGTCGAAATGCCGAGACCAAAGGATGCTGCTGCTGTCCAACGTTTAAACGGAACTGTAGCCTATCTCTCTAAGTTCCTGCCTCACCTCTCTGAAATTATGGAACCATTGCGACAACTAACGCATAAGGATCCAAAGACTGATAAACTGGTGAACTTTGTGTGGACAGACGAACATGAAAAAGCCTTTCTAAATATCAAAAAGGTTGTATCCAATGTGCCAGTATTGGTGTACTATGATCCGAAAGAAGATTTGGAAATCCAATGTGATGCTTCTGACAAGGGCATTACTCCAAAAAGGACACCCAGTAGCGTACATGAGTAAAGCTCTCAGTGATGCTGAAACACGGTATGCTATAATAGAGAAGGAAATGCTAGCAATTGTCACATCACTTGAACGTTTCCATCAGTACACATTTGGACGACCTGTCAGTTGTGTCTGACCACAAACCACTTCAGAATATTCCCAGCAAACCACTAAACAGAGCCCCGAGAAAACTGCAGAGAATGATTCTTCGTACTCAGGCTTACAACATAACTGTAAAATACACGCCAGGCAAAGAAATATATGTAGCCGATATGCTGAGCAGAGCTTATCTTCCTGAGACTGACAATACTGTTCATGAAGAATCTGTCAACATGGCTAGTTTCTTACCAATTCGAAAGGAACGACTGGAACAGATTCGCCAAGAAACTCAAAAAGATGAGACTATGTCGATGTTATGCACTGCAATCATAAATGGCTGGCCTGAAACCAGAGATAAGGTTCCAGAACAACTGTTACCGTACTACAGTTTCAGAGATGAGATGACTATCCAGGATGGTTTTGTGTTTAAAGGAGAAACATTAGTCCTTCCTAAAAGTCTTCGAAGTGAGATGAAAAAGTCTGTACATGATAACTCTCATCTTGGTGAAGAAAGTTGTTTGCAGTGTGCACGTGAATGTTTGTTTTGGCCAGGAATGAGTGCTGAGATCAAACACTATGTATCGGCATGTGAAACCTGTCGCTCATTTGAGACGTGTCAACAAAAGGAAACTCTAATGCCTCACGAAGTACCAACTCGCCCATGGGAAAAAGTTGGCATTGATCTCTTCACTTTCAAGGGACATTGTAGACTACTACAGTAACTTCATTGAAGTTGATCATCTTGAGAATACTGATACTAAAATGGTAATCAGAAAACTGAAACTTCAGTTTGCCAGACATGGACTGCCTAGTCAACTTGTGAGTGACAATGGACCACAACTTGTGTCTGATGAGTTCTGCAAATTTGCCAAGAAATGGGATTTCGAGCACTATACTTCGAGTCCGCATAATCCACGAGCAAATGGGATGGCAGAATCAGCTGTGAAAACCATCAAGAGAATCATGAAAAAGGCCATAAAATCACACTCTGATCCATACCTTGGTCTACTGAATCACAGAAATACCCCAACTCAGTCTACTAACAGAAGTCCAGCTCAGAAACTCATGAACCGTAGAACGCGAACTCTTCTGCCTATGAACAAAACACTTCTCAAACCAAGTGTTGTTGATCCTGTCTCAGAACGAAACAAACTACAGAACAGCAAAGAGAAACAAATGCATTATTACAACAGAAACGCCAAAGACCTAAAACCTCTTCGTGAAGGTGATTCTGTTCGTAAGCAGCCTGTGACGGAACATGCTCTTAATTTTGTTTTCGCCTGTGGCGATATTAATTGTTTTAGAGGGCCGTGTGCAGTCCAATATGCACTTAAGCCCAGGTGGCCAGTAGTTATGTAATAGCTCCGCGAGTGCGGTTTTTACAACTGTAATTTGGCGACTAGGTGTCATTAAGTCTGACGATCTGAGAAAAATATGCCGTCTTGGTCGCTGTGGAAATTCACTTGATACGTGAGGTACCGCCTTGTACCCCCAGGCAATACTGGGATTTTTTAATAAATAGCTAGGGTTTTAGAGATATCGGGGAGAAACATATTGGAAGGCGTCCAGGGGGAACGTTAGTCCGTCCGGACTGGTAATTATATATTTTCTGCTCTGTGTATAACCTTGATGTGATTGATGTGACTTTAAATATTTTAATACTGTATTATACCAATATTATTTAGACGGTGCTGCCGGTCATCTGACGCAGTATACTGTAGGCTCACCGTTCTGATATATATATATATATATATAGCTTATCTAGTCATCCTAGAGGACCTAGGTAAACTGTAGGTTATTGTCTTTATTGTGATAGGTACCAATATTAAGTCTGTATTACAAGGTTATTGAATGAGTAGTTAGGGTTAATTAAAAATTAACCAGTTAGGAATAGAGTTGTAATTCCTTTATTAATTAAGTTCTCCTGGAAGCGTTTCTCAATTATTACACGTGTGGGTGTTGTGTCACGGTGAAGTGATTAGCATATTGTGTAAACTAGACACCTAGAGATTAACTAATTAAGTGATCAATTCTGGTTGTTATTATTTGTTGTTGTTAATTAACTACTGCGGCAGTACATTTGTCAGCGTAGGTTAATACAGATTCCAAAGTGTATTGTGTTTTTGTTGTGTTTTCTAGTGAACTAAACGTGCTATAATAATATATACTTTATATAAGATCTTATCTCTGATCATACCTAGACGAGCCAGCGGGTATAACTGCCTGTTACAGAGAGATCTAATACAGTTAGGAGAGATATTTGGACAATCGTGTTTCATTCAGTTACGGGTATTATAGGATCCCCGTGACAGGAGTAAATATTGGGGGCGCTCGTCCCGGATCTGAAACGGGACATGTATATTTAAAAAAGTATTGTTTGTAAATGGGGGCTTTATAAATTATTTTTACAAATAACTAGAAGTAGCAACATTGTTCACTACAAAATTAATTAATAATAAGTGCGTCATATCTAAACATGGATAAGAATTTGCTGGATAGGCCTACGCTCAGTGTAGTGGAGATTAAGCGAGCACGTAAGGCCGAGTTAGTTGAAATCGCGGGTGAGCGAGAAATTGATTTAACATCAGCTGAAACCTTAGGAGATATAAGGACAATTATTATCCAGGAAGTTTTTGGTGATAGTCCTGTTATGGAAGACAGTGAGATTGTTCCAGAGATAGAGATAAATGAGTTAAGTGTGGAACAACAATTAGCTTTTAAAAAACTTGAGTACGAAAGAGAAGAACGTGCATTAGATAGAGAGAGAGATAGAGAAGATAGAGAGAGGGATAGAGAGAGAGAAACAGAAGAGAGGGATAGAGAAGATAGAGAGAGGGATAGAGAGAGAGATAGAGGAGAGAGAGAGAGAGAGAGAGAGAGAGAGAGAGAGAGAGAGAGAGAGAGAGAGAGAGAGAGAGAGAGAGAGAGAGAAGAGAGAGATAGGGATAGAGAATTCCAGTTAGCAAAATTAAAAGTGGAACATGAGTTAAAGTTGAATACTGAAGAAGTTAGACGGGAAGCCGGAAATGGTTTTAACATGTCGGAGGCTTATAGATCAGTGCCTGTATTTGATGACCAGGAGGTAGATATGTTCTTCCAACTTTTTGAACGGGCCGCTAAGCAGCTAAATTGGCCGCAGTCTAAGTGGACATTGTTAGCCGTGTCTAAGTTTAAGGGGAAGGCTACTGTAGCTTATAATTCAATGAGTGATGAGCGAGCAAGTCAGTACGACCTAGTTAAGGCTGCAGCGTTGAGGGTGTATGAATTACGACCTGAGGATTATCGTTTACGGTATAGCGAGTTGGGAAAAACGCAGGGTCAGTCTTATAGTGAGTTTGTGGCTAAGAAGGCAGGGATGTTTGATAAATGGGTGGTGTCTCATCAGGTAGAGTCATATACCGAGTTACGGGACTTGTTGATCTTACAGGACATTAAAAATGGATTACCAGTTAGCTTACGTATTCATTTAGAGGATCGTGATGTCAAAAGGATAGAGGAGGCAGGCATAGTAGCAGATGATTACGTGTTAATACACAAAGCTCAGGCAGTACAGGGTAGCTCTTTACAACAGGGTGATAAGAAGAAATTTCAGCCAGGTTTTTCCCAGGAAAGTAACTATCGGGGAGAGTCTTCTAGTTGGTCAGCTAGTCAGGCAAGGAATGCACCTGGTGGGCAAAGTAAGGATAAACCTGCATTATCAGCCAATGCACGAACTTTTCGTCCACATTGCAGTTACTGTAAAAAGGATAATCATCTTGTCGGGGACTGTTTTAAAAGGAAACGCGATAATGCGCAAGTGGTCGGTTTAGTGAGGTCAGCTCCGTTAGCGAGAGAGTTAATGGTTAGTCCCATGGCAGAGAAAGTAAACCCGTATGTGTCCACTGGTATGGTTTGTGATGTGAAACAAGAATTGAGTCCTAAGGCAATATCAATCTATAGAGATACCAGGTGTAGTCAGTCGCTGATAACGCAAGAGTGTTTAGCTAATATTGAGAATTCAGATACAGGACGTAGTTTGGCTTTAACCTCGATTACTGGAGAAAATATGGTTGTCTGGTTACATAACGTTTTCTTGTGTTCGAAGTTTGTGACGGGACCAGTCATTATGGGTGTTGTGAAGGACTTGCCTTTTGAAAACATAGGAGTTTTGTTGGGTAATGATTTGACTAGTCAATGTTGTCAGCCGCAATGTGACCAATTGTTAATTGAAGACAGCCCTTTACCCATAGAAGAGTGTGAGGTTGATGAGACTAGATATCCTGCGTGTGTAATGACTAGGGCTATGGCCAGTAGGTTAGCACGAGACCCAGAGGATATTTGTGATTTATCTGATACGTGTGTGAGCCATGAAATTGGAGTGGATGAGGTTATCAGTAAAATGGTAGATAAGTCAACTGAGGAATTAAATGTGGTGGAACCTGTTGATCTCCCGCAGAGGGGAAATGAACCAGTTGTGTTTGATAGGGGGGACTTACCTTGTAATAGACAAGAGTTAATCCTAGAGCAGGAGGCTGATCCAAGTTTGTTGGCAGCTCGCACTACATTGTTAACTGAGGGTGAGATGGAGGATCAGATGTCAGGGTATTATATGGACAAGGGACTATTAATGAATAAGAGTGTGGAAAAGGTTGTGCCTGATAGTGAGGAATGTGTGACAAGATGTAGAATTGTGGTGCCCTCTAAGTACCGTCCGTCATTGTTATTGTTAGCACATGAGGACGTGTTTGCTGGCCACTTAGGGCGGAATAAAACTCATAGTAAACTTGCCTCAGAGTTTTATTGGAAGGGAATGTTTGCAGATGTCAGTAAGCATTGTATGTCATGTCATGTGTGTCAGGTTGTGGGCAAACCAAATCAGCTGGGGAAGCTTTTTCAAAAGTGTTGATAGATGTCGTGGGGCCATTACCGAAAACGCGTTCAGGCAACCAATTCTTGTTGACAATTATGTGCTTAACTACGCGTTTTCCAGAGGCGATTCCCTTAAGGAAGGTTACTGCGTCTGTTGTAGCTAGTGCGCTGCTTAAGTACTTCACGTACACGGGTTTACCAGGTGAAATTCAAAGCGACCAGGGTACTAACTTTATGAGCAAGTTAATCCAGCAAGTACTGTCTATGTTAGATATACGACAGATTCGTTCTGCTGCATTCCACCCTGAGAGCCAGGGCGCCATAGAACGTTTCCACCAGAGCATGAAAAGTATGCTCCCCTGCCATTGTTTCGACAATGGTACTGACTGGGACCAGTCAATTCCTTTCGTGTTGTTCGCAGCACGGGATGCTAAGCAAGAATCCTTAGGATTCACCCCATTTGAGTTGGTCTATGGGCATTCAGCCCGAGGCCCTCTCAAATTGGTGAAAGATAGTTGGTTAGACAAGGATAATGCCAAAAACCTGCTGATTTATGTAGGGAGAGTTAGAGATAGGTTGTGGCAGGCGACCGAACTGGCTAGGAAGCATCTGAGCTATGCTCAGAGCAAAATAAAATCAGTGTTTGATAGGAAGGCTAAGAGTCGGGAATTTAAACCAGGGGATAAAGTGCTGCTGTACCTTCCCATTAAACGGGGTTCATTACAGGACAGGTATTTCGGTCCCTATGTTGTGCACAAACGGGTTAATGAGACAGGGTATGTGATAAACACTCCTGATAGGGTTAGGAAAAGTAGGTATTGTCACATCAATTTGCTAAAAGGTTATTTTGACAGACTGCCGATAGTTCGAGTGTTGGCTGTCCAAACTGAGAGTCACTCAACTTCTTGTGATGTCAAGACTGCAGAGATCAAGTTAACCAACAGCCAGATTCTAGCAGACTTGAGTTCTTATCTACAGCACCTTGACAGCACCCAGCGAGCAAAGTTGACCACGTTGATACAAGACAATGTTTCCATTTGTCAGGACTTTCCAACGGTTACCAATACCTTAATCCAGGATGTGCGCTTGGAACCCAATGCTACACTGATTCGACAGCATGCCTATCGGATAAATCCTGTAAAATGTGCGGCACTAAAAAAGGAGATAGATTACATGTTGGAACATGACATTATGGAACCATCAAACAGTCAGTGGGCATCACCCGTTATTCTGATTCAAAAGGGAGATAACAGTTTCCGGGTGTGCGCTGACCTATGTCGTGTGAATCAACTCATCAAGGCAGATGCCTACCCTCTACCCCGCCTTGACGATTGCATCGACCGAGTTAGACACGCGCAATACATCACCAAATTGGACCTACTGAAGGGTTTTTATGCCATTCCGTTAACAGAGGAAGCTACGGACATTCTGGCGATCATCACACCTGACGGCCTCTTCCAATTCCGAGTGATGCCGTTTGGTTTGAAGACTGCCCCTGCTGCCTTTCAAAGGATGATGAACCAGGTGTTATCAGACCTAGAAAATGTCAGTGTATATCTGGACGATGTGGTGTTAGCCACTGACACTTGGGATGAACATTTAACCGGGTTGCAACAAATATTCAGTCGCCTACAGAAAGCTAACTTGACTGTGAACCTGGGCAAATGTGAATTCGTGAAAGCTTCAGTGACCTACTTAGGTCATACTGTCGGACATGGTTGCGTCGCCCCACTGCAGGCCAAGACACTAAGCATCAGCCAGTACCCTGCACCGACCAACTGTCGTGAAGTTCGCCGGTTCCTTGGTATGGCCGGTTATTATCGTCGTTTCTGTGCTAAATTTGCGACGGTAAACTGTAGGTTATTGTCTTTATTGTGATAGGTACCAGTATTAAGTCTGTATTACAAGGTTATTGAATGAGTAGTTAGGGTTAATTAAAAATTAACCAGTTAGGAATAGAGTTGTAATTACTTTATTACTGTAATTAAGTTCCCCTGGCAGCGTTTCTCAATTATCACACGTTATTGAACGAGTAGTAAGGGTTAATTAAAAATTAACCAGTTAGGAATAGAGTTGTAATTCCTTTGTTAATTAAGTTCTCCTGGAAGCGTTTCTCAATTATTACACGTGTGGGTGTTGTGTCACGGTGAAGTGATTAGCATATTGTGTAAACTAGACACCTAGAGATTAACTAATTAAGTGATTAGTTCTGGGTTGTTATTATTTGTTGTTAATTAACTACTTAGGCAGTACATTTGTCAGCGTAGGTTAATACAGATTCCAAAGTGTATTGTGTTTTTGTTGTGTTTTCTAGTGAACTAAACGTGCTATAATAATATATACTTTATATAAGATCTTATCTCTGATCATACCTAGACGAGCCAGCGGGTATAACTGCCTGTTACAGAGAGATCTAATAGATATACAGTTAGGAGAGATATTTGGACAATCGTGTTTCATTCAGTTACGGGTATTATAGGATCCCCGTGACACAGCCTTTTGAACTGGGATCCGATAAGGAATGGGCAAAAGGTACTGTAGTCAAGCGACTGGACCACCGGTCTTACGAAATACAGTCTGGAAATAATTTATACAGAAGAAACAGGGTCCATATCAAAAAGACGGTGATGCCAGAAATGACAAGTTCAAAACAAAGCACAGTTGATGAAAAGGAAACCAAACAGCTAGATTCAGACATGATTCCAGATTCTACAAAAATTACAAAAGCTGGGAGCCCAGTTAAAGCCAAGCCAAGGGTTCCGCCAATTCACAACTCTCAGACCCCTCAAAAGCCGCGTTATGGTCGCGTGATCAAACCTGTCCAAAGACCTGATTTTGTGAAATGAACTACTTATTAATAATCACAGCACTGATAAACACTTACATTAACACTTAAGTGAATAATTGGACATTAATTAACCAAACAAGTGGTAGAATTTCTTTAGTTGCTATATAACTAACTTTCTATTTCAGTAAAACAAGAACTGTGTGTTTTGGATTTTTAATTATGACTTTGATAACACTGGGGTGTTCTAGTTTATTTGCAAGAAAAAGGGATGTTATGATATCTTAATTAGTTAATATAGTCATTTGTGGTTTCGTTCTGTTAGTCACACACACCGGAAGGTGCGCACTTCTTGGGTGGAAGTCAGAAGTCTTAAGTAAACATGTGACAAGCATGTCTTTTGTTATTCTGTTTCTGTTGACTTAAAACAGCAATTAAAATATTATACTTTCAGTGTTCTTGCTGCTCCATTTAAGCGGGGCGCCCTGCCCCGCTATTCCATTTTGCCGCCCTCCTTTCACGTTCCCCGCCCTCCTTTATTTTTGAGCACCCGTCTTTATTTTCCAGCACCTATCTCCGCTATTTCCAAATGCACTTTTTTCCACACAAAAAAGAACGATCAGTCTGCACACTGGACATCAAAGAAAACAAGCCGCGTTGTGTACGAAAAAGCAATTTACGACAGATATCGTAACGTAATTTAACAGTATTTTTAACAGCCTCTATTTTGTCCAATATCTGTATCCATTTGTATGTTTGATAGACACAATAAAAGTTATATTTTATGTAAGCAATGAAAACATTTTATTTATTACGGATTCGGCAATCTCCGATTGAAAAACCCCTCTTATTTGGCGACAAATTTGTCTCGTGATCAGAACGGTCATTCTGTATTTTGTTTCCACTAACTATCGTTTGATATTTTGACCTCAGTTGCAGATATAATTGGATGAAACTGATGATTTTTACTTTCTGTTATAATGTTTATTCAGCAGTTCTTTATAAAATATTGTAAACTTTTCATTTTGAGGGGATATGAACGCTTATAAAAACAACGGAAGTGGTAGAGTTTATCATTAAAATCATTTATCTTGAGTGCCAAATAATATATACAAAAACGAAACTACTTTTTATCAGCTGGCGATAATATTTTATCACAGCGATCGATTCATTCGATGAAGATGGAAATAGCAAAACTGTATCTGACATTAGGAGATCACTTTACAAAGATCTTTATTGTTTTTCGTATATCTTGAATTTTTTATTAAAAATAATAATAATAAAACTTTGATCGGTCCAGCAAACCCGGAACTGCCCGTGAATGTCAGACCGATATCATCTTTGGTTCAATTAAAAGACGAGTCTTTTTATAAACCCCATTGCACTTTTTCGTAGGCAAAATAAGGAGTATATCTTTTCTCAAAGTCTACCAACACACAACAATATGATAACCAAACTACTCTTCCCCCCCCCCCCCCCTTTTTGTGTGTGTGGTGCTGAGCGGCCGCCCTCCTTTAATTTTCATCCAGCGAGAACACTGTACTTTACTGGCCAGAGAAGAGTAAATTTTAACTTGCTTTGTAGAGCACTGAAAATGATCATCAGTGCCATGGGTTACTTGTCAGTTCATCTTAAAAATAAACTATCACCTTGATGTGGCAATATACATACATATGTTCATGAATATAAGTGAATTCAATAGGGTTAATGGCCACTGAAACACATTTCATCGTTAATTTACTTCGCTTATTCATTTAAACCGTTATTCATTTAAACGTCAACGTTTATTCGTCAACAATAAAAACAAGAAGTGGCATACCATTACAAAAATAAGATACCAAGTACGAAATGACTATGGTACGAAATGACTATGGTACGAAATGAACAAACCTAATCATGGCTAATGGTACGAGATGGTAAAAGGTAGGTATGAAATGGCTATGTTATTATGTAACGAAATGACTATGGTAAAAAATTACCATAAACTATGGTACGAAATGATCAGTGTTCATGATCATCATCATGATCATATGTCATGATATGAATGATAAACATACTATTTTTTACATAGCCTTACAAATTTCGTTTCTGCCGACATATTGAAATCTTAAGATATATAGGCCACATTTGCCAGTGCATAGGCATAACTAGTTTGACTTATTTTACGTTTGTTACGAAATATTTAAAGAGGTATTGCCATTAAAATCCTTACACTATAACATTCCAGCGGATCCCCAGCCGTATGACCTGCCATCTTGAACTAAAACCGGATGTCACTACAAATAGACTGGTGTTATTTTCATTAGGATATGTAGAGGCTCTGTTAGGGTTATAGTAATACTAGTATCGATAATAGTAGTAATAATAATATTTATTTATTTATTTATTTATTTATTGGTGGTGGAATTTTTTCCTGAAGCATTTTATGAGGTGCGACATCAGCAGAACGTTGGATTGACAGGGCCTACAGCTCGGTGGACCAATTAGATTATAAGTACTACTTGCGGTCGGTCTAAGATCGATCCCCGTCGGTGGACGATATAACAGTCGTGGTGCACTTAGAGGCGGGACATAGCTCAGTGGTAAAGCGCTCGCTTGATGCGCGGTCGGTTTGGGATCAATTCCCGTCGGTGGGCCCACTGGGTTATCTCTCGTTCCAGCCAGTGCACCACAACTGGTATGTATCAAATATCGTGGTATGTGTTATCCTGTCTGTCGGATAGTGCATATAAAAGACCTCTAGCTACTAATGGAAAATGTAGCGGGTTTCCTCTCTAACTTCTAAGACTATATGTCAAAATTATCAAATGGATGACCTCCTATGCATTTTTTTACTTTGGATTTTTGAAGAGGGAAAAATACTGTAATTCAATTTCGTTCTGTTAATGCACATTGAAATATTTTTTTAATAAAAATACATAACATTACTTTATAATATTACCTGTTGTTTTACAAGTCTGGCTGGTCAAAGCGAAGCAATTTGCCTTAAATTACTGCTTTTGTTTACTCTGTGCAATAAAAGTGTAGTTTTCAAGTTGAAGGGCCCAGCGCTGACTCTCCAACGATGCAGTTGTGTTGCGAGAACGTGCAGATTTCTCTCTCCCCCCCCCCCCCCCCCAACCCCCATTCTAGGGGCTGTGCTGCGTGTACTTGGTCCTTTGGCCAAGTACCGCATTGAGCACAATGGAGACAACGCGACGGTGACCTTGTGTTACGGCGGTCCTAAACCACGACGCTCAGCGAACGGAAGGAGGCGACCTAAGGCTATCCAAGGTGGGGGGGGGGGGGGGTCTAACATGGCGGCTCAACCGCCAGGGGCGGTCCCGAAGAGGAGGACGATACTGACAGGGGCGGTTCAGAGGGATCCAAAACCGGTGGTTCCTTCTGCGTCGCCGCCCCCATCCACTTGACCGAAGCACTCGCCAGGAGCGGCCGGGGGGGGGGGGGGGCAAAGCTGTGAGCTCCACTGACAGTGGCGGCCCCTCTTGTTACAGTTCCAACGCGGATGGACACCGGGCACGTGGTCATTAGTGACCCGCCTGCGAGCCCATCAGCGCCTCCGGTTGTTGTTGCCCCAGCGGGAGTCCAAGAGGAGGAAGGTGTCAGCGGCCACCATACCGAAGACATCCGACCGAACCGAGTGGACTCTCGTCTGTGACAAGCTGCCAGCGAAGTACCGACAGGCAGTAGAGGGCGACTTTACCTGCAACACGCAAATCAGCGGTCCGTGGAGCGAGCAACTTTGGCGCCAACTTCCAAGTGGACAAGGGAAGTACCAGATTCAGGGAGCCAAGCACTCAGACAAGCTCTACGTGACCGCGGAACGGGACGGACTGTTCAGGCAGGAACTCCTGAACCCAGTCATGGATAATACGACTCTACATCGTATTCTCAAGCTGGTGCTTCAAGACATCTACCAAGGAGTCGTAGAACGGAATCGAGATTTCCTGACTGAAGCACTCCCCAACTTCAGGCCTGAGCAGTCCATCACTTCGCCACGAGTCCCGCGGCGCCAACCTTAACTAGGACAGGTAACCTCCTTTTTGGGGCTTAGTTGGACTTAAAACAATTAATTTCTTAGTCCGGACATGATTAGGGTGCAGGTTATTCTCCGTAGACTTAGGCTTTTTAGACCTTACTAAACATTTTTATTCCAAATTCCGCCCACTTCAAACTTACCCCTCCCCCCCCCCCCCCCCCTCCTGTCCCGGACTTAGTCACTGACGAAAGTCAGAGATTAAGCCCGTGATAGGCATGTGTGAAACTCTCGTGGCACATATGCACGTTAAAACTTTACCCGAACCCGAACCAAGTTGAAGTACCGAAGGCGACGAAAAAGAAACAAAATGGCTGCCCTCATTTAGCAGGAATAATCATGTTTTTAGTGGGGGAAAACCTGCTACATTTTCCATTAATAGCAAGGGATCTTTTAAATGCACCATCCCTCAGACATGATAGCACATACCACAGCCTTTGATATACCAGTCGCCAGTCATGGTGTACATAGAGACTGTCATGGACTTGAGTTTTTTCGTATAGCCTGTAACGATTTTTGTGGAGGGATCAAAAATATGGTTTTCACACATGGTTGATATAATAAACGTCCTTTTGGGTTTTTTGGGTTTTTAGTGTTATTTTTACCAACAACATATCGAGATTTCTTTTTTTCTAAATCAAACATATGGGCTGTGAAAAGAAAATTGTGCGACAATTTACCATCTTGTCAGAGCCGGTTTATCCTAGTAGCACATGTAGCACGTGCTACGGGCCCCGCGCTTCAGGAAGCCCCGCGGTCTACATTTATTTTCCCCAGATCAGTTTACATTTCTCTCCGAGGGGGTTGTAAAATGTATATCCTGGGAAGGGAGACCCGCTGTTATTTGTGCTACATGCCCAGCGGATCCTTAAACCGGCTCTGCTACATTGTCGGTAGATATTGAGTAGGTTGTCACTGGTATTACATTCTGCACCGTGTGCCATTGTATCAAAATGAAAACTTCACCATCGGTACACAAAATAAATTTAATAAACTGCTCTTCTTCTTTTTTTTCTTCTTTTTTTTTTACAAAATATCAATGATTTAATTTTCTTATAACTTTACAGCTTCTATGACAACTGAAATTTTCAGATTTAAAAGTATTTCTGAAGTTATCGTTTTTCAAATAAAAACAACAAACGAGTTCTCACAATATGTATCTCGAAAACTAATAAAGTGAAACACATAATTTGTTTATTTAACATTGTCAGACTATTTTATCATTAATGTGCAAATTTTGCACAAACACACACAAAAAGAAAAAGAATCTAATCTCAAACTATAAGGAGATATCAAAATCAGTGCAAGTAAGTCATAATCAGCAATGACGTCAATCTCCATTCATGTGTAGCTTGTTATTCTTATGCCCATATTTGAAAAACTCTTCAAACGTCTAATGTCTAAGTCAAAGATGTACAGGCGTCGTATTGATGTCACATCTCGCTTCAAGATACGTTTAGGTATGTCTCAGTTAAACGTTTTCCAATCTGTTATTTGTATTTCAATAATAATAATAATAAATAATAATAATAATAATAATAATTTAAGCGTACGAGACAGGGGTGTAGGGGTGGGTGGGGGTTTGGCAGTTCTGGAACAAATTCTCAAATTGAGGCAAAAATTATAAAGATATTCGTACAAAATGTACTAATCTGAGACCTTTATACCATTGTATTTCCATTATTCTACCCGTAAAATTAGTTGTAATTCATTTAAAAATGCGTAGTGATTCGTTTGAAACCCTATAGCTGTTTGGCAATAATGCTAATTTGAATAAATGTTGTTATCCAGATTCGAGCATTTTCGTTCAATTCGGGCAAAAACCAGCCTGCCCCCTACAAAAACCAGCCTGCCCCCTACAAAAACCAGCCTGCCCCCTACAAAAATGGGAGCCCGTACGCGTATGATAATTACTATATTGAGGGCGATATTTCCTGCTTACAAAAATTCAGGTTTGTGATGTTTGCTAACTGATCCTAGTTTGCCCAGTTTTCCCGTTCTCACAATGGGACTGGTAGCCCTACTCTGCCGGCGTTTTGGGGGAGGAGAGTCCTTGGGTGAAAATTTGAACACGGGCGATGTGGCCTTGTCTACAAGCCGACCTACGGTTGAGTACTTTCTGCCATGATTGGGCATCAGGTTGTTAAGTCTGTCGGCCATGGCGTCCATCTTGGCGTTGACGACGCTGAGCTGCTCGGCTATGGAGAGGACGCGCTCCTCCATGGGCACGATGATGTCCTCGTGAGCCATGTCCTTCTCGTCGAGGAGGTGGTCCTTCTTCAGCATCTGCCGGCCACGTTCCTGCAGCATGCGTTTGGCGCTCGGGTACTCGGACAGCGCCTGCCACAGGTCCACTTTGGACAGGTAGAACAGGTCAGAGTAGCCGACGCTGCGCACGTGGCACGTCCGCCGGTTTCCCGTCCGGTTTCCCTTGATGTTGAGGATGCTGATCTCGCCGAAGACGGCGCCGTCCTCCAGCGTACCGAGCACCTCCTCGCCGTCCTCCGACAGCACGATCAGCTTGCCGCGCTTCACGATGTACATCTCCTTCCCGACCTCGCCCTTCCGGCAGATGAAGTCCCCTGGACTGATCACCTGCAGCCGGAGCTTCAGCACCAGCTCGATGAGCAGGCCCGGCTCGCAGTCCTTGAAGAGCGCCACCCTCTTCAGGGTGTCCAGGTGCACGTAGATGGCGATCTCGGCGCGCAGTTTCTCCGGCAGCACGGCCAGGGCCTGCCCGTCGTCCACCGACTGCTTGTTGTTCTTCCACTGGTAGGTGAACCAGTGGAAGACCCGCTCCTGGAGAAACGGGCTCACCTTCCGTATGGCCATGTAGCGCTTCACCGAGTCGAGGTCCTGCTCGAACTGCTGGCGGGTGGCGTTCATCTGGTTGATCATGATGCCGATGTTGCCGAAGATGGTGGCGAAGATGAGGACGCCGCACAAGGTGCAGCAGGTGGCGTAGAGCAGCGCCTCCACCCTCTCCGGCGGCGGCGTGTCTCCGATGGCCGTCAGTGTGAGCATCGACCAGTAGAAGCACGCCAGGTACTTGTGCGCGAACCACATGTCCTCTTTCTTCGTCACCGCGTACACCCAGCCGTCCGAGTTGAAGCCGAACAGGGCGCTGAAGGCGTAGAAGATGCACGCGTTCCAGTGAATCACGATGACGATGTTGACGATCAGACACGTCAGCCGGAACAGGGTGGGCGAGTTCGTCCTGGTCTGCGAATCTTGGTAAAATTCGCCTAGTCTAGTCACTTTTATAACTCTGTTCAAACGCAGGAACGAGTTGTACTCGACAAAAATATACAGTATCTCTAAGGGGATTACGCTTATGAAGTCCAGAAAAAATCTCCGTGACATGAGATAGTGACAGGTCAATATTTTCACATCAGTCACCAGGATGCCTTGCTCCAAAAACCCTGCAAAATAAGCACAAGAAACATTAGTTTGATGGTTAACTTTATATCATGGCCAATGAAAGTAGACAAAAACCGACTATTAACCAAAATTAAATCTAAGTTCACGATATAAAACAATTAATATCAACTAGCGTTGCGGGTTATTACCGGTATACTGAGTGATATATTATGATTCGAAGTGTAAAACAAGATTCATAGATAGATATAAAAAGTGTGTTGTGTTTAACGACACCACTAGAGCACATTGATTAATTAATCTTCGGATATTGGGTATAAAAAAATTGGTAATTCTGACTCGTAGTCATCGCAGGAAACCCGCTATTAATGCAACAAGGGATCTTTTATTATTATGCACTTTCCCACAGACAGGAAAACACATACTACGGCCTTTGACCAGTTTTTGCGCACTGATTGGAATGAGAGAAACCAAATGAGTTGAATGGATCCACCGAGGTGGTTCGATCCTGCGACGCAAGCACCTCAAGCGAGAACTCGACCGACATAGCTAAATCCCTGCACAGACAGATACAGACAGACATACAGACAGACAGATAGACAGAGATAGATATCTAGATAGGTGGATGGATGGATGGATGGATGGATGGATGGATGGATGGATGATAGATAGATAGATTAGATAGATAGATAGATAGATAGATAGATAGAAAGACGGATAGACAGATAGATAGATAGATAGACAGACAGATACAGACAGACGGATAGACAAGTAGGTAGGAAGATAGCGAGAAAAGAAACCCAACACTGCCAAACAGGCTACTCCTATCCAATAGCATTTCCGCACATACAGGACAGCATATACCACGTCCATTGATATACCAATAATTATAATGGGGATGGGTTTCAATTATTAAAACTAATGGGTTCATCAAGATACGTCGATTTTATGACTGTGTCAGAGAGAGAGAGAGAGAGAGAGAGAGAGAGAGAGAGAGAGAGAGAGAGAGAGAGAGAGAGAGAGAGAGAGAGAGAGAGAGAGAGGGTGGGGGGGGGGGGCACTGTACCTAATCGACTTCTGATAAATCCATCGAAGATATAGATAAGGTCACAGGTGTAGTCCATAACAAACCACATGGGCATAAGGTATGATTGATGCAGCTCCTGGAAAACGGATCTGACTATAATCACGATGATGTTGTAATATATGGCAACGGCGACGACCTCGGACCATTTATAGAAGACCCAGTCTGCAGGGTTGATAACCAGTTCACTCCACAATCTGACAAACAAACAAGAAAAGAAAGAAGAACATTTTATACACATGCACAAATAAATCGAAAGTCTCTCTCTCTCTCTCTCTCTCTCTCTCTCTCTCTCTCTCTCTCTCTCTCTCTCTCTCTCTCTCTCTCTCTCTCTCTCTCTCATGGAATAACATACATTTTCTGTAATGGTTATTGGAATTAATTCACGTTTGTTTAGTTTAATGACATCACTAGATGGAGGGGCGAGACGTAGCCCAGTGGTATAGCGCTCGCTTGATGCGCGGTTTGGGATCGATCCCCGTCAGTGGGCCCATTGGGCTATTTCTTCCTCCAGCCAGTGCACCACGACTGGTACATCAAAGGCCGTGGTATGTGCTATCCTGTCTATGGGATGGTGCATATAAAAGATCCCTTGCTGCTAATCGAAAAAGAGTAGCCCATGAAGTGGCGACAGCTGATTTCCTTCCTCAATATCTGTGTGGTCCTTAACCATATGTCTGACGCCATATAACCGTAAATAAAATGTGTTGAGTGCGTCGTTAAATAAACCATTTCCTTCCTTCACTAGATGGTATTGATTTATTAATCATCGGCTATTGGATGTCAAACATTTGGTAATGTTGACATGTAGTCTTAGAGAGGAAACCCGCCATATTTGTTTATTAGTAGCACGGTATCGTTTACATGCACCATTACACAGACAGGACAGCACATACCACAGCCTGACTGGAACGAGAAATAGCTCAATTGGGGCCCACTGACAGGCATCGAGCGCTTTATAACTGGGCTACGCTCCCCCTCCCTACACACACACACACATTGGCATTAGAGACCGCTTAACAATAATATTACGTCGGGGAGAATCAAATCTAGCATTAAATAATGGAAATTGTTCGCTATATATTTTTGGGGGAAAATGACAAGGGGTTATTGGAAAATACATTAACGTGAAATGTTCATGTCTGGGTAGTTTGACATGGCCAGATGAGACACAAATTGATAATAAGGGTAGAGAGGATGAATTTGGTATTTTTGCTTCTGTGGTTAGTTACGGGTGAATCCTCCGTGATTAACCAAACGGATGCGCCTTATCAAGCGTCCAATCTGATTTTGGGGGATCCTAGCCCATTCTTGTTAGAGCGC
The DNA here is from genome assembly GCF_016097555.1 of Gigantopelta aegis. NCBI lineage: Eukaryota > Metazoa > Mollusca > Gastropoda > Neomphalida > Peltospiridae > Gigantopelta > Gigantopelta aegis. The sequence continues at coordinate 97,533,992 of NC_054704.1, read as the reverse complement.
AACACCCAACTCGGCCGAAGTTGTCGGCTGATGTTCACGTTGTTTGTGGCATCGCCCAATGATGTCCCAGACTTGTTAGATGGGTGACAGATCGGGGCTCAGAACTGGCCAGGGAAACATGTTGATGTTTTGCTATTGCATCAATGCCGTCACTAGTCTACTACGATGAGCACGGGCCTTGTCCTCTTGTTAATCGACATTTCGGCCAGCGTGACGCGATGGTATTGTCTTGATATTATTAGCCTGTGACCCTTTCTTGGACAATGTGAAGTTGGGTTCCAGCAGTCATGGTAATACCACCCCAGACCATAAGTGACCACCCTCTAAAACGGAGCCTGAATGCCGATTGTGAGGCCCGATATCGGAAAATCCGAAATGTAGATAATCTCCACATTCAAAACGTCTCAGATTCAGGATTGCCTTATAAGGACACGGAACCGATTGCATAGGTCATATCTACGCCCCTTGATGATCCTACGTCACGCCACCTTTGACCGCAAGATACGCTGCACCTGACAGGCATCATCGGTATACATGTCATAGACATTGGATTAACGGCAGGGATCGAAATAGCAGAAATTAATTACCCCCAAAATAGCAGGTAATTTTTCAAGATATTGATGTATGTACAATGATCTCACCTGTTATTAGTTTGTTATTCTGTTATATTTCCATCCCATATTGGTCTAAAATACACCTTGGAGGTCCTAATTTCCCATACACTGTTCCAAACCTTCACCCCGTGCTTTGTTTTCCCCTTTTCAGTCCATATTTCTTTTGACCCCCTATCTATCAAAAAACATAACAGCAGACCTATTTCGAGCCCTGTTACAGTCATTGGGCTTGGGTTAACATTTGTGTTATGTCTTAATATTCCGAACTTATTTTGAACAGTATATTTCTACGCGACAGATGCGCTTACTTCCAGGTGAAGAAACTTTTGTATTTGAAATGTTTTTTGTTCTTCAAACCAGTGGCAACTGAAGTAAACCTCTGTAAGAACGGATCTGTATCGCTTTCCTTCACCTCAACCTTTCGACTTGAGTTCCACGCAATAACCTGTTAAGAATAAATGAATGAATGAATAAATGTTTAACGACACCCCAGCACGAAAAATACATCGGCTATTGGGTGTCAAACTATGGTAAATGCAAAAACAAATTTGATGAGCAACATCAATATAAAAATTCAACAGTTAAATTAAAACACAGTGTAAAGAACTGTGCAAAAATATAAACATAACAGATATATCAACTTAAAATTTAGAGTAAAAGTCAGTATCGCGTAAAAGTTGTAAAACCAATTCTGGATGGAATCGAAATGATTCCATCACATTTCTCTGACCAAATATATCTTTTCGAGTCTTTTTTGAGATGAGGACACTACACCAAAATGTGGCGTACCGTCAGAGTACACTGACAGCGCTCACATTGAGGTGCATTCCCAGTCTGGAGCTCCACGCGGTAAGACGTGTTTGTTTCGCTTGTGCACACTGCACGTGCGTTCGTGTGCTCGACTTGGGGATCCTTCATTTCGTTGTTTTTGTCAGCGAAACGAAGTTTTCTACTGGGATGTATGCGGCCATTGGAACTGATTGAACGCTGGAACGCTTCTCGTTTCGACAGTCTGCACCACCAGGTTGGATTATTTTTTAGCAAGATTCCTTGCCTCCACGTCATTTCTCCATCTGACTGTCGACTTGTTTTTTTCGTGACTCGTATGACGGCCATTCTGCAGAACGCCACGGTTGTTCGTGTTTAGTCTCTACATGTCCAAGCCTGTCCTAGCAGCACTGGAAGATTGACCGCCCCACTCTAAGAAGAAATAGGAAGCGGGGTCAGCCCCTACTATTCTTTTTCTAGACTTTACCTTGCTTTATCGTGATACCATCTAGTATCCTCCGGAGTCGGGCCCGTCCGCACCACTATACCAACCCATGACGACTGGACTATACCCTAGTCTGATACTCTCTCTCGTTCAGACGGATCCGGCTTCTCAAGATCTGTATTTCAGCACAGCACTACACCTTCAACGTCTATCGACTGTCAGTCTAGGGGTTTTCTTGACGGGATGCAACCCATCTCGTCCCTATAAGCTGTGCACCCAAACGGCCTTAACGAGGCCACTCACGTGGACATATCGATCGGACTTTAAACTTTTAGATCTGCGTTCAAAATTTTATGTCGAAATTACTTCTTTTTTAAAAATATTATTAAATAGTCCGATCCTCTCTTCTTTCTCTGATTTAATTTTGAACTGTCCTTCTAAAATGCTCCAAATTATATAAATATTCGGCCGAGCAGTCAATTCTTTTTATTTTTGGCTTGTAACTTTTATCTTTTTTTATTTATTCTATTAACCTTTTTACTAATTGCTATTTTAAAAATTCTGCCCATTTTCAACTCTACCTCCCCCCCCCCCCCCCTCCACCCCGAGGCAGGCCACCGATCTTATCGGAGGTCAGACTCGGGATGGGCGTGTTCGAAACCCTAGTGGTATATGGACACGTTAAAACTAATTATCATCATCATCACATTGAGGTGGAAGATAAATGAATGGGTCAAATATGTATGACCGATGCGAGCACGACACAAAACTATTTTATCCTTCCTGCACTGCCTATAGGAAGAAAAAAGGTCCACTTCGTTCATATTCGAAACCCCCCCCCCCCCCCCCCCCCGGTTCAGCTCACGCTACGCTCCTGTGTTGTCAAGTCAAAAAGATAAATTCGTTGATATTATGTTTAAAATCAGTATAAGGCACACCAACCCTGGCATGAGGCAAATCAGTATAAGGCACACCAACCCTGGCATGAGGCAAATCAGTATAAGGCACACCAACCCTGGCATGAGGCAAATCCAAAGCAGACTTGGCAGCTGAATCTGCCTTTTCATTACCCCTGATGCCAACATGGCTGGGCACCCAACAAAATACAATGTCTTTATTAGCAATGGATAAAAAGACACACTTTGGTATCACCATCCCAATTAAAGGATGGTCGAGCTTCATAATAAATTTGGAAGCAATCGAGTCCTTTATTTCTTCCAAGGCTTTAATAACTGCCCAAACTTCAGCACTAAAAATTGATGCTGAGTTAGGCAATCTCATGGAAAGTATTGTGTCTGATGGAAAAACTGTAGCACAAGCCACAGAATTCCCATCCCGTGACCCGTCTGTATACACTGGAATGTAATCACGGTACTTGTCTTGAATTTCCATGAAAACCTGTTTATAAATGTGACGGTACATGCTCTTAATTTCTTTTCGCCTGTGGCGATATTAATTGTTTTAGAAGACCGTGTGCAGTTCCAAATGCACTTAGCCAGATGGGCAACTTGTTACGTAATACCTTTGCGCGACGGTCGTCGAGCTGTACGCCTAATACACACCCAGAGCAGGTGCGGAGGACATGTGGCGAGTAGTTACGTAATACCTCCGCGAGTGCGGTTTTTACAACCGTGATTTGGCGACGATCGGCGTCAGCCAGTCTGACGATCAGAGAAAAATATACCGACTCTGGTCGTGGTGGAAACTCACATGATAAGATTCGGTGCCGCGATGTACCCCCAGGCGATATTCGATTTATAATAAATAGCTAGTGTTTTAGAGTTAACAGGAGAACCATAGGAAGGTATCCCGGGGGAACGTTGTCCGTTTGGACTTTGAGAAATATATTATTTCTGCTCTGTTGTATAACCTTGACGTGATTGGTGTGACTTTACATATTTTAATACTGTATTATACCAATATTCTTTAGACAGTGTCTTCGGTCATCTGACGAAGTAAATCGTAGTCTTACTGTTCTATATTTATATGAGTATTTGGTAATATAAAGCTTAGCCAGTCATCCTAGAAGACCTAGGTAAACTGTAGGTTATTGTCTTTATTGTGATAGGTACCAGTATTAATTCTGTGTTACAAGGTTACTGAATGAGTAGTTAAGGGTTAATTAAAAATTAACCAGTTAGGAATAGTGTTGTAATTCCTTTATTAATTAAGTTCTCCTGGCAGCGTTTCTCAATTATCACACGTTATTGAACGAGTAGTAAGGGTTAATTAAAAATTAACCAGTTAGGAATAGTGTTGTAATTCCTTTATTAATTAAGTTCTCCTGGAAGCGTTTCTCAATTATCACACGTGTGGGTGTTGTGTCACGGTGAAGTGATTAGCATATTGTGTAAACTAGACACCTAGAGATTAACTAATTAAGTGATCAGTTCTGGGTTGTTATTATTTGTTGTTATTAATTAACTACTGCGGCAGTACATTTGTCAGCGTAGGTTAATACAGATTCCAAAGTGTATTGTGTTTTGTTGTGTTTTCTAGTGAACTAAACGTGCTATAATAATATATACTTTATATAAGATCGTATCTCTGATCATACCTAGACGAGCCAAAGCGGTTTTGAACTGCCCGTTACAGAGAGATCTAATAGATATACAGTTAGGAGAGATATTTGGACAATCGTGTTTTATTCAATTACGGGTATTAAAGAATCCCCGTGACAATAAACAACAGCATCTGTACGATCTTTCTTCAAGTGCGCAAGATCAAACACAGTTTTAGGTGGTGTAATACAGCAAGGTGGTAAAACAAAATATGAAAGAGTTTCCAAAGTGCAAGTTAAATCAATGTTGGAAAGCGACAAAAATAACCTGTTAAGAAGAAATGTGAGTGCGTAAGTCGGTGAGTGAATGGATAAAATAAAATAACATTGGCGTTGCCCCCCCCCCCCCCCCACACACACACACATCCCAGTTGAAAGGCGGTCTAAACATGGATTTGAATGACTATATATACACACACACACACCACACACACACACACACACACACACATATATATATATATATATATATATATATATATATATATATATATGCATGTGTATGTGTGTGTATGCAGAAGTGTAGCAGAACCAGAGATTCAATTAGAAAGGGACTGATTTACAAGTTCTTTGTGCCTGTGCAGTAAAAATTGCAATACACATACACACACACGTACACACACGCACGCACACATCACCACCACCATCATCAACAACAACAAAATAAACAAAAACAAACTTAGTAAATCATCTGTTCATATAATTTGTCATACTAACTTTACAGAACATCTCTACAATAACTGATTAACAAACTTGAAAACAAAATGTCCCCTTACCTACAGAAGGCAGGTCACAGTTTTAGATGATGAAGTAGCTGCTTAGGCCTGGGTTTGTTTTCGTGAATCAATTTCTTTTGTTTAACATTGATTTATTAATCACCGCCTGTTGGATGTCAAACATTAAATATTTACTAATTTTGACATATAGTCTTAGAAAAAAAAGTTTGTTTTGTTTAACGCTGCAAGAGCACAATGCCATTAATCATCGCCTATTGAATGTCTTAGAGGAAACCCGCTTCATTTTTCCATTAGTAGCAAGGGATCTTTTTTATGCACCATCCCAAAGACAAGATAGCTCATACCACGGCCTATGATACACCAGTCGTGGTACACTGGCTGGAACGAGAAATAGACAAATGGTCCCACAAACGGGGATCGATCCTAGACCGACCGCGCATCAGGCGAGCGCTTTACCACTGAGCTACGTCCACCCCCTTGTCATGGAGAGGAAACCCACTGCACTGTCAGTTTGATTGTCGGAGGGGTGGTGTGATGGGTAAAAATGCATGTATTATTTGAGGGCCAAAACCTGTTGGGGGGGGGGGGGGGGGTCGGGTGTATGCTTCCCTGAGAAAATTTTAAATTTCAGGTTTTAAAGACGACATTTAGAACCAACCTTCTGAATACAGTAACAGGGAAGGAGGGGGTCACATGGCCCCCGCGTCCTCCCTATGTTCCGGGGTTTTTTTTTATAGCTACATTAACTATGATTAAGTCACGTATCGTACAGCTCGGCTTACCCTTGCTACGTTTTGTACAAGTGTCCATCTGCGTTTATTGTTAATATTCCCATCGTCTTCCACTTCCTCGGTAAGCGTCGATGTGGCAGCTTGACCGACTTTTTGCCAAGACATTTGTGCTTCTGTCGCTAAAATTCTGGCTTTATTTTGTCATCTCATGCTACGTTGTCAATTTGATGTCGATCAGCTAAAACACGAGGTTTCCCCAACCTTGTCGTCATAATTTGAGCTCAACGTGGGAAAATTCATGACGTTAAAATATCTATGACGTCAAACAAAAACCTATAAAAACAAACTTCTTCGAACGCTGACAGGGACCGCAGTATCTCGAACAAATGCTGCTGTGTGTTGCAGATTTTCCTTGGGGCCATATAGTTTTTTCTTCAGGGATTCATCTGAAGGCCAGACTATACTTTCCTCTGGTACTAGTAGTGGGGACAATGCTGTAGGAAATGAGCGATAAGTCATGGAGACTGTGCCACAATCACATCATGTTTCAGGGGTTTTTTTCCACTCGGAAAGGTGTGTACCACAGGTACCCCCCAAACAAAAAACCTTAATGCAAATACTATAGTTACATATTATATAACTTTACTATAACATAGTTGACGTTGATGTTTGGGGATACCCGTGGTGTGTACAATGCATGTGGTACCTGTGTTTACAGTAGCATTTTCTCAGTCGTGTTATCATACACATTGGAAAGTTCTCATGTACTCGGTTGCTCTCTCGGTCCTCCAAGCTCTCAAAGACCCCCCCAAAACAAAGACAGGAATGAATTTGCTAAACTCTTTCTGCGCTAACCTGTGGCACACAAACAAACAATTCAGTGGAAACCATCACATTGCAACATCCCAGGTAATAAGGAAGCAGATAAGTTAGCAAGAAGATGGAAAATTGGTCCAAAATAAGCCACAGAACCCTCCCCCCACCCCCAAAACCCCCACAACAAACAAATCCAACAACAACAAAAAACAACCCCAAAACACCAAACCAAAACCCCCCCCCCCAAAAAAAAAAAAGAAAAAAAAAGAAAAAAAGATTTCCTCAAAAGCCTTCATGCGAACATCCGCCTGACGTCATCTATTATTACGTCATTCTTAAAACATTGATCGACAAATACGTGAACAAGCATAAAAGAAGTATTATGTTTTATCCAGCAATCACTGTATACATTAGAAAGACTAGATGACTAGATAAATATCTATTTGTGTCTATAATGTACGCCTTTCACGCTACATGTCGTAGGATGTTTTTCGTACAATATGCCCAGTAAAGATAGTCTTTAGCCCTTCCCTTGCAACTTATTTGGTTTCTGTTTGCTTTACCAATTAAGTGTACAGGTGTACTCTATTGTGATATCGTGAAGTAATTAGCAATGCAGGCTCATTACTGCTTAAGCTTGTTTTACCAAGTTGAATCCAGTAGTGTCTAAAACAACACACCTTATTTCAAAGCGGCACCGCTAACTACCTGTATGGACGGAATGAATGAATGAATGAATGAATGTTTAACGACACCCCAGCACGAAAAATACATCGGCTATTGGGTGGCAAACAATGGCAATGCAAACAAATCAGGTGATGATCAACATCAATATAAAAATTCAAAATTTAAATAAAAATACTGTAAAGAATTGTGCAAAAATACAAATATCACAGATAGATACTGACTTTTACTCAAAATTTCAATTTGTGCTGTATTGGTCATTCTCAAAGAGAATGTTACACCCCTGCACCACGGTGAGGTTACAGCACGCGCAGTATGAATATACCGCAGTATATCTTGTATGACGTCATACGGCAAAAGCCTTGATAGGTTAACAATACTCGATTTGCGTACACAAAACTAGAATAAAATAATAATGATTTTCCGAATATTCCTGTAGGATTGCAGGATAAAAGAAATAACTGGTTACTGTCTTAAGATATCGGCTTTATCCTGCTCAGGTCGAATGGCGAATTGGCAATTCCATTAATCCCTTATGTACTGCCTCGTCTATAGCCTACAACAGTCACTCCCGAGGAGATTACAGGAGATTTCATCCTTCCTGCACCGCCACAAAGAGGACTGCCGCTCCCAGGCCAGTTTAACTTTATTAAATAAAAAAAAACTATCCCAGGACAGAGCTGACTGGCCTGAATATAGCTAATGACATGCATTCATCAGTTACTGTCAAAACACTCGAACGTTGAGCAGCCAAGTACGTGATTTCATCTAACATGTTACAGTCAATGTGTAAAACCAGGCAATCTGTAGAATGCCTGAAAATGTCAGGCAATCTGTAAAGTAACTGATTCACTCAGGCAATCTGTATATTGCCTAAATATTTCAGACAATATACACATTGCTTGACTTTTCAAGGTAGTTTCTAGACACATTGCCTGAAATGAAAGATCCACCATTCATTGACAGCAATTGTTATAAAGGTAAACACGACTAGTGACAAAATGCAATATTATTTAATTCGCTACGGATTTGAGATAATAAAGACATTAAAACAAGTAAAAATCTAAACCAAACACATAATTGATAATTAATCACAAGATGCACATCATTAAAACAATTTGAATATTTTTGCTATAGATTTGAGATAAATACATTAAAACATACATAGATGCAAATCATTAAAACAATTTGAATATTTTTGCTACGGATTTGAGATAAATGCATTAAAACATACATCACATACATCATTAAAACAATTTGAATATTTTTGCTACGGATTTGAGATAAATACATTAAAAGATACATCACATACATCATTAAAACAATTTGAATATTTTTGCTACGGATTTGAGATAAATACATTAAAACATACATAGATGCAAATCATTAAAACAATTTGAATATTTTTGCTACGGATTTGAGATAAATGCATTAAAACATACATCACATACATCATTACAACATTTACAAACTAGCACTTCTACACATTTATTTATTTAGACAGGTCAGACTGGAGTGGCATCTGCTATTGCACTTTACACCTGCCTTGTAGCACTTGCAGCGGTTTGATGAGCATCGTTTGCCACTAATAGCGCAATTACATTTTGCGTAGCCCTGACCTCCACCCAATGACTCGTCTTTCACTGCATGTCTGAGTCCCACCTCAATGTCGGTATACATGTCACTTAAAGTATATAACTTTTGGTTACATAAATCAAACTGGTTCCTGCTGTATCATCCTTTAAGTAGTCCTGCGTGAACTGCAGTACAAGTCATTTTGATCTCGATCAACAATCACACCCATGATGTTACGAGGATCCTCTTTACCACGGTCTACCAAAGGGATAGGAATGGTCACGTTGTCTCCTGGGTTCAAAGTATATAATTAATTGATTAAGACAGATTAACATCAAAAGTTATCATGAATGCATGTTCAACGGGCTTCTAATCAACTGAAAAAAACAATCTATTTTAAGGTAATTAACCGTTACGATTATTCTTTCAAAGTATAGAATTAACAGATTAAGACAGTGTGAGATTAAAAGCAATATTTTGAATCTTAATTACTTTGATGTCAAGTTTTTCGTCAGTGTTTTGTTTTTGGAGAATGTCTTTGTGGAGATTTTTATTTGAAATAAATTACATAATTTTAACTAGGGCCTAATATTGCATTTTGTCACTAGGTGTGTTTACCTTTATAACAATTGCTGTCAATGAATGGTGGATCTTTCATTTCAGGCAATGTGTCTAGAAATTACCTTGAAAAGTCAGGCAATGTGTATATTGCCTGAAATATTTAGGCAATATACAGATTGCCTGAGTGAATCAGTTACTTTACAGACTGCCTGGTTTTACACATTGACTGTAACATATATACATTGTATATGTATGAAGAGAGTACACACAAATATCGTGATATATCAGTTTTACCAGCATATACCAAATTTACCTATGTACACACTATTCAGTGTCAAGCAGTGGCGGATCCAGAAACTCCTCATAAGCTGAATAACTTCAATATACACATTATATGCAATAAAATCTGTTTAAAATCAACCTGTCGTATCGCGCGGCACAGAAGACCCGTAAGAACATCTCGAGCAGGACAGGGACACAATCTAGCCGAACTCACTCTAACTATAAGCGTACGCGACGGAGGGGGGGGGGGGGGGGGGGGGGGGGTGGGGAGTGGGCAACTTCCCCCAAGCGCTGGAGCAAATCATCAAATTCGGGCAAAAACGATAGATATTCGGGTAACATGTGTATGTATCGTATGTACGCACTGCGTGGGGGAATTATAGGCGCATTTATTTTAGTCCTTGGCCCAAATATTTGGCGAATTAGTGAAAAAATTAATTTTGGGGCCGAATTTTCCAAAATTGATTTTTGCCGAACGGTGAGTCATAAGTAGTTGCGTGAAAGCATATGACTTGGAAGTAATTTCAAATTGTTTGCATTTCACGTCTGTATAAACTAATGGAGAATGTACGAGGGTGTGTGGATTTGTGAAAAATAATTCACGAACGCCATAGTTGATCCGCTGCGCGTGCTGTAACCTCGCCATGGTGCAGGGGTGTAACATTATCTCTGAGAATGGCCAATACAGCACAAATTGAAATTTAGAGTAAAAGTCAGTATCTATCTGTGATATTTGTATTTTTGCACAGCTCTTGACACTGTGTTTTAATTTAACGTTGCTGTCTGTCGGTGCCTCTATCTCTCTCCCTCCCCTCTTCTCTCTCTCTCTCTCTCTCTCTCTCTCTCTCTCTCTCTCTCTCTCTCTCTCTCTCTCTCTCTCTCTCTCTCTCTCTCTCATATATATGTATCACGAGCGTAGGAAGGTGCCAAAACGTGTGTGTGTGTGTGGGGGGGGGGGGGGGGGGGCGCACACTTTTATATTTACACACGTTTACACTATTATAAAGCAAATATAAAGCAAACTATTTCAAAAGTGGGGTGGGGGGCACATGCCCCCCTTGCCCCACCGTTTCCTACGTCAGTGTGTGTGTGTGTGTGTGTGTGTGTGTGAGAGAGAGAGAGAGAGAGAGAGAGAGAGATAGAGAGAGAGAGAGAGAGAGAGAGGGGGAGAGAGAGAAAGTATGTGTATGTGTACGTCAATGACGTCATTCAATTGTTAACGTCATTTGCATCTCACTTTACATGGAGTCTGCTATTAATATTAGAATTCATTTAGTTCAAGGTACAAGGTATGTACTTCAGATAAATAGTATGTACATATAAAACAAAAGTTCAGAGATGGTGTGCAATGAAATATATAGTATTTTCATTATTATTTATTTTATTAATTTTTTGCTTGAGCAGGGAGGGGTTTCGACCCCCTGAACACTCGTCTGCATCTAGACTGGCGAGCGAAGTTTTTAATGTGTGTCAGGTCATGCTCCCCAGAAACATCCATTAAAAAAAGAGAAAAACTGCCTCGAGCAGAGGTAGGGGCGGGGTTCGGACCCCATCCCACAAAAACAAAACAACCCCAAAAAACCTCTCTGCACCCGTGCCTGTCTATACAATACCCTCTCTCTTTTAACCAGTATCTTATTCTCCTTGTTCGCAATCCGGGGTACTATTCCGTATTTATAGCATACTGCATTTCATACTGGTCGGAATGGTACTTTGGCTTGCGAAGACGCTTGTTCGCAATCCGGAGTACTATTCTGTATTTATAGCATACTGCATTTCATACTGGTCGGAATGGTACTTTGGCTTGCGAAGACGCTTGTTAGCAATCCGGGGTACTATTCCGTATTTATAGCATACTGCATTTCATACTGGTCGGAATGGTACTTTGGCTTGCGAAGACGCTTGTTCGCAATCCGGAGTACTATTCCGTATTTATAGCATACTGCATTTCATACTGGTCGGAATGGTACTTTGGCTTGCGAAGACGCTTGTTCGCAATCCGGAGTACTATTCCGTATTTATAGCATACTGCATTTCATACTGGTCGGAATGGTACTTTGGCTTGCGAAGACGCTTGTTCGCAATCCGGAGTACTATTCCGTATTTATAGCATACTGCATTTCATACTGGTCGGAATGGTACTTTGGCTTGCGAAGACGCTTGTTCGCAATCCGGAGTACTATTCCGTATTTATAGCATACTGCATTTCATACTGGTCGGAATAGTACTTTGGCTTGCGAAGACGCTTGTTCTCCAACGGGGCGGGACGGAGTCCAGTGGTACAGCGCTCGCTTGATGTTGGGTCGGTCTAGGATCGGTTCCTGTTGGTGTGCCTATTGGGATATTTCTCGTTCCAGCCAGTGCACCACGACTGGTACTAACGAAAAACAATGTAGCTAGGTTTCCATTCTAAGTCTATATTATGTCACAATTACCAAATGTTTGAAATCCAATGGCCGATGATTAATAAACGACTGTGCTCTAGAGGTGTTGTAAAACAAAAGAAATGTTAAAAACATTTTTCTTCTCAAACGCGCAGATGATGTCTATTGAGGACGCAACACGGCGGAGGGTTCAAATTGATAGAAGGAGATCACATTTGGTGAACAAAAAACCAGAGACGTATTTCAACAGAAATACAAACTCCAGGAACAACCACGTGACCAAGGGCTGCTTCTCCGGCACCAGGGGCTGTCTCTCCGGCAACAGTAGCGACGACAGTTTTACAAACACGACGTCCTGCATGAGACCGCGGTGTATTCGGAAAAAGAAAGGATATCACGTCAGGGCGGCGATATACGAAGACAAGGTGGGGGGGCAGCCGGCTTTTATAAACGTTAGCAATAAGCTCTTCCAAGTACCCAAGAAAGACGAAGAAGATATCGTTCAGAGAGACAACCTCACCCCGCCAAACTATGAACTATCACGTGACTATTACAGGTACACGTATATGCAGGCACGTGTGATGGAATTTTACACTGTGCTGAGAGAAGTATGTGGGGGGGGGGGGGGGGGATATATATTGAAAAAAAGAACAGGTGCTTGAGTAGGAGGGGGTTTCGAACCCCGAACCCCTCTGCACACTCGCCAGGGTATGGACAAGTTGATAGTTGTTCTCATCCCTGACATTACCAATGTTTGCTGGGGCAATAAGAATTTTAAAAAGGAGAAAGAAAAAAGAAAGAAAACGTATTGTGTGATTCGTGTGAGACGGGTGGTGGTGGTGGATCCGGGAGGGGGGGGGGGGGGTATGTTGGAGAAATAGGGCTCTTTTTTTGCAGGGCATTCAGTTCAAAGTGTTAATTGTACCTGTAAACAAGTATTACAGGTATGGACATGTATAGCGAGACGAGCAATCCGAGCGGAGTTTGTTGAAGTTTCCCATGACCGAATATGTCTGTCTCTGTAAAGTTACATTTCAGATTTTATATTTATATAAATGGGGCGGGATTTAGCTCAGCTGAGGCCGACACCTGCGCCCAGGACAGGCGTGCGCTACAACAGCTTGCTCTGAACGTGCACGTTAAACTCTCTGACCTGCTCAGTCGCTTGAGCGCTCGCCTGACGTGCTTACGTTGCAGGATCGAAGCACCTCGGTAGGTCCCTTCAACTGATTGGGGTTTTTTCTTGTTCCAACCAGTGTACCACAACTGGACAAATGCCATGGTATGTGCTTGCCTGTCTGTTGGAAAGTGCATATAAAAGATCTCTTGCTACCTTAGGAAAAATGTAGCGGGTTTGCTCTGATAACTACGAGTCATAATTACCACATGTTTGACATTCAATAGCCGGCGATTAATTAATCAATGTGCTCTAGTGGTGTCGTTAAACAAAACAAACTTTAACTTTAAATAATTGTACCAATGAACACTACCTCTTCCACTGTTTTTATAAGCAATGATATCCCTAACATAATGATAAGATTCTAAACAAATGACTGGAAATAAAAATCAATTACGACCAATTGCAACTGATGTTGAAACTGAAAAACTGATGACTTTTCTGATCATGTGCCAAATAAGTGATTTCTGAGATTGCCGATACGATAATTTTTCTTATTAAAGTTGTAATGGAGCTGATTACTGTTACTATATTCAGGTTTACAATGACTAATCTTATCTTTAAACATGACCTAAGTAGTATTTGAAAAAAGGCCATATGTATGTATGTATGTAAGGTCTCACTACACAGATGTCATCTGCCATTGAAACCCATGTTAAACTGCCGAAGTTCAAGCGAAGATTGCCCATAGAACGGGTTCTCGTTGGCACTAACAACATACACCATTGCGAACATACATTATATAAGCATTTATATTCACTCCAAAATTGTGAACATTTCCGTCTCAGTTTTTTGCTATATGACCGCATCTGGCTGTAGTACCGGTCCGAACAGGTGGTTCATTAACCGATTCACCCCGGCTGTCACTTGCGCTATATACCCATGTCCCAAAAGGTCGATGCACAATATTACAAAATAACATGCGCAAAATACAGCCAGAAGGCTTACCATTAAACATACATATTGTTTTAATTCTTCACCATTTCTAGAAGTGAATATGTGAACCATAACATGTGCCACAATTAGGAACTATAGTGGACCGTGATCAATCAACTCTCACCCGGAATTGATCTGTGTAGTGAGACCTAAAACAGACACATACACACACACAAAAGAAAAAAGAAAAAAAAGAAAACGAAACACACCCACCACACACACACACACACACACACAAACAAAACAAAAACCCCAATAACAACAAAACAACAACAACAAAACAAAGAAACAAATGTAACCCACCCACTCCAAAACAAACAAACAAACACGAAAAACAAACAGACATCCCCAAAACAACAAACAAAACACCTCTCCCCCAACCCCAAACAACAACAAAACCCAACCAAAAACCAGGAACAAGAACAAACAAATAAACCAAAATACCCCCCCCCCCCCCCCACGCGCTCCAACAACAACAATAATGACATAAAACTCTGTAAATAAAGTGTTCAGTTCTACTTTTGTTTAGTCCCCTACCGCCCTACCGATCCAATCGGAAGGGGCTATATGTTTCATCTCCGTTCTTCCGTCTGTCTGCCTGTCCGTCTGTCTGTCACACATATAGTTTTCCGGATGTTTTTTCACAATGCCTTGAGATATCATGTTCTGTTACAGATCTAGTTTGACTTTTATGGCAGTTTACCCTCTTTTTTTAATAGAGTTATGGACCTTTAATTTAGGAGATACGAAAATGTGTTTCGATAATGCTTGTTTAAATATACTTTATGTTTATGATTTCTGTAAGTAGCGATGTAAGAAAGACAATCCATCTAATTCTAACAGCTGTTATGTGTTTGTGATTTCTGTCAGTAGCGGTATAAGAATGACAATTCACCTGGTTCTAACAGCTGTTATGTGTTTGTGATTTCTGTCAGTAGCGGTATAAGAATGACAATTCACCTGGTTCTAACAGCTGTTATGTGTTTGTGATTTCTGTCAGTAGCGGTATAAGAATGACAATTCACCTGGTTCTAACAGCTGTTATAATATTATGTTTGTGATTTCTATCACTAGTGGTGTAAGAATGACAATTCACCTGGTTCTAACAGCTGTTATAATATTATGTTTGTGATTTCTATCACTAGCGGTGTAAGAAAGACAATCCACCTGGTTCTAACAGCTGTTATAATATTATGTTTGTGATTTCTGTCACTAAGGGTGTAAGAAAGACAATCCACCTGGTTCTAACAGCTGTTATAATATTATGTTTGTGATTTCTGTCACTAGGGGTGTAAGAAAGACAATCCACCTGGTTCTAACAGCTTCCAATAAACTCGGGACGCTTATGTTTGTGACTGTCACTAGGGGTGTAAGAAAGACAATTCTGGGCGCTTCTGGCAGAAGGAGAAGTTGATGGTGACTGGGAGGACTGGCAGAGGTTCAAAGCCAGCGCCAGACGCAAAAGTATCGTCAGTGGCAGACTATCACCAGCACCAGCAGCAGACGACAACCATAAAGAAGAAAAAGGGCGACGTTGCTTGGTCTGCCTGAAAGCCTGCACCGAAAGTTGCAACACTGCATATGCCAGATGTATGAATACGCTGCATTCTTGCTGTGCTCGTTGTCGTCGTGGTGGTGGTAATGATGATCATGATGATGAGTCGGCTCTGCTACTTACTGAAAGGAATGCGGCAGCGAAATCAGGCGGTTATGAGATCCGCAAAACATGAAAATGTTCTCTGTTCAAGTGTCCCAAAAAGTAAATTAGCTGAAAGTCTCCAGGATACCAAAAGACTCCAGGATACCAAAAGACTCCAGGGTACTACCATTCCTATGCATACATTTGACCGAATAACGGGTACGTATTATACACGTAATTAAAATTCATAAGCAGGTATAACGGTAACTAGCTTAAATAATTAGGAGGTAGGTGGCAGTAATACATTTCTGGGCCCCGTTCCACGAAACGATCTTAGAGCTAAGATCTCCTTAAATGCATAACTACCTAATGCACTTAAGGTGATCTTAGTGCTAAGATCGCTTCGTGAAACGGTGCCCTGATCTTCTCTCGCTAGACAACAACAACAACAAAAAGAAAAAGAAGAAAACAATTTTTTTTTTTCATATTTGTATGAGAGCATCTGCCCCACCCTTCTAGTTTTGGTATCGATGACAGAACTTTGGCTAGCTTTTGGCCGGACCATAAGTCAGTGGACTATCATCGCAACTTTGCAATGTTGATTAACAGAGTTTAAGAGAGCTTTTCAGAATTAGATCCAACATTAATTCACTTAATGGGTTTGATATTTAGATTTTATAAAAATAACATCACAGTTATCATGATAATTATCTAGATACGTCTGACCAGGATAATTATCTATACATGATTAAAATAAACATTAACTAATAGTAGTAGTAGTAGTAGTAGTAGTCATATTGATTCAATTGTGTTGTTGTTGTTGTTAGTGGTGGTGGTGGTGGTGGTCGTCGTCGTCGTCGTCGTCGTAGTAGTAGTGGTAGTAGTAGCAAAAGTACTATCTCGATTGTGTCAACCAGAAAACAAAAAGGGCATTTTAGGTCAATATAATTCTATGACCTGACTAAATAGCAAAGTATTTTGGAAACAACAAAAAATTTCCAAATGGCCAATCTGTAAAAACAAATGGCGTTTATAAATAAATATGAAGTTAACGTATTTAATATAACCCCAAGAGCGCCTCGATAAGAATGACAATACTAAACTGATACCTATTTTTATTAGTCACTATTTGTGAGGTACCAGTGTACAATAGGTTGAAGCGTAATGATTTTTAGAAAACTGGTTTAGAGGAAAATGGGGGAAGTATCTGGAATCTTGTTTTGACATATTTTGAAGTTTGAACGTACTTACTTTATTCGTCTGCGTCTCGTTAAATATTTCACACTTTTGCTGTTGTAATCACTGCGTGGTAATCATGGAGCTTCTTATTTACGACGTGTAATTAATAGTAGTTTTGACATTGGTTTCGTTGTCCTTACTGTGTTGCCCAGTGTGTTGGGGGGAGCAGGTCTGCACATCCTGGCTAATACTTGTAAGATCCAACAGGTACGTGTATACCTGAGTTAACAGACTCAGTGGTATGATAAGGTAATGTATATGCCATATTTTAAATACAGGTGATACCGCAGTTCCAGATGATGATCACTTTACCATAACTTGTATGGTCACATCCGATCAAAAACAAGATGGTCATACTCAGGGGTAGAAGTTGGCTGAAATTCCTGACGGATATTCAGTTCAGGGAAAAATATCCGCCCGGTCCCCCCTTCCCCTAACCCTAACCTTAACTCCAACCCTAACCCTAACCCCAACCCCAGCCCTAACCCTAACCCTAACCCTAACCCCAACCCTAAGCCTAACCCTAACCTTAACCTAACCCTAACCCTAACCCTCAACCCTAACTAAAAATAATAATGGAGGGGACCGGGCGGATATTATACCCAGTTCAGTAATCTACGTGCCTACAGAGCATTTTACCAGACCGAATCAAAACCTGCCAGACCAAACATGATCATAAAGTATAAACGCAAACTAATTGCGGGTCTGATGGGACGACAGGCAAAAATATCTCGTGGCTAGCGAAAACTGTTAGGATGGCAGCATTTCTACCCATGATACTGTTATATAAATTCCATTTTGAACATCATTCGTGTACATTTCTTAAGAAATGATGTCAACAATCATCTCAGTTTGATAGCAGAAGTGGGGTTACAATTACTATATAGAGTTAGGGTTGGTTTTAAGGTTATGGTTAGATAGAGCTGGGCGGTATACCATATAAACACTGTTCGGTATTAGTGTCATGTTGAAAATATTTCCCACTATTTAGTAAAGCACTAGTTAACAAAATGGATTAGTTATAAATTAGACGAGAGCCTTGTGCATGAAATTTTATTTTATTTAGATGAAATTAGCGGGTGAGGCTTAACTCGGGCATGCATTTAAAAGTTCTAGGGCTAACTTTGGGTGTATAGAAATTTTCTCCAAATTATGTAATGAACTCCAAAAATTGCAGAAACTCGCCATTATTTTCAATAAACTATCAATTATTACATGAAATTCTTTTGCCAAATTAAAATAAAATTCCACAGTTGTGTTTAAAATTCGCAGTTGGCGAATTTGGTGAGTTGCAGAGCTAGCCATGAAAACCGAGTATACCAAAAAGACCGCTCGATATTGGTATTGTGTCAATACTAAATACTGTACTGATACCAAGCTAAATCACAAAAAAACCCCTGATTTATAACCGATACCGAACCTCAAACTTTAGTACTGCCCAGCTCTACGGTTAGGGTTAGATTTATTCTTTATATTGATCAATATAATAGTGGAGGGGGGGGGGGACCAGGTGGACATCTTTCCTCAATACCATCACATAGATTTAATGTCCGAAAGTTGGGGTTACGAAACTATTGGCGATAGCCATATTTTAGGCAGCCATGGTGTCAACTAATGTGTAATTGTAACATGAACATTGCACATTCGTGAGGATGTTCTGAATTCTTTCTTGTAAAATACTTGCTTCACTGGCTGTGTACCAGGGCCCTGTTCTTAGCGCTAAGATCACCTTAAAGGAGAGGAAGTCAAATATGAGCCTTTTATGTTGAAAAGATGCATACTCGGACCACCAAAACATACTGACAGTTTAAAAAAGGAAAAACGTACAGAAGTGGAATTAATAAAAAATTGTGATTAATCCTGCTAACTGGGGGCAGCCATTTTGTCTCATTTTCGTCGCGTCCGGTACTGTAGCTTGGCAGAAAATGACGCCAGCTCATGCATATATAGTTTAAACAAACACAGTGATTTATGACAAGGCGCTTTGCTTTGATCAACCTGACTTGTAAAACAACATAAATATCCAGATAATTTAATGAACTATTTAACTAAACAATATGCAATAACAGAATGAAATGGGGTTATAGTATTTTCCCCAAAAACAAATCCAGAGAAAAAATGCATACTATTAGGCCTATTGGTATGTTGGAGCAAAAACTACCACCCACAATAACCAAGTGATATGGTCTTTTCTTTAGATGGGACAGTCTACTTAATCACTAATGTTATATAATTATTTACAGTACTTGTAATAAATCCTGGGAGTTGATAATGTACATTACTATTTTAAGCAATAAATTGAATAATGCTCATTAAATATCATTGAATATGCATACCAATCCAAAAGCCTTGCTTTTAAAAGCATTCCTTTAAATGCAACTACCTAATTTAATGCACTTACAGTAATCTTAGCAGCCCTCTACATTGCAACTGATTTGGTTGCATATTCGACTGTTTGTTTCGTTTGGCAACGTAAACATTTCATATGATTGCCCCGCCCCCTCCTGCAAACTGAACAAAAGATGATATATAGAGGATATTCCCCAAGTGTCTTGTGATATCATAATTTATCGCACAAGTTGATAAAAGTATGAAATCCGAGGCTTACCGAAAATCATAGGTTTAGCGCTGAAACAAACAGTGATGTAACAAAATACTGTCTTTTGATTAAAATTTGACCAATCAAGATTATAAGAAGCAATATCTCCTGCCGAGAATATCGCAGGAGATATCACAAATTATAGTACCAGTGATATCTCCTACAAAAGCCTTTAATGGATGATTTTAAATACAAATCAGTAAAGGTCACGCTAGGGTATGATTTGGGCCAAATAGATGCTATATATCACTGAACTTCGCCTTGTTAGCATGTGAACAAAATTCATTTTGCCTTCGATTTCGCAGACCAGCCTCGGTGGTTTCATGGTTAGGCCATCGGTCTACAGGCTGGTAGGTACAGTGTTCGGATCCCAGTCAATGTATGGGATTTTTAATCCAGATACTGACTCCAAACCCTGAGTGAGTGCTCCGCAAGGCTCAATGGGTAGACCTGTGTAAACCACTTGCACTGACTAGTGATCCATAACTGGCTCAACAAAGGCCATGGTTTGTGCTATCCTGCCTGTGGGAAGTGCATATAAAAGATCCCTTGCTGCTAATTGGAAAGAGTAGCCCATGTAGTGGCGACAGCGTTTTTTTTTCCTCAAAATCTGTGTGGTCCTTAACCATATGTCTGACGTCATATAACTGTAAATAAAATGTGTTGAGTGCCTTGTTAAATAAATCATTTCTATCTTTCGATTTTGCAGTTACAAATCATTAAACCATTGATAATATGATCACAAAAACCAGATGTAACCATGTGTTCGCCATACAATTGAAGTCGGATTTTAGCAAGTAAATATTATCAGAGTAAAAAATATCTAAATAGTTGTAAGTTGTTTCGTTATGAAACACTTTATTTAAAAGAATTTTTTAAGTAATAGTTTTTAACAATCGTGTCAACAACTTGAACAAGAAATAACACAATCACATCATTCACGTAGATCTCTGTCAGCGTCTTTTTATGTAGCATGCAAACAACAAATAAAATGTATCATTAATGCATATTAATTAAAAAGCAAAGAGAAAGTAAATGAAATAATGTTAATAATTTGTATATGCATTAAATTAATTAAAAACTATTTAATTAAAGTTCCCATGCAAAAAGATGGCAGGTTTCCACTCTAAGACCATACATGTATGTTAGAATTACCAAATGTTTGACATCGAATAGCCAATGCTGCAAGAGTGCAGAAAGTACTCGCCCGCTCGCCAAATGTGAGTAACAATTCTGACGGTCAAGTTAAAAAATGCAACTACTAGTCCGATGGGCGATCTGTGTTTTTTTGACTGACAGTATTTCTTTTATTATTATTTTTTTGCATTGAATCAGTGACTGCGCATTAGCTATGCCAGAATTCCAAACCATTCAAACAAATGTTTCATAATTATAACGAAATACACAAAAATATGTGTATCGCATTGACAGTAAACCACTTCAGAGTTCCGAACTGTGTAAGCACAGCTTTCTGAAAATAACTGGTCAACGGTCAATGCTTCTTAAAAATGGCTTGTTTACGTTGTATGTTGCCAGTGTATTTGAACTAGATCGTTCTGTTAAATACTTATGTGATGTCACTTGAATTTTGTAAATCTATATGAAAAATTTTTGGAAACTTTGTCTATACCAGAATATTTCAAAATGTATTGTTTTGTCAATCAAGGTTTGGGACTTGATTTCGTTTGCCACGTGATGTTGGTCACTAAATTAATACTGTTTTTGTCAAATATATATTTATCATTTGAAGTGTATATAATATTGTTAAACACTGATATATCGTTCTGTAATCTGGCGGACTAGTAATAATTCTGGCTGGCTAGTAAATTTTAGTTGGTTCTGGTCTAGCGGGCAAAAGAAATATTTTTTATTTCTGCACCTCTGTGCTGTAGTAGTGTTGTTAAACAAAACATTTCCAGGAAATAGAATCCATCTTTTCTTCCCTTTCAGCTGACCGCCACCATGTACGACACCCCAGTGAGTTTGCAGGAGTATTGCATGGGATCGATATGTGACAACCTTACCGCCTTCTGTGATATCCAGACGAACCCGGAGAACAACCAGACCAAGTATTTGTTCAAGGACCCCGACATGTACTTCCACAGCAGCCTGTCGGAGCAGTTGATGAAGATGCTGTGTGAGAAGGGTCAGCTGACCGACGAGACGCTGGCTATGTTCGACCCCAACGTGACGACACTGCGCAGGGTGGCCATCAATGACCGGCAGATCACCACCAAAGGCCTGCGCGTTCTCAAGGGCCACCGCATCTCCGAACTGGAGATCACCGGACTCAAGAGTCTGCCCGTCAACGACATATTCAGTTGCCTGGGAGAGTGGACGCTGTCCAATCTGAGGACTCTGAACGTGAGCAACAGTACGTTCCTCAACAGTGCCAAGTTCTGTGTCGCCGTCTCCTTGTCCAAGTTGCGGAACTTGCAGAGTCTCAACGTCAGTTATACAGAGTTTAACAAACATGCGCTGGAGATTGTCGCAGAGGATCTGCCATGTTTGGAGTGTCTCGACATCTCCGGTACTCCCATCAGTGACATTGCGCCGCTGCGAAAGTGCAGGGACCGCCTCAAGTTTCTCAGCATGTACCACCTGCAGGTTTCTAACTGTGAAGACGTGATTAACATATTGCTTGAGCTGCCGAAACTCGTCTATTTGGACATCTCCAGTGGTTCGGCCCAGTCGACATTCGTTAATATTCAGCCGGAGCAGTTACAGATTACGAATTTATTGAAGAAAACAAAATCCCACCCCAACCTCGTTTCTCTCGACATATCGGGGCGGGATGATGTGACAGAAGACGTGTTACGGTTTGTATAATATATATATATATATGTAAAATTTTAACTTTAATTGTTTTTATGTACAGTTTACATGCATGTCACATTTTAAAATGTTTTGTAATTCACTTAATTAATACACAGTAAATGTATACTATTTAACATCCATAGATATATCTGTTCCAATCAAATTGCTTTATTTATTTTGGCATGTTTGCAGGAAATTGTGCACAGAGGGTCTAGAAAGTGGCAAGCGAAGTTTTAGGTGTTGGGGGTTGTGTGTTGGATCATATTCCCTTGGAAAAAGCATTAATTTTTTTTTACCTGGAGTGGTGTGGGGCATTTTCGAGCCCAAATGCCCCCCCCCCCCCCCCCCCCCCCAGCAAACTTGTCTGTTATAGGATGTGATAAAACGACAATGCTGGACATTCAGGCCTTCAGATTTCACAGAGATGACTGTTTCCAGTACCATGTCTGTAAAATCATGGAACCAACATTTTGTTTCCCATCATTATTATATTGAGTACGACTATTCAATGAAAATAATATACATGTATATATAATGATTTTTTTGAAAGTTACTGATGGAAGGAAGGAAGGAACTGTTTTATACAACGACACACTCAACACATTTTATTTACGGTTTTATGGCATCAGACATATGGTTAAGGACCACACAGGTATTGAGAGAGGAAGCCTGCTGTCACCACTTCATGGGCTACTCTTGTTGATGAGCAGCAAGGGATCTTTTATATGCACCATCCCACAAACAGGATAATACATATCACAGCCTTTGTTATACCAGTTGTGGAGCCTTGGCTGTATCGAGAAATAGGCCAATGGGTCCACCGGCGGGGATTGATCCTAGACTGATCGCGCATCAAGGGAACAGTTTACCACTGGACTACATCCCGTCCCAAGTTACCGATGGGTTCCCATGATCACAAGGCACAGAACCTTAAAAGTGTTTCCCGTAAAATTTGAAATCCTGTGGCCTGAAGTTGTGTTGTTTATTTGCAGAAACTACATGGAACACCACCATTCCCTCAAGTTCATTGGTCTGGCTCTCACCAGTGCTTGTGATTTCCCCATGTTCAAGGAAGATTTACCCGAGTGTGTGTCCTCTGTTGTGGTAAGTAACAACTTCTTAAAGCTTGTGAGTTCTGTATGGTCAGCGAAGATTCACCCGAGTGTGTGTCCTCTGTTGTGGTAAGTAACAACTTCTTAAAGCTTGTGAGTTCTGTATGATCAGTGAAGATTTACCCGAGTATGTGTCCTCTGTTGTGGTAAGTAACAACTTCTTAAAGCTCGTGAGTTCTGTATGATCAGTGAAGATTTACCCGAGTGTGTGTCCTCTGTTGTGGTAAGTAACAACTTCTTAAAGCTTGTGAGTTCTGTATGATCAGTGAAGATTTACCCGAGTGTGTGTCCTCTGTTGTGGTAAGTAACAACTTCTTAAAGCTCGTGAGTTCTGTATGATCAGCGAAGATTTACCCGAGTGTGTGTCCTCTGTTGTGGTAAGTAACAACTTCTTAAAGCTTGTGAGTTCTGTATGATCAGTGAAGATTTACCCGAGTATGTGTCCTCTGTTGTGGTAAGTAACAACTTCTTAAAGCTCGTGAGTTCTGTATGATCAGTGAAGATTTACCCGAGTGTGTGTCCTCTGTTGTGGTAAGTAACAACTTCTTAAAGCTTGTGAGTTCTGTATGATCAGCGAAGATTTACCCGAGTGTGTGTCCTCTGTTGTGGTAAGTAACAACTTCTTAAAGCTTGTGAGTTCTGTATGGTCAGCGAAGATTCTCCCGAGTGTGTGTCCTCTGTTGTGGTAAGTAACAACTTCTTAAAGCTCGTGAGTTCTGTATGGTCAGCGAAGATTCTCCCGAGTGTGTGTCCTCTGTTGTGGTAAGTAACAACTTCTTAAAGCTAGTGAGTTCTGTATGGTCAGCGAAGATTCTCCCGAGTGTGTGTCCTCTGTTGTGGTAAGTAACAACTTCTTAAAGCTCGTGAGTTCTGTATGGTCAGCGAAGATTCTCCCGAGTGTGTGTCCTCTGTTGTGGTAAGTAACAACTTCTTAAAGCTTGTGAGTTCTGTATGGTCAGCGAAGATTCACCCGAGTGTGTGTCCTCTGTTGTGGTAAGTAACAACTTCTTAAAGCTTGTGAGTTCTGTATGATCAGTGAAGATTTACCCGAGTGTGTGTCCTCTGTTGTCGTAAGTCTTAGCATGCACATCTTTGACAGGTCATATTATGATATGCTTTGTCTGTCAGTCTCACCGTCCATCTTTAAACTTTTCATTTCTGTGACATATCTTCCTCATCATTATCCATTCATACAAGATCATCAAATCTTGCCTGCAAGTTCAACTTAGGATGGTTTGTCAGGTACTATAACTCAGTGTTCGAGATTAAACATTTTGGGCAGTATCCCAGTTGGATACTAACATTTCGAAATCTGGTATCCCACCTGAGAATTTACAATTAGTATCCCTCTTAAATGAAATTCATAAATAAAATCATAACAAACTTGGACTACGCTGTTCTCGTTCCCAGTCTATTGCTATGCTGCAATTGAGATCGCGGAATTCGTGAAATTCGCAATCAAACGGAATCGTCAGTAATACTGACATAAATTAATATTTAGCAGTAATCTATAAGTGTTTCTGACATTACTTATGATAAACCTACCTGTATCAATTTTCAAATAAAATTTAAAGGGAGGAAACATTCAACAAAAACAATAGCGACTTAGCGGTTCCCAGTCTATTGCTACGCCACTATTGCTCCAGTGTAGCATTAGACTGGGTATGAGTTTGGGAGATATTGTTACAGCATAGCATTAGACTGGGTACGAGCTCAAAATACTGTTACTTCACTAGTAAATGACGACTTTCATTGTTTCAGCGAAAAATAAAAACGCAGAATTAAAAAACCGAACAACATTATATGGTATCCCTGTCGGATACTGGGTTTTTGAAGTCTGGTATCCCAAATTAAATTCTGGTATCCCCGGAATATCGGGATACTGTTAATCTTGAACACTGTAACTAGGTCATCATGACCTACTTTTCATGCATTACTACACATTAAAGGAAATCCTTGTCAGGACCATCATACGGCTTATCAAACCTTGCATGCCAGTATAACCTGGGATAGCAGTGTATTGCTTATCACAACTAAGTGACTGTGACCTACTTTGAACCATGGATTACTGCACACCAGCTGGTCCAAAACAAACTGTTAATCCATCCCAGTGCACAGATGTTACATAATTATAACCTAGTCACACATGCCATAGCGATCATTAATGTGTATGCTTCTCTATCAAACTCCTGATGGGCATATCCTACACCTAACTGGTACACTTATTGATCTCTCTTTCATGTTTTTATTTTTAAAACTGTCTCTGTTAATTGATGTTACCAGTACACAAGTGTGTATCAGATTGTTAAGTTGTATGGTTTTGTCTTTGACTTTTTATTCTTTGTACCAATCAGTTCAGTTCAACTTTATTTTCGTGCTTACATCCAATTAAGGTTCAAGCACCCTGTCCTGGGCACGCACCTCAGCTATCTGGGCTGTCTATCCAGGACAGTGGGTTAGTTGTTAGTGAGAGAAAAGAGGGTGTAGTGGGACATTTGGTAGGTGGACATTTCAGTACATGTGTCGACCTCACCGCTCCAACCTCCTCTCCTTCCTCTAAATAAAAGAAAACAAACCCAGAAGCCACAGAAAAGGCCAGGTGAAATCTAGTTGAGTAGATCTGCACCTGAGGTGCTTGGGTTGAAGGATCTGAAGCCCTCAGTGGACCCATTCTCCGATTGAGTTTTTCTTCTTCCCTCACTAGATTATTGGGGGTGGGACGTAGCCCAGTGGTAAAGCGCCCGCTTGATGTGCGGTCAGTCTAGGATCGATCCCCTTCGGTGGACCCATTGACCATTTCTCGTTCCAGCCAGTGCTTCACAACTGATGTAACAAAGGCTGTGGTATGTACTATCCTGTCTGTGGGATTGTTCATATAAAAGATCCCTTACTGCTAATCGGAAAGAGTAATTCATGAAGTGGCAACAGCAGGTTTCCTCTCAATATCTGTGTGGTCCTTAACCATATGTCTGACGTCATATAACCGTAAATAACGTGTATTGAGTATGTCATTAAATAAAACATTTCCTTCCTTCTTCCTTCACTAGTATATCATAGGCCATGGTATGTGGTGTCCTGTCTAAGAATGTACATGTATGCAAAGTATCCCTTGTTGTTAATTATGGAAAAATATAGGAAGGTTTCCCATAAAACAAGGTGTCAGAATTATCAAATGTGTTTACATCCAATAGATATGGATGAATAAATCATTGTGTTCTAGTTTTTTTCTCATTCCAACCAGTGCACCACAGCTCATCAAAGGCCATTGTATGTGCTTTCCTGTCTGTGAGAAAGTGCATATAAAAGAGCCCTTGCTACTAATGGAAAATGTAGCAAGTTTCAAATGTTCGACATCCAATACCCAGTGATTAATTAATCAATGTGCTCTAGTGATATCGTTAAACAAATTTTTTTTAACATTGTGCTCTAATGTTGTTGTTAAACCAAACAAACTTTAATTGTTTTTTCTGTCTGTACATGTGTTTTTCTGTCTGTACCTGTGTCTTTCTGTCTGTACCTACATGTAACTGTCTGTGTGTGTTACAGGTAACCGGGAAGGTGCATGTGTCTTTCTGTCTGTACCTAACTGTCTTTCTGTCTGTACCTAACTGTCAGTGTCTGTACCTAACTGTCTGTACCTGCACCACACTGTCTGTATGTGTGTGTGTTGCAGGTAACCGGGGAGGTACATGTGTCTTTCTGTCTGTACATGTGTCTTTCTGTCTG
The DNA here is from genome assembly GCF_016097555.1 of Gigantopelta aegis. Classification (NCBI taxonomy): domain Eukaryota; kingdom Metazoa; phylum Mollusca; class Gastropoda; order Neomphalida; family Peltospiridae; genus Gigantopelta; species Gigantopelta aegis. The sequence continues at coordinate 97,506,590 of NC_054704.1, read as the reverse complement.
TACCTGTCTGTGTGTGTGTGTGTGGCAGGTAACCGGGGAGGTACATGTGTCTTTCTGTCTGTACCTAACTGTCTGTGTGTGTGTGTGTGTGTGTGTGTGTGTGTGTGTGTGTGTTGCAGGTAACCGGGGAGGTACATGTGTCTTTCTGTCTGTACATGTGTCTTTCTGTCTGTACCTAACAGTCTCTGTCTGTACCTAATTGTCTGTGTCTGTACCTAACTGTCTGTATGTGTGTGTGTTGCAGGTAACTGGGGAGGCGACAGAGCACCAGGTTGCTGAGGCGCTGCGTCGCTACGTGGCACGGCCTGCATACGTTCAGCGTGCGCTCTACAAACTGTTCATCTTCACATCTCACATGGCCGAGCCACGCGAAGACATAATCAAGGTACCTGTGTGTTGTCTGCATTAGCATTCAAGTTTTTTCCTAGGCAGGTTTTTTGGGATATATTTTGAAGCTTATTAGATGTTGAAATTGTTGTTTTTCATGTTTATGTTTGATTTTACATGTATGTAAATGTGGATAGATATGAATTGTTTTTTTCTTAAGTTAATTCAGAAATTGTTTTACCTTATTGAATTCCAAATGTGGCAACCATAGTGTTGGTACATATATCTTTCGTACAGTTATTAACTTTGACATTTTAAAGTCAGTAGAGAACTGCGTTACATTGTGTTAGTTCGTAACTTGGGTGGGATTTCACTCTGTAGAGTGCTTGCCGGAGGTGCTTGGGATCGAACCTCCTTGGCATACACATTGGGTTTTTTCTATCCCAGCCAGTACCCCATGACTGGTACTTCAAGTGACATGGTATGTGCTGTCATGTCTATGAGAAAGTGCTACTAATGAAGAAATGTAATGCGTTTCCTCTGAAGTCTATATATGTCAGAATTATGAAATGTTTGACATCCAATAGCCAATGATGAATTAATCCAGGGTTGAAATTTTTTTTCAGTTTAGGTACCTAAATTGTGGTAGCCCAGCATCATATTCTGGTAGCCCCAAATAATCTTGTACAGTATTATCTATACTTTATATTTCAGATTCTGGTAATTATTTTCAAGAATAATAAAACTACAAATAAACATTATCATTTCTCTCAATTACTCATTGTACTTATTTTCATATTTGTATAAAATAAAACAGGAGTTCTTATAATAATAATAATAATGATAATATTATATTATCACTAATTACCCCTCAAATGCTTATTTGGGATGTTTTGTGTGTGTTGGGGGATCGCCATTGTGAATTTACAATGGGAATAATAATAATAATAATAATTTAAAAAAAAAAAAGTTATTATTATTATTTTTTGCTAACATTTCCAAACCGTCCACCCTGTATCGCCAAGGACCGAAAATCGGGGTTATTTAATTCCGGACTGGTTTTTAAGCAATCTGCATATATTTGTGAACCTTGACATTTGTACCAAGAGGATAATCACACTTCGGGAATATCCGTACAATACCGCTGGTCAGCGACGAAGTGATAGCGTACATAAAGCCACTTCAACCTCTTATTTACTATGTGTGTTAAGTTTTATGCATCATATAGTATTAATTAACTGCTAACCTTTATTCTACATGCGAAAACAGCAATTATATTGCACACGTGTGAACCTAGTTTACAAGACGGCAACTCTGTTGTTGACGTGACGCATATTTGACTTCCGGTTTATTTAAACACGATGCACCACACACCTAATTCTAATTAGATCATTACTATGTTGGGTTTTATAGCATGTTTGTTTTACTTGGACTGGGTAGACAAGGTTAAAGACGGTTGTCAGTATACGTGGATAAATTAAGTATGTGTTCTAAGTATCATATAACCAGTAAATGACCACCGCACTATAAATTAAGCAAATAATGATAATAGGTAATTATTATCAAAACACGTTCTGTGATATTTGTCAGGTTGTTCAATGGGATTAACTTCAAGTTAGACATCATTTGAGAGATGAGAACACCTTTGATAAATTGTTGAAGTATGTTCACTTGTTTGTTATTATTACTGTAAAAACAAACGTGGTTCATCGCGTTTATTGCTTTTGCGATGTCCGAGTATGGCTGGCGACTGATTGAAGTTTGCTTAGTTTAGAGCATGTGGATTAGCGGATTAAAGTAATGGAATAGTAACTTCAAATATTTTGCTTGAGAGGGGGAATTGGGGTGGAATTTTAAAATTATATTTTAGGTGTGATTGTTTTTTGTTTTTTTTCTCCCAGTAGCTCGCCGGAGTTACGTCATGGGCGAAACTGGTTGTCCAGTCGTGAAATCTGGTAGCCCCGGGCGTCCGGGCATAGGATTTTTCCAACCCTGAATAATCAGTGTGGTCTTGTGGTGTCATTAAACAAAACAAACTCTATTTGACATCCTAACCTTGTGTCTTCTCCTCCAGCTTGTGTTGTCATTAAACAAAACAAACTCTATTTGACATCCTAACCTTGTGTCTTCTCCTCCAGCTTGTGTTATCATTAAACAAAACAAACTATTTGACATCCTAACCTTGTGTCTTCTCCTCCAGCTTGTGTTATCATTAAACAAAACAAACTATTTGACATCCTAACCTTGTGTCTTCTCCTCCAGCTTGTGTTGTCATTAAACAAAACAAACTCTATTTGGCATCCTAACCTTGTCTTCTCATGTGGTCTTGTGGTGTCATTAAACAAAACAAACTCTATTTGACATCCTAACCTTGTGTCTTCTGCTCCAGCTTGTGTTGTCATTAAACAAAACAAACTCTATTTGACATCCTAACCTTGTGTCTTCTCCTCCAGCTTGTGTTGTCATTAAACAAAACAAACTCTATTTGACATCCTAACCTTGTGTCTTCTCATCCAGCTTGTGTTGTCATTAAACAAAACAAACTCTATTTGACATCCTAACCTTGTGTCTTCTCCTCCAGCTTGTGTTGCCGGCCATGAAGAGTCACCCGAAGCAGCTAGGAGTCCAGATGGCGGCCACCGCGTGTCTGTACAACCTGACACGCGCAGAGCTCGGACTGAAGATTCACCCCGCATGTCTCAGACAAGTTGTCGACCTCACGCTGCAGGCCATGGAGAACTTCCCCAACCACCAGCAGGTGCTTCACACACACTGACACATTTAAAGGCGCAAAAACTAGTTTCAACCCGTAAAAATGGACACTAAGTTTAGATAATTTACAAACCTGTAACACATTTGGATAAAGTTACAACAGATTGAAACAAGTCTCTGTCATTGAAATGGTTAAATTCTATAAAAATAGACTCCATTGACTTGACTCCATAACCGTTACTTCTCAGATGCATGTGCATTTTAAAAAAATATGAAAAATGCCTTTTGTGAGATTAAAAACACCAGGATGACCAGAAACACTACAGATGTATGGACATGAATAATCCCAAACAATAAAATCAAAAATGGCTCTAATAGTGAAAAATATGTCTTAGAGTTTAAAAACTAGGATCTTTCACTTTATTTGTTTGTTTTACTCCTTAACCAGACCTCTGATCTGTGGCATTTGCCTCCCATCCCCCCCACCCCACCCCACCCCTCCACCCCACCCCACCCCTCCACCCCACCCCTCCATTCTATTAGAATGGTCCAAACATCTCACCAGCCCATGAAAAGGCTGATATCTTTCAGTGAGCACATCTCACCAGCCCATGAAAAGGCTGATATCTTTCAGTGAGCACATCTCACCAGCCCATGAAAAGGCTGATATCTTTCAGTGAGCACATCTCACCAGCCCATGAAAAGGCTGATATCTTTCAGTGAGCACTGGGCTTCCTATTGTGGTCGTTTCTTTTCATATTGTAACCCAACCTCTCGCATTTCCCCGCCCACTTTTAAATGAACTGGTCTGATCATCCAGTCGAACAAATTAAGTCAATCTTTTCATGTCTGTGTAGGAATAAAGTCATGGACTGGGCCTTTTGCATGCATCCTGCCATCACGCCCACAATGTAATAAAATTGACAGCATGCCATGCACCGTCACACTTCATAAGGGTTAGACTATTTTATTCTAATAAATGTTTGGGTCAGGTTTTGCGAAGTTCTTTCAAAGAATATTTTTTAGGTTAATGTTATAAAAAAGTTAATATGTTATTCAGTCTGTTAAGTGGCCATGATATTTGAATACATTTGTATTTCATATTTTGTGTGAAGCGTTTTGATAAATAAATTATGATAAGTCACCTGTATTTTTATCTGTGATTTGTTTTCCACAGCTGCAGAAGAATGCCCTTCTCACCCTGTGTAGTGACCGGATACTCCAGGACGTGGTGAGTTATACAGGCCGTCAGATATTATCAAGTTTATGAGTGAAATCATTTCAGCTTTATTGAGTGGCAAATTACATTACTAGTTTAACACATTTAAATTAATTATAAACTGGTAGCAAGTTTGTTATTCAGTTTATTTATCTGGCTGTTTTTATTATTCCTCTCTTAACTTTTAGACTACTGGATTCATTTTTGACAAAAACGACATTAAGTGGGTACAAGTTTATAATTTTTATTCACATAAATTTGCTTAAATGTTTTATAAATTCATGAAATAAAGTTTTTATTTGAATCAGTAAGTATTATTTTCGTGGGTTTTTGTAATTTTTTTGATATTATAGATAAGTTAATATTGATTAAAATTAAGCAAAAAATAAAAAAGTCACGTTTATTTATGGGCATTTGTGGGCAGCTGTCAGTATTTATGTCCATTATTCCTGATGATGGTGGTTTTCTGACCAGAATTTTAAAAACCTCCAAAAAAACTATGATTCATATGTTGATTTTCGTTGTTGGTAAAACGATCAAATTTATTATCACAATCTACTGTCACAATCAGCTATCGATCCCTTAAAATGACCGCGACGTGCCACCATTGTTGTCAAGCGAAAATACTTGCCAAAAACGACTTTTTGAACTCCAAATTTCAAGGTATTTTACATTTAAAAAACTAAACAAAAGCCTACATCTTGTTAAGAAATCTTTTTTCTTTTATTAAATTTCCATTGCCGGTGAGTGCCTTGTGAAAATGGCGGGAAATATAAATTGGAGAATGCACTGTTTGCAGTGTACAGTATGTCGACTGGCTTGACATAGGGCGAGATATCTCTCTTGCAGTAGTCAGAAGGTTAAAACTGTGTGTGCTAAGTCATACTGGCTGTTCTGATATACAGGAGAAACATTGAGTGAAAATTGATTTGTTTGCTTTTTTCACAAATGAGGCATTCAGCTGTCATATTCTTGCTGTATTTGTCTTGACTAAATGCATTATAACAGTATTATGGGTGGAATTAGCTGTCGATAGAATACTCCCCTGAGGTGGTCACAGAATTGAACTCTGTGCACGCATTCTCTTGACTTTGTTTTCCATCCTAACCAGGACCCCGTGGCTAGTACATCAACGGCCGTGGGAAAGTGCATATAAAAGATTCCTTGCTGCTAATGGAAAATCTAGTGGTTTTCCTGTAAGACAATATGTCAGAATACAAAAAGTTTCACATCCAATAGCCATTAATAAATTAATGTGCTTTAATGTGTAACTTTAAAAGCACAGCATTATTCATACATGTCGTTTAATTTAATCAAAGATTTTAAGGACTTCTCATTTTTATAGGATTAAAAACATGCATCAATCTTACATTACAAAATATAAACATGAAGGTTGTAAATGCTGTAGTTAGTTTGACAATTTCAGAAGTTTTAAATGTTGTTGGTATAGATAAGCTACCTGTATTGCAGCTGGTTTTAAAAAAACTACCATCCATGTACACCAGTTAAAAAACCAGCACCTTAGTTTTCCTTTATATATTTTTGTGCTCTCCATTGTAAATGGTTTTGTATTATAGGGAATCTCTGAATGGTGTGTTATTGTTTTCAGTCCTTCGATCGTTACCGATGTGCCAAGTTGGTGATGGAATGTTTATATACATTTGAAGATTCCTCAATGAACCGAATGTCTGTCGCTATTTGTTCTATTCTTGCTGCAAAGGTGAGTATCTGTTTATATCCAGGCTTGTTTAACCGTCTAACTACTGGATTCATTATTAACAAACGCCATGTTGAAGGGCTACACATTTATAACTTTTATTCACATACGTTTACTTGAAATGTTTTTCTCATTTTAATGATTTTTTTTTACAGTAATTATGTTGTTTATCATTACGCAAAATAAAATCAATAAATTTGCATTTACTTATGTGAATTTGTGTCTGTTCTTCTTGGAGGTTTTTTTTTCACAATGCCTGAAGATATTGAGGTGAATTTTGTGTATAGCTTTATCGTGTAGAGTTACAGAGCAGGTTTGACATTCATCAGGTGCCCATTTTTCACAGAGTTATAGCCCTTGAACTTAGGAGATATTAAAAAATTGTTGGGTCTAGAAGGGGACATATATTGGTTTAGCAGTATTCTCTGAATGCTTGGGTTTTTTATTTTAGATATCTACTGAGCAAACATCTGTTCTGGGAGCGAAATCTCGTTTCATGAAGAAATTACTCGATCTCGTGCGACAAAGAATGGACAATGTTCAGATAGACATCACTCTGCGATTTACATTGAGTGCATTGTGGAATCTTACAGGTGCGTCATAGGTTAAACGGTGAAACTAGTCTAAACCCGATCAGGCGTGGGACCTACTATATATATACGATTTAGACGGGATCCAGTGTTCAGAGGGTCGCACTTTAGAATTTAGGGTCTGGTTTAAACAGGTTTCACTGTTGTTTGCTTAAACCAATATTTATAATATTGGCTAGGGGTAGAGGTTTACATAAAGCACACAATATTTAGAATTACGTGAAAAATATTTTATTTTGATGGGTAAATATTACATTAGAAAAAATAAATATTTAGTTAATATTTGTCTTCCAGTTACAACATTTATCAATATCATTATTAATGATTAAAGATGTGTTAGAATTCAAATGGGACATAGTTGAAATACTTAACATGGCTTCCCTGGATGGAATGTCCCCCATTCCCCAATCAGTGCCCCATGATTGATACACCAGTGGCTGTGGTATGTACTGTCCTGTCTGGGAAGATGCATATAAAAATATCTTTATGAAAGGAGTAACGTGTTTGGTAGCAACTGGTTTCTTCTCTTACTCTTGACCACGTGGCCAAATATCCATATTTTAGACACCAAATGTGATGAGGTATCACTTTTCGTTCTTTACTCTAATGGTGTATTTAGTGATAACCTGTCGAATAATACTAAACACATGCGGTGAAGCTATATTAAGATTAGAATTGAAAAAAGAACATTTCTGTTTATCACATAACACAATATACCAATCTTAATTACAAATAGTAATGGATGGACGTGTACTGTTTTTGAGTATCATTTTAACCATGTTACTTAAATTTCAGATGAATCGCCACCCACTTGCCATGTTTTTCTTAACGAAGGGGGACTGGAATTGTTCATGAGTATGCTCCAGGTAAGCCCAGTATTGTTTGTTCATCTTAGCACATTAACAAAACAGAAAAAAGAACCCACCAGCTATAGTGTCTTTATTCCTAATAATGCTTATGCTTTGGCTGCGTATTTCAAGGCTTTTTGCAACCTGTGCCCCACAAGTCTGTCTTTGTGCCCCACAAGTCAGTCTTTGTGCCCCACAAGTCAGTCTTTGTGCCCCACAAGTCGGTCTTTGTGCCCCACAACTCAGTCTTTGTGCCCCACAAGTCGGTCTTTGTGCCCCACAACTCAGTCTTTGTGCCCCACAAGTCGGTCTTTGTGCCCCACAAGTCAGTCTTTGTGCCCCACAAGTCGGTCTTTGTGCCCCACAAGTCAGTCTTTGCCAGGCAAGGTGAGTGATCACTCCCCCTCCCTTCCATACTCTCCTGGAAAGCTTTAGGAGAGTGGCATATTGATCGCTTTGCAATAAAAAAATTAATTAATTTCATTTGAAAGTTAATGTGACTGCTCACCTGGCATCATTCAAGGAGAATGATCTTCAACTCGCCTTGATTTTACTCATGGTGAAGACTGCAACTGCTATGTACTATCCTGTCTGTGGGATACTGCTAATCAGAAAGAGTAGCCTACAGCGTGGCGGCAGCAGGTTTCCTCTCATTATCCATGTAGTTCTTAATGATATATCGGACGCCATATAAGTAAAACATTCCTTCTTTCTTCAAGGCTGTATACAAAATGTAAAATATTGTGGTCAAAATCACAGAATTCAGTGTTTTGAAGTTGAATATTTGTATTAATTACTCCTATCGATCACGTTGGCTTTTAATATTCTGTAAAATTCGGGTTTTGATTTTTTTACAGGTTTTGAGTGAGCAACCTAACATCGAGACTGACAACAGAGTTCAAGTGGAAACGAAGATCCTTGGTTTACTGGTAATTAGATCATCGGAGAAAGTTCACATTCCCACTGATCTCTGTTTGAATAAATAACTTGGCCATCATCACATCAGTATTGTCACAGTGTGCTGTTTAATTTTAGGGCACCTTACTTCTCATAGTTATATTTTTCAAACTTCGGACAAAACAACCATCAGTGAAGTAAGTTCATGAAGATTATTTGCCATAATTTCTAACCATATCTGGTAGAAGATGTGTTCCTGTTCATATGAAGCTGTTATCTGTCCATCAGATTGACGTAAACAAACAAGACTCCATTTCCAGGTGATCTTTCATCTGTACTGGTACTGTTTACCTCGATACAGTGGGTCATATCATCAATCACCCTTAGTAAACCCAGTATTTTTTTCCCTGATATATCAATGATGTATTAATAATTCTATTATTTACCATTTAAAACAATGTATGGAGGTCCAGATATTTGTTTTCCAGAATAACATTGCTGAAGTGAAGTCACTGCGCAAAAACCTGTTGAGAGAAGATTTCATAATGCTTGTCAAGTAAGTCGCTTGAAGAGAATGTAGGCAAGTTAACAAAGCATAAGAATAACAATTGATTTGCTTAGGGTGGCGCTAACATTTATTTTTGTTGATATCCAGGACTTGAAATAGTGGCTTCTGAAGGACAGCCCATTTTTCAGACCTACCAGGTGAAATAGAAATTAATCCGCTAAAACTACTAAAACAATCGCTGCTTCGCAGGTCATTTTTTAAGAGACAGATATATGTACAATTATCTCACCTGCTATTTAGCTTGTGATTGTGTTAATTTCTACTTCTTAGAGGTCCTGGTTGTCCATACACTGTCACAAACCCTCCTTCACCCCATCCAGTCTCATTTTCAGCAGGCCTATTTTTTTCTTAGCAGGTCATATTTCTTTTGGCCTGATATTTATTAAAACAATAACAGCAGGTCATGTTTTACTTCTATTTTGAGCCCTTGTATCCGTCCGCTGTGTGGTTAACGTCACTGATAGTTAAACAACGTTAATTCACATTAAGAAGAAGGAAATGTTTTATTTAACGACGCACTGAACACATTTTATTTACGGTTATGTGGCTTCAGACATATGGTTAAGGACCACACTGATACATAGAGAGGAAACCTGCTGTTGCCACTTCATGAGCTACTCTTTTCGATTAGCAGCAAGGGATCTTTTATATGCACCATCCCACAGACAGGATAGTACATACCACAGCCTTTGTTATACCATTTGTGGAGCACTGGCTGGAACAAGAAATAGCCCAATGGGCCACCGATGGGGATCGATCCTAAACCGACCGTGCATCAAGCGAGCACTATACCACTAGGCTACGTCCCGCCCCTAATTGAGATTATTTCAGTAGGTTTGAATATCACTGGTTTACGTGATGTGTTTTTATTTGTTTGGCTGGAATTGAGCTCAGTCGGTAGAATGCTTGGATCATGGGATTGAACCCCTCATTCTCATACTGGTTTCCACACACACACACACACACACACACACACACACACACACACACACACCCCTCCCGTCCGACACATTTATCGTTATAATTGTTTTGTTTTCAGCCGCCTGCTGCATGCTGAGCTAATTGACGTGAGTTATTTTGCGGCTGGGATAGTGGCTCATCTCGCCAGTGACGGTGACGAATCCTGGCTCATCGCTGGCACCTCAAGACAAGACATCATGAACGATCTGGTCACTACCTTTTTCAGAATATTTCAAGCAAACCATCGCTATGGGCCCGTGCTTATAAAACTTAAAGTCTAGACTTTAACGTAATGCTATATGAATGGTGTTGCCATGACGTTAAAGTCTGGACTTTAAGGTTTATAAGCACGGGGCCTGTTTTGTGTTGATTACACACATTTCGGTCCATGTAAAATGCATGACGGTTATATGAAGAACTATTACGTTTTGAAATTAAAATCTGCAGATTTCACACTGTTGGTGACAAACTCATGTCAATATAACATGTAACTAACATGTACTGTTTTATTGTTTAGAGGAACCAGGAACTAGATATTTTCGCCACATTTTTGTTGTGCAGTGCTATAACTGATACTAAATTCCATCTATTGCTAGATTCATGGAGTTAATTTCCTTTCCAATTGGTAGTCCTTGACTAGTAAATCATATACTGATTATGTTTGGTCTTGTTTGTGAAGAAAATATTGTTGCTTTATATACAGAACCAACAGAAATAAATTAAAGTAAAATCTGGTTATTTCAGGCTAAAGTTGTGATGGATTGGAAGCAGCCTGAAAATGAAATGGTTGCCTACAGGTTGGTATCTCTTATCATAAACCTGGGTTTTAAAACATATATATATTTCTCCTTATTTGTCTGAATTAATCATCATAAATCCTAGCCATCCAAGCTAAAGTTAGTTTGTTTTTGTTTCACGACACCACTAGAACACATTGATGTATTAATCATCGGCTATTGGATGTCAAACATTTGGTAGTTTCTGACATATAGTCTGTATAATATGTAATAGGACAAAAAAAGTCATTCAGGTAAGACTTACAGTTAGGGTGGAATGAGAAGAACGGGCCTAATTCACATGCTCTGCTAGACAACAATGCATCATCTTTGTAAGTCTTTTAGCATTGCACTGCGAGATTGCAAAATTGTGAGAGGTTAGTGAATTAGGCCCCAGTCTCTCACACCAAAGTCTAGTGGGACTGTTGATAATGATTTGACAAAACAAACATTCATCTTGTTGAGATAGGTAGCGTCACTGGGTCACCATCATAGGATATGAAATCACTAAATCAATTCATGGCCCCGATGGTTTTACGACATCATAGTGCCAAAATATCTTTGAAAATATTGGCCCAGGTTAATAAATTAATCAGATTGTGAACCTAAGTAGGAAAAAGAAAGCTATAATAATATTTTATAATGAATATATTTTAATGTTTTTTTAACTCCAGGTCTTTCAACCCTTTCTTCCCATTACTGGAATGTCACGAAACGACCGCTGTCCAGCTGTGGGCAGTCTGGGCTATTCATCATGTCTGCACAAAAAACGGCAAGTACTTTACAAGCTGTAATTAACAAATAATTAACATTTGGCTTGATTCTTTTTGGCAGGAGTAGACTATGTTTGTACATGTATGTGGTTTAAATGGGTTTTTCCTTTCACTTTGGACCAAGTGTCAAAATAGGTTGAAATACGAATAGATGTAGTTTAACATGTTCTGAGATGTAATTAAAAAAACCCAATCAAATTTGCTTTTTTTTTTCTTCCAATACATAGGAAATAATAGGTTGTGTTTTGTCTAATTTTAGCGTCCACATTTGTACTTTCAGGAAAACGCTATTGTCCTTTACTGCAAGAAGAAGGGGGAGTTGACAAGCTGCGCAAGTTGATTTCGAACCGTGATGCCAGTAGTGAAGTTGTGACCATCACAAATAATATTTTCACTCTCCTCAAGGAATATGTGTGACCTTCGATCTCCATATTAATGTGTCTGTTAGGCTTCCTCTGCAAGAGCGGTTTTGGCGAATTCATCATTTTCATCATCTGGCTTAAAATCTTGTTACATTTAACATTGGTTTCATTTAACATAAGTTTATAAAATATACCTGTTTTTATTTATTTATTACTTAACGTCTTACTTAAAGGTCTGACTAGTTATTAGGCAATTAAAAACATGTTCGACTCTTACAGCTTTTTCACCATTAATTTACACACTGTTTCCATCTTCATGTCGTTACTTAAATTACCAGTTTGGGGGAAATCCAAGGTATTTCTAGTCATCCTGGTGTGTTCATAAATTGGGAACTGGTGTTAGTGACTTTAATATCAGTGATTTGTAATGGTTATAAATAAAACTGTAAAACTCAGTATTAACATAGGCTTTTCCAATAAAACTGTAAAACTCAGTATTAACATAGGCTTTTCCAAAAAAACTGATAACATTAAAGGTCCTTCGTTTCATTGACATTAAATTTTATTTTTTCACTTAGGATATATTCCAAAAACCAGACTTCACCACAAAATATAATTGAGGGGGAGTGATTAATTGCTCCCCTAACTTAGATTTTTGGCAGTCATTTAGGATATTACTATTATTGAGCATTGCTATTTAATCCTTTTGTAGTACCTTTTTAAAACAAATTCACATGCTATGGGGAGCTAAAAATTACTCCTTGAACTAGTCTCAGAGGAGTGATGTGGAGCCAAAGTGACGGCTCTCGTTAAATGAGGAGTCTAAAAAACAGGATAATCAAAAACTGGAATTTGAAAAAACAATTCCAGAATGAGAGAAACACTTCTGGTTGTGAATTTTGTGTATTATTCTTTTTTTGTAATTTCGTTTGAGGTTTGTTTTTTTGTTTTTTTTAAATTCCAAAATGTCATGAGTTTAAGAGACTAAAAAGCCGGAGGAAGCCTGAAAGTGTGTGGACTGTCCACTAGTGTTATCCCCCCACTGTTTCTTGTGCCGTATTGCTGTGGAGCAGCAGTTTCTATCCATCCCACGTGACATTTGCTCATTACACTGTCTGTCTGTCTGTCTGTGTCAAGCAACTGTGCTTTATTGTGGTATGTTTTAATAACATCTGTGTCCTCTGCAATCCTTCTATATGCAGTTTTTGTTGTTTATTTTTATTCCTTCAGAAATGGGGGTGGGGGGGGTGGGGTAGGAAGCTCTGGGGCCCGCGAAAACCTTGCGAAATGTAAAAAAAAAAAAACCCCCAACCCAATACCTACATAATATCTGCGACAGTCAGGATACACAGTGTAGGAATGGGGTGAATGCAGGGGAGATTGCTCAGAACACTGTTGGAATACTGGTGTTTTTTGTTTTTTTGTGGTCAACATTTGTTTAGCCAGTTGTGAAAAAATATCAAATTAACTTAAACATGGGTCAGTGGTTAATCTTTTATTTTTAGCATTTAAAAAAAGAAGGAAAGCAAAAACTAAAATAATAAAAGCATATAGGCCTATTTAAATTGCTACATAATTGTGGGTTACCTGAGCTGAAGAGTGACCTATTGCATGTTCATTTAAATTGTGGTTAAGGTTTCTCCAATTACCTTTAAATATTGCAAAATGTAATGAAAGTAAACAATGTTTACATATGTCCAAAAAGTTGAAATGGGTTATGGAATATATTGCACAGTGTTGAAGGAATCTGGCATTGGGGTAATGCTCCCTACAAACTTTAAAAAACAAACAAACAAACCTTTGTGGCAGTTAGTGGATTGATCGGTGTTTTAACTATTCAGTGTATGACGTGAGTTCCGGTTGGCTTTGTCATTCTGTTTTTGTGAGTGGTGTTAACTATTTCGCTATTAACTTTGTTGTCTTCCATTTCATTGCACATGTGTGATATCTTTTTCTCCCATCAGAATAAATGTCTTGTATGACCCAATGATATATCTTGTTTCCTGGAACTATGTGATATCTATAAACATTTTGCTAACATTGGTGTTTAAAAACTCATGATATCAAGACTTGAAAGTAACAATTCTTGGGAATTAAATATAATATATGAAGAACTACATTTATGGCAACTAAATGCTTAGGAATCCATTATTGGAAGGTGTGATTGGCCTAAACACAATGATCTTGGTGTAGCATAATGCTTTTTATAAATGTTTTCACAAAAACAAGAAAAAACTAACTGGAAGAGAAAGTTCTTTCTAATGCTGATATATATTTCATTGTATAATAATAAAAACAAAAAAATAACTAATTAATATGTACAGCATTGTTTATTTTCATTGAATGGATGGGAGAAAACGATCTTTATTATGTACCTATATGGGATTGTTCATTATGTATGTATATGGGATAGGGCTATGCATCCCTTGGATAAAGAGTCTGACACCATATAACCGTAAATAAAATGTGTTGAGTGCATCGTTAAATGAAACATTTCCTTCCCTTGAATAAATCATTTGATATCGGGGAAATGGCAAAGCGTTGGCCCTGACAAAATATGTACCCACATAGGCATATATGAATGATTCTTTTAATCACCATCCTGTTGTTATGGCAAATATGTTGAAGAAAAAAACCCCCAGTAATTTCAGTGACTCGAATCAGTAACTGAAAATATATCAATTCAGATATTAGTCTTGTCCTTGATGTCAGAATTATGTGACTCAAACCATTAGCTGAAATAAGTCTGTTGAACCATTTTTTTTTTCATTCATGACATCAGAATTATGTGATCCCTGATCAACTGACGAGGTTATCCTTTGCCATCAGTTCTTTCAGTAATATCCTGGTTGTGTTTTCTTAAATATATTTCACATACCTCTTTCATTATTGTGTTGTTTCGTGTGTCTTCAGCCTTTGTAATGCTGGTTCCCATTTCATGAAATAATCCTCGCTACAGTTGATTTTAGAGACTTGCGGTTATCACTTTTATGGTTTAGTCATTTGCGGGTGTAACTTGTGGGTAACCGGTATTCTTGTTCTCATGATTAAAATTGGTGATTTATGAGGTACAAAATTTAGTGGTTATTAACATTTAAAAAAGTTGTCTCCCCTATGCCCATTGGAAATAACTTGTTAATTGTCCAGATTTTTTTTTATTTGTGGGTGGGGTTATTTTTTTCCTCTTAAAAAAAATTTGTATATGTACACATGTACTTGTTTGTATATAAGAAATTTTCACACAACTAAAATTGTAGCTTATTATTATTATATCAAACACCAAGTGTAATTTTCTTTATATCTGTTCACACATCCAATATTGGAGCTTCTTTAAAAATTATCATATTCATAGGTTTTCTTTTGAGATTTATGATCTATGAATATTTTTACTGTGACTTACAATGAGGGTTGCAGTTGAAGACGTCTGGTTCTAGCACAAATGATTATTTCATGGAATGGGTTTCAGATCGTCATCTCTCACTGTGATTTCCTTTTTAAGTTTGTAATAATAGTATATGTTGTACAGATATTCGTATTAAAGTTTCAAAACTCACTGTTAAGCGACACTCTTCTGTTTGATTGTCTTGTTATCTGTACAGTTGTTTTGTATATTTGTTGAATGGTCATCATCAGAATATTTGTTTCGGTGAACTCTACCAAAATCCAATGTTCGAGTAATATTAATTTGCACGAACTAGTCAAAGGATTTTTACTCTGTATTCGCAGGGCACAATATTCCAAATGAACTATTGTCCTGTTCATGTATCAGTTCAGCAACTTTTAATTAATATGCACTGCCAATATGGTTCTACAATTAAACGTTGCATTGTGGGCTGGCATTGTCTGTCTTTCCGTTCATCTGTCTGTACATCTATTTGTTGGTACGTCTATTAACTGTTCTTGTCCAGGACATCTATCCATAATGGGTATATGAATATCTATTCATAAATACTCTAATGGGTGCATTATCGTCAGCCACATGTTGAGTCAGCAAACGGTTTGCTAATGTTCACAAACTATTTGATTGGTTCCTAACATGGTAATTTTGGTTTCCCATGAAGTGTATAAATTGATCTAGTAGACGTTATTCTGCTCAGTGCTGCTGAACTCCGCTCAGTAGTTAATTCAAAACAAACTGTTAATCCATTGCATTGCACATATTTCTCATCATTATAATACATAATTAATTAATGTTTGTGGTTCTCTATCAAATTCCTAATGGGTGTATCATGTACATCACTGGTGCTCTTGTTAATTAAACAAAACAGTTCATTATAAAACAAAATATTCTGATTTTGATTCATTAAAAACAAAAAGAAAAAAAAATGCTTGTATATGATTTTCAGTTATATTTTCTCACTATTACAATGCAGCCCATTAAAAATACACAACTAAACTTTTAAATATTGCATAAATAAATTTTATATTTAATAAATTTTAACTAGACCTGTAGTATATAATCTGTTGGCTTAATCACTTATATATTTATAATATTTTACTACACATGTATTTACATTTGTATAAGCTAATTTATTTATTGCAATAACATTTCATCTTGTGTAACTGAATTGGCAAAAACAATCTGTTTTCTTCTGTATATTGCTATGTTGTTTTATACATTGCATGAAGTCACCATATTGCTTTGAATATCATATTTATGAATATTTTCTGGATCACAAGCCAGCATTTCATCATTTGTTTGTTCACCCAGTTAAATGTAGCTAGATATTACTTTGAATATTGATTTGGTTAACTAGGTGGTATTTGTAACCTACCAGGATTGTATAAGTTTTACCAATAGACCAGAAATGTACACGCTTTCACTCTGAAAATCAGTGTATGTTTTCTTGCTTTGTTGTAAAGGTAGTTGTTAAGTTTCTGTTTTATTCTCAAGTGATAGTCTGTTGATAAGTGAAATTGTCATGTTGAAAGTTGTCGGTGTTACAGTGTATATATTAATTATTTTTATCTGTCCTGTAATAGTTTGAAGAAAGAAATTGTTTTGTTTGTTTGTGAGTATTGTTACTGGAAAGACTGCTATTAATTTATTATATGTAATAACATGTCATATATGTTGACAGAATTCCATAGTATACTGGTAAGGATCTGTATTTGTATAATTTGAGCAGTCAAGCATCTTGAATGTTTTATCGATATATTCAGCTTAATTAAAATGTGTTGCTAAAGCCTTTTATTTCCAAATGGACTGTTTCTTAGCCATTCTTCCAGGTGAGATTGGATACTGGAGTATCAGAATGAACTCGATCATTGTAATGGACCATGCATCTTTGAAGTCTAAGACGAGAGGGATGTAGCTCAATAGTAGTGCTCGCTTGAGGAGCAGTAGGATATACATGCAGAAACCATCATCCTCAGTGGATCAGAGGGGCAGGGGAGGGGGTTCCTCATTGCCCCATGACTGGCATTTAAAAAGTATGCCATTGTACATATTGTCATGTACACATACAGGGTTAGCTCTGGGTTATGCAAATCCTATGGCTATTTTCCAACAAAATATAAATAATTACACAAATTGTTTTTGCCGTTTGTTCTTAAACTTTGCAATTGGCAATTTGCAGAGCTAGTCCCGTCATAAAAGATCCCTTGATAGTTTTCAGGAATAGTGGACTGTATGATGGCAGCACGTTTAATATCTGTGTAGATCAAGTGTTAAAACAGCTGTTTATTACGACACCAAACCGCCAGTTTAAACTATGCTTATGCTAAAATGCTGTTCAATAAAGAGTCCTTTCCGTTGGTATTGCATGGCAGCATTGCAGAAATGTAGATCTCGAGGTATATCCTATTTCAGTTCCTCAAACTTACTGGAAGTATATACAAAGGACATAAAATTGTCTTGAAATATGTATTTAAAATTATTTTGTCCACTACTGGATGATAATAATGGGTAGTTTAGTGCTTGGAAAGACTCGTTCATGGAACAGGATTATGTTGATTGATGCAATTTATGATTTTTTCTTTTTTTAACGATTTATGGCTTGGTTCATCTAGTACTCGGCTATCTCTTTATCTTTTCCTGACTTTGTATAACACAATTTTAGTCAAACAAAGATTTTTGAATATTTATAATGACAAACGTTGGTCATGTTTATACAGCTCCTGATGAAGAGTAAACCATTCACTATGTGATGTTTTTCTTGGACTTGGTCGATTTTATAAAAGTTTATTTTTCAATTTAGCCTGTCAGCTTGGAGTCTGACAAGTCATCATTGTTACCTCAAAACTCTTTGATGGAACACACTAACTGTTGTAATTTATTGTACTAAACATGTTCAACAGTGCTATTCAAAATGTGGGCTTTTACCCTGTGACTCCGGTAAGGATTTATTCTACATTATACTATGAGAGTAAAAATACTGACTTATAGCATTACTGAAGAAAATAAAAAGGTGGGTAGGGCAAAGAACCAATAAGTGGAATAATTCCCATTCTTACTATTATATATATGGTCTTGATAAGTTTACAGGTTTGCATATTTTTTACTTTGTCTTCAAACAATTTACAAAATGTCATCTTTTTAATTAACAGGAGACGTGATAAAAAAATCTCTTCATCCTTTAACATTAATAATCAGAATAACAGAAATAAAACAAGATTATATATCCAAATAAATCCAAATAAGTGACATTAGTGACATAGAACTTTAGCGAGGTCATCAGAAAGTAAAAAAAGAATAAGCTTAAGTTGTAGGATCAGCTGAAATAATGTCATCGACTACTCTTGATGTTATGCAGCTTATAGACATCTTGAATTTAGTCAAGAATTGCAGTAATGTGCATGCTAACTAACTATTGTTTGCTATCGTTTTGGTTTAATCAATAGCATATAATCATTGTGCCTTCAGTTAATCACCGGTAAAACAATTGCACAAAACTTTTTCTGAACAGTATGTTGTATGTCTTTAAATTTAATGTCATGAGATATGAGCGTATTGCATGGCCTTGCTAAATTGACTAACATTTTATGCTCGCTAACATTTCTTGATTTACAGTAATAGCATAGTGAATACTGGATAATGATATGAATTTTGCAACACCTTTTAGTGGTGGCATTGCTGATTACCGTGGCAATGTTTTTAGAGCTGTGAATCAATATGCAAGCCAGCCTTGGATGCGATTTGAACCACTGTACTCTGCTTGAATCTTATGTCCATTTAAGTTTAGGATATTTGAAACATAATTACTTTATAATGTATGAAAATTCCAAATTGAAAGCTGAAAAATGTGTTCAGTATTCATATTACAGTTACTGCTGAAATATCAACATTAACGGTACTAGGAATATCAAACTTACAACAGTTATAATTTTAAACCACAAGGACATTAACGATAATTACGACATTTCAACCAATAAAAGCAGTTTTACAATATATTAATAATATGAGCATAGTATATTGTATATATACAGAGGGGGGTGTGGCAGCAGGACGTAGACCAGTGGTAAAGCGATCCCGTCAATGGGACCCATTGGGCTATTTCTCATTTCAGCCAGTGCACCACAACTGTTATATCAAAGGTGATATGTACTATTCTGTCTGTGGGATGGTGCATATAAAAGATCCCTTGCTACTAAATGGAAAAATGTACCAGGTTTCCTTTCTAAGACTACATGTCAAAATTACCAAATGTTTGACATCCAATAGCCAATGATTAATAAATCAATGTGCTCTAGTGGTGTCGTTAAACCCCCCCCCCCCCCCCCAACAACTTTATATACAGAGGTAAAGATCACTACAAGCCCCGTTCTTTTCATTAATTTTGAGGTACACCAATGTTTGATTTGACCACACTCTATTGCCTGAATGCAAGCTTATATATTTCCATTGACTCTTGTTTATTTTCAGGCTGTTTGCAGGAATACACTTTATGTGAATGTGAACTGGTTTAATCTGTTGTAACATGAAGTATGCTCATCAAAGATACGGCTGTATTTTAACTTGATGTGAATGTGAACTGGTTTAATCTGTTGTAACATGAAGTATGCTCATCAAAGATACGACTGTATTTGAACTTGATGTGAATGTGAACTGGTTTAATCTGTTGTAACATGAAGTATGCTCATCAAAGATACGGCTGTATTTTAACTTGATGTGAATGTGAACTGGTTTAATCTGTTGTAACATGAAGTATGCTCATCAAAGATACGGCTGTATTTTAACTTGATGTGAATGTGAACTGGTTTAATCTGTTGTAACATGAAGTATGCTCATCAAAGATACGGCTGTATTTTAACTTGATGTGAATGTGAACTGGTTTAATCTGTTGTAACATGAAGTATGCTCATCAAAGATACAGCTGTATTTGAACTTGATGTGAATGCTGGAATGATGACGGTTGAGTAGTGTATACTTGAACCTGTTTTATGTACTGCCATTGTATCAAATAAATCTGTGACTTGTCAGTCCTTGAATGTCTGTTAATGTAATAAAGTGCTATAAATTGGTGTTTTGTTTGTTTGGTAGGTATTAATGTGCTTGAATCCCAAGGGTTCAAACATGCTTAATGTGGGCACAACCCCTAGTTAAAATTGGAAATTGTTCCCATAATTTGACATCCAAGAGCCGATGATTAATTAATCAATGTGCTCTGGTTGTGTTAAACAAAATAAACTTTAAACTGTTCCCACAGAGGGGGGAATGGAAGTGGGAAATAAACTTTAAACTGTTCCCACAGAGGGGGGATGGAAGTGGGAAATAAACTTTAAACTCTTCCCACAGAGGGGGGATGGAAGTTGGAAATTTGATAGTGAAAAATATTCAATATGTTTAGTCTAATAGTAATTAATGTTTAACACCCTGGCACAAAAATAAGAGATGGGCTATTGGGTGTATTTAAGCCATCAATGAAATTGGCTCTGGAAGACTTGTAGAAAAGTTCATTCAAGTTTGTTTTTGCTTAACAATACCACTAGAGCACATTGACTTATCAGTTGTGGGCTATTGGATGTTAAACATGGCAATTTTTGACTTGTAAGAAGTACCTGCACAAAAATAAGAGATTGGGTGTCGAACCAGTCAACATTAAAGTTTAATTAAGCCAAAAAATAATATGCACCAAATTAAAATTTGTGCACAAATAAAGTAGTGTTGTGATTTTCACTTTTATTTTCTAAGCAGTTCCAATAATGGACACTTGATTGACAATTAGGATGTTTGGGCCAGTCCATTGGGGGGGGGGGGGGGGGGGGAGGATTGGTGGGGAGATGCACATGGTGAGAAATCGTGTTAATTATATAATGTTGTACAATGCTTACCACTGCACAAAATTTTTCAAAATTAAACTTTTTGTTTAAACAAAACAAAATGGACCGAATTTACAAAACCTGTAATGCTATAACTACATATGCAATGCTTAAATGCCCATGTTTTAAGAAAAATAGCTTTTAGTTATTTGGCCTAATGTAATCAAATCATGTATGCATCACAAGAAAAAACCCTGGAAGACCCAGGTAAAAATACTTAAGCATGGTGCCTCCAGCCCCCAATGAAATTGGTTCTGGAAGACTTATAGAAAAGTCCATTCAAGTTTGTTTTTGCTTAATGACACCACTTTAGCACATTGACTTATTAGTCGTCAGCTATTGGATGTTAAATATGGCAAATTTTGACTTGTTACAAGAACCTGTAACATTTTTTCTTTGGTAACGAGGGATCTTTTATATGTATTTTCACTACCGACAGGATAGCACATACCATGGCCTTTAAAATACCAGTCATGGGGCACTGGATGCGATGGGAAAACCCAATCAGAGAATGGGTCCACTGACCTGAATCGATCCCACGATGCAAGCAGCTCGGGCGAGTGCTCTACTGATTGAGCTAGATCACTTCCATTCAGTTAACATCCATTAGAATATAGGAATTAAAGCATTAAAAAAATAAAATAAAATTTCAACACTGCACTTGTAATAATTTTATTTTTTTATTTACCTATATTTTGATTTGGTCATACATATTACATATTATGCATAAACAGATTATGATGTATTAATTGCAAAATTAATGTATATAAGCGTAATTATAATATGTGTATGTTAATAAAATCATATACCATACCATCAAAATGCCACAAACATGTATTATATAAATATATTCCTGTGTATTGGACATCAATATATATATTCGAAGGTGGAGCTATCCACCACTTTCAAAATACCACCCAACACGGATCAATTCAGACTTGATGATAGATGAATAATTTGTCCTTACTTTGCAAAGTATACAAAATCATATCTTGACAAAAAAACCCACTAAAAGCTGGTACTTTTAACTGTTGTAAATTTTGTCTGAGCACAACCCATTTAATTAGAAAAGAAAATGCAATGTTACTATTAAGTAGTGAAACTCTATTGAAGCATCATTTTTACAACCAGAAAATGTGTGGACAGAATATTTGTTTCTATTGGGTGTCGAACTATGGCATCTGGAGAACTATTTACTACCAAGCAAGACATGTCAGCACATACCAATGACTTTACTATACAAGCCGTCCTGTCTGTGGGATGATGATGCATGTAAAAAATGCCTTGCTACTAATCGAAAAATGTAGTTGGTTTCATCTCCAAGACTAAGTATACATGTTAGAATTACAAATGTTTGAGATCCAATAGCCGATGATTAATAAATCTATGTGCTCTATTGGTGTCATTAAACAAAACATTTTAACTTTTATTATAAAGCCATGGGATACTGACAGGTAATGGAAGCAACCGATGGTTCCACTAATGGGGATTGACCCTATGACCTGTCACACCTCACACAAGTGTTCAACCAATGTGGCAAACAAACCTTTACATTTTACCCAGTATCAGGGAGGTGATTTGGTTTAGCTTATTCTCCTAATTTAGCTCTCGGTGATAATTTGTGGGGAGTGTATGTATGACATTTTGGTGACATACAACTTACTGTTAAAAAACACAAACACAAACGGCAAATACAGACATTTAATTAAATACAATCTTGCATCTAACAGGGTTTTCACACATTTCGTTGTCAGCCAAAATGCACAACTTCTACAAGGTCTTCTCTATCACATTTTTGTTTCATATTTTTTCTGTGATAATCAACATAATCTAATAAAATAATAATTATTATGTTTTGACAGACACTGCAAATCTGTGTGCTATTTTAAATGGAGACATAATTATCAAATAGTGTTCATTCTCCATAACTTTAAATGACCAAATTCGAATTTCCATGATCTTCAGAGACTGGAAAATGATATTTTAGAATTCCACAACTTTCCACCATTGACGTAGCGTGGGTTGCCAGCGCGCGGGGCAAGTAAAGTATTGCACACCCTAACCAGTGGACTGTTCGCACTCCCTGAGTTCCTTCCACCAGTCCAGAATTTTGCACCCAGGGCAACCAGTGGCCCTGCCCACCCTACGCACGGCTTTCCACGTTTTGCATGTCCCAATATGAACCATGACTTCAGGGCTCGAACTTAACCGACGGCAATATGTATAAACATGTATGAACATTATCTGCCATTTAACATGGATGTTTGGGTCCTGGTTGGACTCGGAGTTAATTGGTGTGTAGTTTGTACCACGCAAATGGATTTAGTCATGCGCATAATTCCATTTATAATAAATTCTTGTTTATTGAAGTTTATTGACATAAATTCGAGAAATTTGACTACATGTAGCCTACATACAGAAAAATAACCTTTCAGTCAAGTTTATTTGCTGCAAAAGTCAGTTTTAAAAAATTGCCATCGGCATACTCAAAATTGTCGTCGGTGGGCCCTTTCACCAATGGCAATTTATTTTTTAATTGCCTTGGATGATAAATTCTTAAGTTCGAGCCCTGCGACTTGCTTTGTGTGCTTTCACAGGAGGCAACATAATTCCACGGAAAACACGTTAGGTTGTTAGGAATTAAAATCATACATTATTAAATGGTTCCATGTAATCAATACAACATATTAACATTTGACTTCAGATTCAAAACAATACTATTACTGCTATATTTTGAATAGCACCAGATAAAATGTAAGAGGTAAAAAAAGATGTCAACTGGCCTTAAATTAAAGAGTTAAGAAAATGATGAGGCCACATTGAACTCATCAGATAATGACTTGCATACAGAGGGCAATGATCAAGCTGCTTTGCGTAAAAGTAGAATTACATGGGTAGATACTAACAAATATAAAACAGCTAAACTGATATTTAACAAGGTCCTTAATAAGTACACGAAAAGAAACACCAACCATTAAGTACAGCATTACCAATCTGCCAGAACTAAAAGTTCACAACCTCAAGAATAATTTAAGAACAAAAGTCCATTTAACTCCGGCAATACCGAATAATTTGTTTATAAATTCATGAATGATACTTCTCCTATAACATATTGTAAAAAAAATAAAAAAAAAAAAATAAAATAATAAAACCGACTCCCTCCACCCTCAGACTTCTATCCAGTCAAATCAATGGACAAAGTCCAACACATGGTTAAGACAAAACAGAAGGCACAACAATTGTTAACTGATTGAAAATTGATTAGCAACTACTATTTACCATTTAGGATAGTGGAAGTGAAACTGGCATAGCAAATCACAATGCAATCTGAAATAAAATGTTCCCTGAAATATACAGTTGGACATGACGGACGGACAAACCTAAAGCTACGTACCCTTTGATATTTGTAAAAAAAAAAATATTTGACGACAGTCACACATATTTTTAACAGCACCCTGAATAAGTTTTTAAAAAATAATATTGATAATAAAATACTAAAGCTCTGCCACGCTTCGTTTGCATAGTAAACACAACTATTTTTCTGGGAAGATATCCTCTTCGTCTGTTTCTGATAACCTGCTATCACATTCATCATGTTCATTTGCATCCAGATCTAAGTCATCAAGATTCAAGCTGTCGGAGTCACCTAAAAATACAAAGATAAAAATGTGGGGTTTTTTTAATGACACCACTTGAGTACATTCATTTAGTAATCGTTGGCTATTGGATGTCAAATACTTGGTAATTTGACATATAGTCTCAAAGAGGAAACCTGCTACATTTTTCCATTAGTTGCAAGGGATCTTTTATATACACCATCCCACAGACAGGACAACACATACCACAGCATTTGTGGTGCACTGGCTGGAATGAGAAATAGGCCAGGCAAGCACTTTACCACTAAACTAAGATCAGCCTTATTATGTTGGTGATGTCTTTACATAACACGGGACATTTTCTCAACTCCATTAAAAGGATGGGCTTTTTCATTAATTTGGGTGGATGGGCGGGTAGATGGATGGATGGAGTTTTAATGATACCCCAGTACAAAACAGTGACTATTGAATGTCAAATAATAAAAAAAAAATAGTATAGGAATGAATTAATTTATCAATAATACCGTAATATAAAATTTCAAAAGATAAATTAAAACACATGGTGCAAAAATACAAACATCACAGGAAAGTATATTTAAAATAGGTAATATTTTATTACCTATTTTTTTTTACAAAAATGATGCTGTTGCAAACTTATAAAAAGGCTGTATCGCCAATACAGTGATGCTTTATTTTAACAGCTTGTTTATTTGATTCTATCAGTTTCTTTCCGACACTATGTAACTCACTGATTTCATCTTTAGCTTTGCTGTTCATGTCCGACACTGAGACTTTGGAATATTCTACGAGTTCTTCACTGTCGAGGACATCACTATCACTATCATCATCAATGTCAACATCATCAACATTAGTACAGTCAATATCATCATCATCATCTACATCATCGTCGTCATCATCGTCATCAGTAGAGTCAAGATCATCCATCATATGTTTAGTACTTTTTGAGTATTGATGACTTTCCGAGTGCTGTTCACTGTAACCTATAAACAATAAATACATTGAGTAGTTTGTCCTTTCCCGTATGAGTATCTTGTGATGCAATCATGTCATGTAGATATCAGTGCACTATAAACAATATATCCTACCAATACAGTATCTTGTGATGCAACCATGTCATGTAGATGTCAGTACACTATAAACAATATATCCTACCAATACAGTATCTTGTGATGCAATCATGTTATGTAGATGTCAGTACACTATAAACAATATATCCTACCAATACAGTATCTTGTGATGCAATCATGTCATGTAGATGTCAGTACACTATAAACAATATATCCTACCAATACAGAAATTCCCACATTTTGCAAGGGAGACACCACTAGAGCACACTATTTATTAATCATCGGCTAATGGATGTCAAACATTTGGTAATTTTGACATATTGTCTTCGAGAGGAACCTAGCTATAATTTTTATTACTAGCAAGAGCTCTTTTATATGCACTATCCCACAGACAGGATAGCACATACCATGGCCTTTTATATACCAGCAGTGGTGCACTGGTTGGAACGAGAAATAGCCCAATGGGTCCACCCACAGGGATCAATCCTAGACTGACCGCGCATCAAGCGAGCGTTTTTACCACTGGGCTACTTCACCAGAACTGTGTAGAGCACAATCAATTTTATAATACTATTTCTTGGAAAATATACATGTCAAAAACTTTTTATTTTCATCCTTATATTCCACTTAAAGAAAGACAATAAAAGTTATGTAACAGTTATATTTCACAATGCACTCAATACATTTGAATTCGGGTTACATGGTGTAGGACACACATGTATGGTAAAGAACCACACCAATAATTAGAGAGGAAATCTCCATGGGCTACTTTTTTCGATTAGCAGCAAGGAATCTTTTGTATGCACCATCCCAAAGACAAGATAGTACATACCACAGCCTTTGTTACACCACTGGCTAGAATGAGAAATAGCCCAAAGGGCCCACAAACAGAGTTTGATTCTCGATGGACCATGCATCAGGCGAGTGCTATACCATAGGGCTATGTCCCGACCCATAATTCAATTAAGGTTCAAGCACACTGCCCTGGGTTCAGATCTCAGATATTTGTGCCATCTATCTACATCAGGGCTGATGGTTACCTGCTCGTGGTTAGTGAGAAAGATGTCAGTAGTGGTCTTATAATCTCCCCATTGAGCAGTTAAAACTCAACTCTGGGATGTGAACGAGGCTCAGAGCCAGTGACCTAACCAACGTGCCATCAAGGCCCCTGTACGTTCTGAAGCAGAACCCATTTCTTAATACCTACCATTGCCATTTGTAACACTTGATTGTGGCAGGATTTTGTTCACCTTCCCCTCAACAAGATCTAGTTTATCTTTAAATGCGAAGACGGCACACCTGAAAGTAGATGATCGCCAATGACACGTTTTATAATTATTAAAGGGGCTGTCCCAAAGTTGCATAATGATCAAAAGAATTTACTAATGTCTGTTTAGGAATGTAAAATGTTTACCTTTTTTATAAAAAAATTGTAATCATAAAATATTTAATGCAAACAACTAAATATGGCACTTATAAGATAATAACTTTTTAAATTAACATCAAATTCAAAATTGACCTTAATTCCTGAAGATCTGTTTTCCGTGGACTTTTATCGGCAAGTGGCAATGTAGTCAGAGTTTGCACCACTCTTCTTCTATGTCTCTCTCTATCACAATCCTGCATCAAGAAGAAAGAAAACAGTTTATGTTTAACTGTACTGTATCAGTTATAAAATGGGAAGACAATGCTTATTGAATAACACCTGTGCACATTTTAAAAACTAAACTGTTTTGGTGTCCAACATATTGTAACACTTAGACTACATGAGAGGAAAACTCATGGGTGGGTATGAGGCTGTTATCCCGAGGGCGGGGTGGGGGATAAGACCCACATGTCGCCCATCTAGATGAAGGCGGGACGCAGCCCAGTGGTAAAGTGTTTGCTTGATGCGCGGTCGGTCTGGGATTGGGCCATTTCTCGCTCCAGACAGTGCACCACAACTGGTATATCAAAGGCTGTGATATGTGCTATCCTGTCCGTTGGATGGTGCATATAAAAGATCCCATGCTGCTAATAAAAAAAAGTAGCCCATGAAGTGGCAACAGTAGGTTTCCTCTTTCAATATCTGTGTGGTCCTTAACTATATGTCCGACATCATATAACCATAAATAAAATGTGTTGAGTGCACCATTAAATAAAATATTTCCATCCTCCCCATGTAGATCAACATTGTGAATGTTGTCATCACAGAAGTTATATACATCAATCAAAACGTTTACGGTAGCTGCAATTATCTCACTATGCAGGTCTGAGTGTTGCTGATTGAAAGTAATACATTTCACATTGAAGTACATCACTTATCTACTGTAGATATGTGGTGCTATTTTGTCTTCTTCTTATCTCTCTCTTTTTACAATTAATGTTTGTTAACATCTTAAACTCACTTTTAAAAATGTGTCTGGACTTCTTGTATGTTGACCAGAAAAGGATAGAACATTATTTTCTAAACTTCCTAGAATAGATAAAAATAATAAATGTAATACTATCATTCTCCTAACCACTTAACAATAATCAAAAATGACAAAATTAACATCTTATACACAAAGCAACAAGTGTAGTTACATAATTAATATACAAAAGTAAAGGAATTCCAATATACCCTAACCCATTGTTTTAACTTATAAGCCACATTATGTTATGGTATAATATAATTAAGAATTCCATACCTATTTATCCTAAAAGTCTTAAAAAAAAAAAAAAAAAAAAAAATATTAAATAAATTTTTAAAAATCTAAAAAACCAACAGACAAGTCATTCCAAAGCTTTTCATCCTACCAAACTATACATTATATACCAGATCTTGTAATACAACACGCAGCGGAAAAGATTTCTTCTGAGTGTTAAAATGGAAAAAGAATAAATTTTTATTCAATCTAGATTAATGAGCATATTGAAGAATGGCATGTGATAATAAAAACAAATTAATGTGGATAACCAACTCTAAATAGGTAAAAAGACTAATTGCTGACATTACAGCTTTAACTTACAATTCAGATATCTCACAATATTCATTTATGTTGGATAATTCAAATTCTATATTTTACCTATTCTAGATTTGAGAAAATCTAAATCCCTTCTGAGAAAATGCAGTTCTTCTTGTAAAATACAGTGACTGAAAGAGACATAGAAACATCAATAGCAGTGATTTCTGACATGAATCAAATACTAGACACCTCGACTAGATGATTTAATATACATGTAGATTTATTTTCAAAGACATTTTTCAAATGAAAGTGATAAACTTAAAAGCCCCCAAACAATTATCTATTCACTAGTAAACATTCTTATTTTGACACTGAAAGGAATGAACCAACAAGTTGAGACATTGGAGATTCAAGATAAATACAGTAGCTGTTCAGGCGCACATGCAGGAATTTTAGCATGGGGTGTGCATATCTAGATTTTTTTATTTCGTAAAGGTGGGAGAGCGATCTAGGATCGATTCCCATCGGTCGGCCCATAGGGATATTTCTCGTTCCAGCCAGTGCTCCACAACTGGTGTAACAAAGGCTGTGGTATGTACTATCCTGTCTGTGGGATGTTGCATATAAAAGATCCCTTTCTGCTAATTGAAAAGAGTAGCCCATGAATTGGCGGCAGGTTTTCTCTCTCAGTATTTGTGTGGTCTTTAACCATATGTCGGACGCCATATAACTATAAATAAAATGTGTTCAGTGCATCATTAAATAAAACATTTCCTTTCTTCGTAAAGGTGAGGCAAACATTGATCCACGGGGCTCTACCGATGTGATGATCAATTACGAAATCCCTAATATGTTGACATCTTGGTTTGTTTTCCTGTATACATAATGAAAACAGATATTGATAGGCATTACAACTAATTTAGCCATTTGTAGGACCTCTCCCAGAATGCACAATGAGTACATCATCCTTCCTATACATATAATTATAACTGACTATATTATTGATCAGTTAGGGCAAATTGATTATAACCTATGATTGATGAGGTAATTCCAACCTATAGATAGTACTAAACCAAATAACATCTGCCTGGGTCAAAGTTCAAGGTGCACCTAACATTTGATGCAACAGTTAATAGCAGTAATTCCAGTAATTTAATTTGATCTAGCACCATTGTGCAGGATTCTATTAAAAATAGCATGACAATTTTTGTGTGGAATTAGGCTAGTCATAGAGGCTATCTGTTATCTCTGAAATTAACAGCTTAACCCCCAATTTTTCTGATTTACTTTAACGGTGAGTGGTTGTAGTATTTATATATAGTGTATATGTCAACTGATATGCTGCATGTAGGAGTTTTAGCCACATATGTTACCACTGTCGTCTATGGGATTTGATTTGGTGGTATACACCCACTACTTTCAGGGCTCACCCTGGATCAAAAATACCTGTAGCCAAAATATTAGCCAAATGGAATTTTTATTAGCTATATTGAAAATGCTTTAGCCAAATTTGTTTTACGCAGTACTGTATAGAGTATTTATATATGAATATGAAAATGTATCTTTTTCAGCTAATTGTGTACAAACTGGAATAAATAGGAATAACAAAACCTCAATGGGGGTAGGGGCAGTTAATATATTACTTCGATTTTTCAGTGGGGGTGGGGTGAGATGGGGATGGGGTTATGCATTATCTTCTAAGTTTGAAGCCAGTACCCCATACACCCACCCCCACTTCTAAGGCCTATGACATTAAATTAACAAACATACAGAAATTTTGGGGTGGGTGATGTTTATGGAGGGTGTTGTTTTTTCTTTCTTCCTTTTTTCCCAAATACAAATTTGAGAGCTTTTTCTTTATATAGAGCTCATTATTTCTTTAAATAGCAATCTTTATGTTAGTTTGAATTGTTTGGTTTTTTTTTTTAAGTGACCCATCAATTCCCCACCCCAAACAATTTCACAATTTGTGCCATGTTGTTGCTGTTGATTTCAGCGTCGTGTTAAATGCTTGTTGTGATTTATGCTTGGAAAATAACTCGGTTAAGAATGCCGACTTCACAGTATACGCCATTTATTAAAAAAAAATCCAGCTAACATATTAAATGTCACCTCACAGTCTTACAAATTTATAGCTAAAATTATCTAACAAATATGATTATTGTAAACTAATTTTATTCAGTGTACATTTAACTGCAATTTGTACAAATACTGCATGTTCATATCCCGCGATCGCGATCTGCATACGTGCTCTCAACCATGGGCACGAAATTAACATAGACAAAGGAATAAACAAAAACTGCAGTTAGGTATGCATTGATGCGAACAACTATTGTTTTTCTACAAATTTACATCAAGATTTACTTTTGCGTAATCGTATTGTTTAATGTCCGCAACGATGTCTCTTGACATGCGGGTGTCAGCTGACTCTGAAGCGTGACGTATATTTGTACCGAGAGCTGTCCTCAGGTCAGCCAACGAACGTTCTTCCTAACGTTCGCGAACTATTTGATTGGTGTTCGTCGTGTCCATTTGGTTTAACGTGAAGCGCACAAACCAGTCTAGTGAAGGTTTTGTTTTCGCTCGGTCTGGCTGAACTCGGTCTTGAGATAGCCTACATGTCTTTCGGCCCTGAACTGGCATGTTTATTAAAATTGACATGCATTGTCGGGCTGTTTTTTTACTTTGGTTCAAAGATTTTACAAAGTAAAAATAATAAGTTACAGATCTTCCAGACATTGCTGTCATACATGTTGAATGCATGCCGTTAAAATTAATAACAGTGATTATTAAAATAAGCAAACATTATAAGGCCTACGCTGAATTCTGCATGACACCATTTCTTGTTACCGGTCGCGAGATCGCTATTACGCTAACTGAATATTTGGTATTATTATTATGTTTAAGGTGTCGGATAGATTATGTAACCGTTTGTTCACATCAGAAGACAGAAAATGGCCTAGCCAAAATTTTAGCCACTTGCAAATTTTATTAGCCATTTTTGTAAAAATTAGCCAATGGCTAATTTAGCTACCGACAGCGCGAACCCTGACTTTGAACAGCTAAAAGTTACATACATATCTCGAACCTCCCTGGACACTCCATGAGACGTTGTCCCTGAATGAGGCAGATGAAGTGAGTTTGCCTTGAACATGATGAGCTGATTCTTCAGTATCTCCATTTCCCTTGCCACCTCCCTCTTCATGCCGGAGATCTGCTCATTCATTTGGAATGAAGACTGTTTTTCCACAGAGCTCCTTTTTAGTTCTTTCACTGCAGCTGCAAAATGTTGAATTTAAGATGTCTAATTGTCTAGCGTACCATAAACTAGTTGGCTGTACACAAATATTTGCCTGTATAGATCTTAGCTTCCATTTCCATACAGACAAGATACACTCAGGTTTTGTCTTGAGCACCTTCTAATGTGAAAGGTTTAGTTTGTCCTGTTTAAATAAGACCACTAGAGCACATTAATAAATTATAGGCTACTGGGTAACAAACATTTGGTAATTCTGACAAGTGGTCTTCTGAGAAAACCTACTACATTTTTCCATTATGAAAATGAATCTTTTGTATGCACGTTCCCCACAGACAGGACAACACATACCATGACCTTCGATATACCAGTTACAAGGCACTGAAAAAAAATATATTAATGGGTCCACCGAGGGAATAGGACGTTACATGCTTCTTACTTTGCCTGTAGGAGGACCGCCACTGATAAATTAAACCTTACACAGGACAGGACTGAACACACTGTATCTATAGCTGTGATGGCATGCACCCATGAATCACTGTCATAGTTTAAGCCAAACCCAAATAATTATAATTATTAACAACTTTGGTCAGATAATCAGTAGCCAGATTTAAGTTTCAGTTGACAAATCAGACAGAACTCTCGTCAATCTACAAAGGGCGCATGATTTTGGAATTAGCTTTCTGGTGAATCAATAAAGAAATACAGTCGTCAAATTTAACTTTAATTTGAATTTGACAGTTTGTCAAATGACGGCCTAAACCCTGACGTTTACAGAGACATATAGGTGGACTTTACCTGCCGTTTACAGAGACATGTAGGTGGACTTTACCTGCCATTTACAGAGACATATAGGCGGACTTTACCTGTCATTTACAGAGACATATAGGCAGACTTTACCTGTCATTTACAGAGACATATAGGCGGACTTTACCTGCCGTTTACAGAGACATATAGGCAGACTTTACCTGTCATTTACAGAGACATATAGGCAGACTTTACCTGTCATTTACAGAGACATATAGGCGGACTTTACCTGTCATTTACAGAGACATATAGGCGGACTTTACCTGCCGTTTACAGAGACATATAGGCAGACTTTACCTGCCGTTTACAGAGACATATAGGCAAACTTTACCTGCCGTTTACAGAGACATATAGGCGGACTTTACCTGCCGTTTACAGAGACATATAGGCAGACTTTACCTGCCGTTTACAGAGACATATAGGCAGACTTTACCTGCCGTTTACAGAGACGTATAGGCGGACTTTACCTGCTATTTACAGAGACGTATAGGCAGACTTTACCTGCCGTTTACAGAGACGTATAGGCAGACTTTACCTGCCGTTTACAGAGACATATAGGCAGACTTTACCTGCCGTTTACAGAGACATATAGGCGGACTTTAGCTGCTATTTACAGAGACATATAGGCGGACTTTACCTGCCGTTTACAGAGACATATAGGCAGACTTTACCTGCCATTTACAGAGACATATAGGTGGACTTTACCTGCTATTTACAGAGACATATAGGTGGACTTTACCTGCCATTTACAGAGACGTATAGGCGGACTTTACCTGTCATTTACAGAGACATATAGGCGGACTTTACCTGCCGTTTACAGAGACATATAGGCAGACTTTACCTGTCATTTACAGAGACATATAGGCAGACTTTACCTGCCGTTTACAGAGACATATAGGCAGACTTTACCTGTCATTTACAGAGACATATAGGCAGACTTTACCTGCTATTTACAGAGACGTATAGGTGGACTTTACCTGCCATTTACAGAGACGTATAGGCGGACTTTACCTGTCATTTACAGAGACATATAGGCGGACTTTACCTGCTATTTACAGAGACGTATAGGTGGACTTTACCTGCCATTTACAGAGACGTATAGGCGGACTTTACCTGTCATTTACAGAGACATATAGGCGGACTTTACCTGCCGTTTACAGAGACATATAGGCAGACTTTACCTGTCATTTACAGAGACATATAGGCGGACTTTACCTGTCATTTACAGAGACATATAGGCATTTACAGAGCACTTTACCTGTCATTTACAGAGACATATAGGCGGACTTTACCTGCTATTTACAGAGACATATAGGCGGACTTTACCTGCCGTTTACAGAGACATATAGGTGGACTTTACCTGCCATTTACAGAGACATATAGGTGGACTTTACCTGCCGTTTACAGAGACATATAGGCAGACTTTACCTGCCGTTTACAGAGACATATAGGTGGACTTTACCTGCCATTTACAGAGACATATAGGTGGACTTTACCTGCCGTTTACAGAGACGTATAGGCAGACTTTACCTGCCGTTTACAGAGACATATAGGCGGACTTTACCTGCTGTTTACAGAGACATATAGGCAGACTTTACCTGCCGTTTACAGAGACGTATAGGTGGACTTTACCTGCCATTTACAGAGACATATAGGCAGACTTTACCTGCCGTTTACAGAGACGTATAGGTGGACTTTACCTGCCGTTTACAGAGACGTATAGGCAGACTTTACCTGCCGTTTACAGAGACATATAGGCGGACTTTACCTGCTGTTTACAGAGACATATAGGCAGACTTTACCTGCCGTTTACAGAGACATATAGGTGGACTTTACCTGCCATTTACAGAGACATGTAGGTGGACTTTACCTGCCGTTTACAGAGACATGTAGGTGGACTTTACCTGCTATTTACAGAGACGTATAAGTGGACTTTACCTGCTATTTACAGAGACGCATAGGCGGACTTTACCTGCCATTTACAGAGACGTATAGGCGGACTTTACCTGCCGTTTACAGAGACGTATAGGCGGACTTTACCTGCCGTTTACAGAGACTTATAGATGGACTTTACCTGCCGTTTACAGAGACATATAGGCGGACTTTACCTGCCGTTTACAGAGACATATAGGCAGACTTTACCTGCCGTTTACAGAGACATATAGGTGGACTTTACCTGCTATTTACAGAGACATATAGGTGGACTTTACCTGCTATTTACAGAGACATATAGGTGGACTTTACCTGCCGTTTACAGAGACATATAGGTGGACTTTACCTGCTATTTACAGAGACATATAGGTGGACTTTACCTGCCGTTTACAGAGACATGTAGGTGGACTTTACCTGCCGTTTACAGAGACATGTAGGTGGACTTTACCTGCCGTTTACAGAGACATATAGGCAGACTTTACCTGCCGTTTACAGAGACATATAGGCGGACTTTACCTGCCGTTTACAGAGACATATAGGCAGACTTTACCTGCCGTTTACAGAGACATGTAGGCGGACTTTACCTGCCGTTTACAGAGACATATAGGTGGACTTTACCTGCCATTTACAGAGACGTATAGGCGGACTTTACCTGTCATTTACAGAGACATATAGGCGGACTTTACCTGCCGTTTACAGAGACATATAGGCAGACTTTACCTGTCATTTACAGAGACATATAGGCGGACTTTACCTGTCATTTACAGAGACATATAGGCGGACTTTACCTGTCATTTACAGAGACATATAGGCGGACTTTACCTGCTATTTACAGAGACATATAGGCGGACTTTACCTGCCGTTTACAGAGACATATAGGTGGACTTTACCTGCCATTTACAGAGACATATAGGTGGACTTTACCTGCCGTTTACAGAGACATATAGGCAGACTTTACCTGCCGTTTACAGAGACATATAGGTGGACTTTACCTGCCATTTACAGAGACATGTAGGTGGACTTTACCTGCCGTTTACAGAGACATGTAGGTGGACTTTACCTGCTATTTACAGAGACGTATAAGTGGACTTTACCTGCTATTTACAGAGACGCATAGGCGGACTTTACCTGCCATTTACAGAGACGTATAGGCGGACTTTACCTGCCGTTTACAGAGACGTATAGGCGGACTTTACCTGCCGTTTACAGAGACTTATAGATGGACTTTACCTGCCGTTTACAGAGACATATAGGCGGACTTTACCTGCCGTTTACAGAGACATATAGGCAGACTTTACCTGCCGTTTACAGAGACATATAGGTGGACTTTACCTGCTATTTACAGAGACATATAGGTGGACTTTACCTGCTATTTACAGAGACATATAGGTGGACTTTACCTGCCGTTTACAGAGACATATAGGTGGACTTTACCTGCTGTTTACAGAGACATGTAGGTGGACTTTACCTGCCGTTTACAGAGACATGTAGGTGGACTTTACCTGCCGTTTACAGAGACATGTAGGTGGACTTTACCTGCCGTTTACAGAGACATATAGGCAGACTT
This sequence comes from Gigantopelta aegis, assembly GCF_016097555.1. NCBI lineage: Eukaryota > Metazoa > Mollusca > Gastropoda > Neomphalida > Peltospiridae > Gigantopelta > Gigantopelta aegis. The sequence continues at coordinate 97,470,407 of NC_054704.1, read as the reverse complement.
TACCTGCCGTTTACAGACATATAGGTGGACTTTACCTGTGAGCTCTTCAATTTGACCAATGAACTGCTCACGTTCACATTCCAGGTACTTCACGAGTTCGTTAAGATGTTCAATTGTCTGGAAAGAAAAAACAATTGAACTAAATGGCAGATAAAAATAGTATATTTATTGTTAGTGAAGCCCATCAAAACGAGACATATAAAAAGAGCACTCCTTACACAGCCCCATCTGAACTAACCCTGCATGTTGCTTGTACACTCATAACAATGTTAACAAACATTCTGAGAGTACTGCTAAAGCAATACATGTCCCCTACCTAGCCCAAAACTTGTTTGTATCGCCTACATTCAAGGGCCATACAATGTAACTGTGTATAGAAATGGGTAAACATTTATTGGTAATACTACATGATAATGCTACAAACTAAATTTCAGCTCAATATCTTCAGGCATTGCAAAACTAAGTCTGGAAAACAAATGTTCATATCTCCTAAGTTCAAGGGCCATAACACTGTCAAAAATGGTAAAATTGCCATGAAAGTCAAACTTGATCAGTAACAGAACTATGATAAAGCTATACACAAATTTTTAGCCCAATATCTTAAGGCATTGCAAAAACAAGAGCTCCTAAAAACTAATTTTCATATTTCCTAAGATCAAGGGCCATAACTGTCAAAAAGGAGTAATTCACCATGAATGTTAAACTTAATCTCTTACAGAACTATGATAAAGCAACAAACTAAATTTTAGCTGAATATCTTCAGGCATTGCAAAAACAAAAACACTCTGAAAAACTAATTTTCATATCTCCTAATCTCAAGGGCCATAACTCTGTCAAAAAAGAGTAATTTGCCATGACAGTTAAACTTGATCTGTAATAGTACACAATAAAGCTATACACAAACTGTCAGTTCAACACCTATAAGCATTGTGAAAAAAATCCATCTGGAAAACTATTTGTGGGACAGACGAACGGACAGACAGACCTTAGGACAGAGATAAAACCTATAGTCCCATCGGTTGGACCAGTATTAGACTAATAAGAGAGACCTGCCCTCAAGTCATATATATTAATAATTTAATACTGAACTACCAACACATGTAACAACTGCCAGTAAAAAATCTAGCTGAAAGATACACTTGTGGGCGAATGTGTAGTGGAAACCATTATGAAACGTGTACCTTATTTTGAGTTTCCAACTTCTCCTGCAAGTGCACCGTGTCTGGGTGTGCTGAGCCTAGATAACCGGGGTCCACGAGAATAGTGGGACTAACAGTCTGTGTATGATTATTGAGACGTCGCTCTGGCATGTAGTCTTTGCTGAAACTCCTTTCCCAGGGAGACAGATCTGTAAATTACACATATTAAACAAAAATTAACTAAATGTATGTGGGCCTTTAAAAATAATGCACGCTACTTCTAACTGAAACTTAATAGGTTTTTTTGCTTAGAATATTTATTTCTGAACATCTAGTTGTTTCTTCATTATCCAAATGTACCAAAGAAATGTTTTGATATGACCATTTGCCATGCACCAGATTTTTATTGATATTGAGGTTTTGGAAGTAGCTATCAAACATACATCCTCTTGATGATTATAATCAAAGCCACTGAATGCTACAAATACCTGCTAAAATATAAAACAAACATACAGTGAAACCTCATAAAACCTGATGTTTTTATTATCTTTATAATATTAGTACACAACAGAACTTATCTCTTAAAACAAGACTTTTTACATGGTCTTGTGGGTATCTGGTTTAGAGAGTTTACACTATTTATACAATTAAAATGTCACAAGAAAGCATATTTAACAATTAATATGGAATCCTAATCAAAACAACACTACTTACATGTGTGAACATTGTACTTGTCAGATTCTTGCAGAGTTGATTTCCCATTGATTTTTTCCTAAATAAAGAAGGACAAATCAGTGAAATAATGTTGACATTAAGCAATGGATGTGAACATAAGAAAATAAACAGACAGAATTAAAGAGACTAGTATGAGACTGCAACCATTAGAATAGATGACCAGTGAATTGAAGTTTAGAAGTTAATTTTGTTTGCTAGAGCACACCGATTCATTAATCATCATGAATGAAGTATCAGTTATGGGAAAACACCACAAGGTAAGCAGTATGAAACCTGATTGATTGCGACTTATTTCGAGGGCTGTGTATGTGTATGCCTGGGAGAGCACAGAAATGAATGAGAATTTGTTTAGTCAGGGTTCTTAGTAAAGTCTTACACTTAAAACAATATAAAATTCAAACACATTTCCAGAACATTTTTTAATTTTTCCAGGACATAAAATGTTCAATCAATGAATGTTTTTATAACAAATTGTTGTCTGAATGTAGACAGGCTATGAGGACAACAAAAGTAAAGATGCAAAAACAATAACAATAAACCACCAAATGTTTAGCCTAAATTTCCAGGACACACAAAAAAAAAATTATGCTTTTTCCAGGACATTCCAGGACTGGATTTTAAAATCATAAAATTCCAGGACATTCCAAGATTTCCAGGATGTGTAAGAAGCCTGTTGCTGTATAGCAATTACATGACATTGTGTACTAACATGAATATCTGAAACATACCCTTATTTTGATCAAGTTTTCCTCAGTCTCACGCACGATCGAGTTAACATCCCGTTCCCAGTCCATACCCACAAACGTCTAATGACCAGTGATCAACTCGGCTGCTTTTTCTCTCACCTTCAGTTGGTTTTACCTTGTATCTACAAACAAAAGTAGCATACATGTATCTTCAGATAAACAGTTAAGTGTCACAGGTACAATAGTAATCTTGACCAATATGTTTTATGAAGAAGAAAAAAGTCATGCGACAATAAAACACATTATACATGTACTACTAAACGATTAAAATGATACTTTTCAGCTCTGGAAACTACATGTATGATGTACAGACCAGTCACTTCACAAGATAATGTATTCCAGAAGGAAACTGTTCAGAATTTTAAGTTGTGTTAATACATGTATATAAATAAGGGTAAAAATATGAATTGTGTCCCAATTCGATTTTGTCATGTTCAATCATAATTAACACCTTGAATCTATTCTGAAATTACTTAACTTCAAGCTAAAGAGCAGTCTCTAAACATTGCGAGAGTGATAGTTTTGTTTGTGCCTCACCCGTGTAAGTATAGTTTACATAACCCATTTTTCATTCGCACATTGTATTTATGACATCATTTACATATTCATGATAGTTTACGTAAAACCAAAATGGCTTACCTCAATTTGTTTTGGCATAACCCATAAATGGATTACGCACATTTTAAATCTTTGCGAAGCCTGCAGGGTACCTTTTATTTTATTTTAATAATTACTTTTAATTACTAAAAATAAATCATCAATGACAGAAACAGGCATTGAAATAAGTCGAGAACAGTCGTTCAGGTTACCGGGAACTTACCACATGCAAGAACAGTCGAGAATGGTGTTTCGTTCTCCAAAAAAATTTCAACGTAGTTTCGTTACCAAACATAAACCAAGCAATGCATTCCGGGCTTCACCGTTTCACTTTCTTGTAAAGAATTGCATCGATGTTCACACACACTTGTGCAATTGCAAGCAATTATAGTCATTCCGTGTTTAAGCAGCTCCCACTAACTAAATTTACTTCCGCATTTCGTTTTCTCGTACGAAATTGCACCGATGTTCGTGCACACTTGTGCAATTGCAAAGCAATTTTGGCAATCCACGTTTAAGAAGTGCAACACTAGATAAATTTACTTACGGATTGCATTTTCTGATGTTTACGTGCATCAATACAATTTCAGAATGTCAGCATTTTAGCAGCATCAACTTATAGTGTAACCAGGCTATATTTTGTGGTAACCTGTAAATGGGTTACCAGACACTATGCTTATTTCAATGCCTGCAGAAATGAAATAACAAATAGTATCTAAGTATGAAGGTAAATTTATGCAACTTCAATTATTTATTTTTTAGATAGGCAAAATTATAATTTACAAACAATAATTTGAATAACGTGTAATTGCACATTTAGTTGAACATCAGCTGGGACAAATTGATACATTTCTGCAGGCAAGTTAACTTCACAGATTGGGATGAGTTGGTAAGAAGAACATGAGAGAGTGACGGTCACCATCAAGGCCAGTACGGTACAAGTACTCTGCTGTTTGAGAGCTAGACAGGCATTTGCACAGTTATGATCACTCTGCTGCCAGAGATATAGCGAAAATGCAGAATGGCTGCCTACCACATTGTAGACAAAGATTCCCGCTCTAATACAACAAGAATTCTAAGTTTGACATTAAATACCATTACACTGATAATTTTTGAGTTCACTGATAACAAATATTTTACATACATGTAGTAACCACTGATAAACACACAACAGGAAGAAACCCAAAGCACTCTCTTGTAATAATGTTGCAGTTAAATATGTAGGTGCTGATGGGTTTTTTCCTGTAGTGTGTGTATTAGTGGTTACTGTGTAAAATATTTGTTGTCGGTGAACTCGAACACGATCATTAGAGTGGGAATCTTTGTCTATAGTGTAATAGGCAGCCATTCCGTATTTTTGCAATACAGAACTCTCCGACGGCAGAGAGTAATCATAACTGTTCAGATGTCCGTCTATAGTCCATCCCATCCTCTTACAAAAATGTTTTTTGTAAATACTTTTAGTTTGATTTGACGTAAGAAGAAAGTGTTTTTTTAAAGCAAAAAAAGCAGCACACTAATTTTTGTGCAATTTTATTGAATTTAGAAATCAACAAACTCTGAAATAAATAACGTGTAGCAAATTCCATGAAAAAGGACGTTCCCTGTGAGGACTATAGCTCTTGAACGACAGTGTACTCCGGCTACTACAGTAACGTCAAGGCGTCAGTCACTCACTGACTCAGTGCCGGTTTTTGTTCGAGTAAACAGTATTCAATTAAGTCTTTATTACGTAAACAAATCATTATGATACAAAATTAACTGCATCCATATCTGATCCAACTAAAATACTACATATATGTACCCGTCTATAGGTTAAAAATGATAACCACAAACATCATCTTGCAAAATAATCTCAGAATCTGTGTTGCTGAACGTTTTCACTTTATCAACAACAGACCTTTCATATTTTCAACATAAAGAAGAACCAGCTAATCAAGGGAGATCACTGCCATGTAATCGTTTTATCGTGCCATCAATATAGCGTAGTAATCGGCGCCGGAGGTGGGGGAGGTGGATAGGGTGGGTATAGGGATGGGGATTGAGTATAGGGGTGATCTCTACTTTTTAGAAGGCGGGCAAAGATGTCTGTGCCCCTCCCCCTTTCATACCTTTTTTCCCCGGGTGGGGGGGGGGGGGGGGCGTCAATTTCCGCTTGAATTCTGTCCGATTCCAACGATTTGGTGTTGTTATGTTGGAAAGATGTCGACACTCACACATACACACACACAAAAAACAAAAAAAAACAAAATACAATAAACAATAATAATAATTAAAAAATAAAAATAAAAAAATCATCTGACTGAGTCATAAAACTCGCTCTGGGTGGGAGCCGGTTCTGAAATTCGAACCCACTACCTATCAGCCATAGGCCCGGTAGCTTGATCACTACACTACACATTTAACACATTTTAATTACGGTTATATATATGGTGAAGGACCACACAAATATTGAGAGAGGAAACCCACTGCCGCCACGCAATGGGTTACTCTTTCCGATTGAAAAGCAAAGGATTTTTATAAGATTATGCAATATCCCACAGACAGGATGGTACATACCACAGCCTGTTGTAGAGCACTGGCTGGATTGAGAAGTAGCCCAATTGTCTGAAATGCAGTAGGTTTTTTCTGGGGCTGAGTATGAGTGGTGGAAAAAGGACAGGCTAGCTCCTGTATTTCCGATTTGGTAGGCTTCATATTTGAATACTGTACAATGAAGTTGGTACGTCCATACCAGAGACGGGACGTAGCCCAGTGGTAAAGCGCTTTCGCAATGGGATCGATCCTCGTCGGTGGGCCCATTGGGTTATTTCTCGTTCCAGCCAGTGCACCACGGCTGGTATATCAAAGGCCGTGGTATGTGCTATCCTGTCTGTGGGATGGTGCATATAAAAGATCTCTTGCTATTAATGGAAAAATGTAGCGGGTTTCCTGTCTAAGACTATTATGTAATAATTACTAAATGTTTGACATGCAATAGCCGATGATTAATAAATCAATGTGCTCTAGTGGTGTCGTTAAAGAAAACAAACTTGAACTTTTAACTTCCATACCAAGAAATCGCCTCATAGTGCATCACTTTTGAGTAGAAGTGTGAAACTTGGCACACGTGTCTTTTGACCTATTCTGAATAATTGTGGACATGGATCCAGGCCAAAAGCTACCTCTGGGGTAGCTGTTCACTTGGATCCATATGTCAAAAATTTCACAATGGGTCAAGGTATAATTGTGCAAAATACTTCTAGTCAAAAGTACAGGGTTTGTTTTTTGTTTAGCAGCTACACAATCAGTAGCAGCTTTGAGGCTTTTAAAAAATGTACATGCTTTCTCAGAAACAAGATGGTGTAACAGTATACGTTGATTCATTTTAAATGTATACAAATACATATGTAATTAATCATTAAGAAACGTAATTGAATATGGATTGTATAGCCCTCACATTTAAAGAGATCTTATTTTTGTTTTGTTAAGCATAGCATTACGCTCATGGTACATGTGTTATTGAGGAGGCCCAGCAAGATGTACACAGGATCATTGTGGACTAAACTACATAGCATTACGCTCATGGTACATGTGTTATTGAGGAGGCCCAGCAAGGTATACACAGGAGCATTGTGGACTAAACTACATAGCATTACGCTCATGGTACATGTGTTATTGAGGAGGCCCAGCAAGGTGTACACAGGATCATTGTGGACTAAACTACATAGCATTACGCTCATGGTACATGTGTTATTGAGGAGGCCCAGCAAGGTGTACACAGGAGCATTGTGGACTAAACTACATAGCATTACGCTCATGGTACATGTGTTATTGAGGAGGTCCAGCAAGGTGTACACAGGATCATTGTGGACTAAACTACATAGCATTACGCTCATGGTACATGTGTTATTGAGGAGGCCCAGCAAGGTGTACACAGGATCATTGTGGACTAAACTACATAGCATTACGCTCATGGTACATGTGTTATTGAGGAGGCCCAGCAAGGTGTACACAGGAGCATTGTGGACTAAACTACATAGCATTACGCTCATGGTACATGCGTTATTGAGGAGGCCCAGCAAGGTGTACACAGGAGCATTGTGGACTAAACTACATAGCATTACGCTCATGGTACATGTGTTATTGAGGAGGCCCAGCAAGGTGTACACAGGAGCATTGTGGACTAAACTACATAGCATTACGCTCATGGTACATGTGTTATTGAGGAGGTCCAGCAAGGTGTACACAGGATCATTGTGGACTAAACTACATAGCATTACGCTCATGGTACATGTGTTATTGAGGAGGCCCAGCAAGGTGTACACATGATCATTGTGGACTAAACTGCATAGCATTACGCTCATGGTACATGTGTTATTGAGGAGGCCCAGCAAGGTGTACACAGGATCATTGTGGACTAAACTACATAGCATTACGCTCATGGTACATGTGTTATTGAGGAGGCCCAGCAAGGTGTACACAGGATCATTGTGGACTAAACTACATAGCATTACGCTCATGGTACATGCGTTATTGAGGAGGCCCAGCAAGGTGTACACAGGAGCATTGTGGACTAAACTACATAGCATTACGCTCATGGTACATGTGTTATTGAGGAGGCCCAGCAAGGTGTACACATGATCATTGTGGACTAAACTGCATAGCATTACGCTCATGGTACATGTGTTATTGAGAAGGCCCAGCAAGGTGTACACAGGATCATTGTGTACTAAACTACATAATCTGACGAAACTGCGATGTAATACGTATACTCAATATACGTCACTAACTGCCTGAAGCGTCCACGTAACGTTACGTCGTTTTTGGTATGCCATATTGCGCAAGTATTATGTAATCACCATCTAGACGACAAACCATATACTCATCTCATAATCTGGTGGGTGTTACACGTGTATTTAGTTTTCACAGATCAAAATAATTGTCAATTTAATAGCAGTCCACTATATCTTTAGTAGATGGATGTTTTGCAGAAGTTATTTTATTTCATGATTAGCTTCTTCGCAAAATTTTCGATTTCTTCTTGCTTTCTTTCATTATTTCATTAAACTGTTTCTTCGTAATGGGCGGGACGTAGCCCAGTGGTAAAGCGTTCACTTGATGCGCGGTCGCTCTAGGATCGATCCCCGTCTATGGACCCATTGGGCTATTTCTCGTTCCAGCCAGTGCTCCACAACTGGTGTAACAAAGGCCGTGGTATGTACTATCCTGTCTGTGGGATGGTGCATATAAAATATCCCTTGCTGCTAATCGAAAAGAGTAGCCCATGAAGTGTCGACAGTGGGTTTCCTCTCTCAATACCTATGTGGTACTTAACCATATGTCTGACGCCATATACAATAAAATGTGTTGAGTGCCTCGTTAAATAAAACATTTCCTTCCTTCCTGTTTCTTTGTAATGTCTTTTTTCACACACACACACACACTCTCTCTCTCTCTCTCTCTCTCTCTCTGTGTCTCTGTCTCTCTCTCTGTCTCTCTCTCTGTCTCTCTCTCTCTCTCTCTCTCTCTCTCCACTCAATGTAGTAATTAATTAATGTATACTGTGTAACTGACAATGAGTGAGAAAGACAGACAGAGAGAGAGAGAGAGAGAGAGAGAGAGAGAGAGAGAGAGAGAGAGAGAGAGGGGGGGAGAGAAAGATAGATTGAGAAAAATATAGGAGAGAGAAATTGAGACACACACACACACACACACACACACACACACATATAATATACTGTGACAGACAGACAGACAAAAAGAGGAGTCAGATACGGACAGACAAAAATACAGACAGAGGAGCAGAGACACAGTGACAGAAAGAAAAGCAAAAAGTGAAACAGAAAAAAAGGACCAAATGACAGATCAACTATTGTTAAAATGAACAAACTTATATACTTTTCCATGTGGAACAAAGGCTATTTAAACGGTTATATAAGCACGCCTTGACGTCCGCCGAATGGCGTAACAGGTGTATAATAAATTATCGAAAGCAACCCAATCTGGGTTACATAACGACTTGAGCCAGTAAAGTGTATGGGTGATGTAACAAGCCTTGGGACAAGTAACAGTTACGTGCGTAAAGGTGTCGGTCACGTGCTCACTTATGTAACGCCCCTGTATTACACATGCATTGTGGAAGAAGCACATTGATAGTGCAGAATTTTACAACTGGAAGAGAAACATCAATACTACTTGAGTATAAAGGCAGGGTGAGTACCAATATTTTATGTACGTATTAATTGATTGTTAAAGTAATCTACATATACCAGGGCCGTACCCTGATCAAAATCCTAGATGGGGGGGGGGGGGGGGGGGGGGACTACATTTTGATATAAACAAATGAAAAACTATACAAATTAAACCCAGAGATGTGTATGCTATTTTCTGGAGTAAAAAAAAAAGGAGAAAAGAAAAGTGAGATTCTCAGGGGCTTCTGCGCCCCACCCTCCCCGCCCCACCAGAGAGTACGGCCCTGATATACTACATATAGTAAATTAAAAAAAAAATCAACGTAAAATATTTAAAACAATCTTTAACTTTACATGTACTAAATGTACTAGATTTATGTGTATTCGGAGCTTCTAGAATTTTTATAAAATCCACTAGCCATGGGATCAGTAATTAAACATTTTTACTAACCACGATTAAAAATTCGCTAGCCCAATTTTACTAAATAATAGTAATACTCAGATATGTCACCTAAAGAGGGAGATACAGGTTAAAAACACTAACATCGGGGGATGGGGTGGGGGCAGGATATTCATATTTACAAAATACTTAACTGCAACATTTGACCCCCATTTGTGCATTTCAGTTGTAGTTATTTACTAGCCCAACATTGGATATCACTAGCCACGGGAGTAGGGCTACCATAATCTAGAAGCCCTGGTATTATTGTTTAACATTCCCCTTTCCAGGGGGCCGGATCTATCTCAGTCGGTAGAACAGTTGCCTGAGGTGCTTGGGTCGGAGGATCGAACCCCCTCAGTGGTCTCATTCTCTGATTGTTTTTTCCACCCGTCCCAACCAATGTCCCACGACTGGTACATGTATATGAAAGGTCGTGGTATGTGTGGTCCAGTATGTGGGTAAGTGTACGTGAAAGATCCTTTGCTGCTATTACCCCACCCACCCCCGATTTCTTCTTCCCTACGTTTTGCAAATACATATAATGTGACACCCAGTATTACCAAAACATAACTATATGTTTGAGAATAGTTAAATCAAAAATAGTTTATGTAGTTGATGTATTCTACTTGCATTTATGTTTTGTTATGATATGTGCTGTACTCTGTTGGAAAAGTCACATAACAGCTGGAAGATGTCTCACATCGAATAGCCGATCATTAAAGGAACAGATCCTAGTTTTTAAACACTCAGCATATTTCTCACCATCAAAACGGTTTATGATCACTGGAATCAAACATTACTTATATTCTATTGCTTAGATTATCCATTTTCATACAACCGAAGTGTTTCTGGTCATCCTGGTGTTTTTAACACCACAAAATGCATTTTTCATATTTTAAAAAACGCACGTGCGTCTGAGAAGTAACGGTTATGGAGTCGCATTTTAGTCTAGTTTAAAGAGTATTTCAACGTCACAGGCTCTTGTTTCACTCTGTTGTAACCAAATTTGTTACAGGTTTGTAAATTAAGCAACCTTAGTGTCCATTGTTACGGGTTGAAACTAGGGTCTAGGTGAAAAATATGCCTTAGTGTTTAAATACTAGGGTATGCCCCTTTAAATAAAACAAACTTTACCTCCATGTGAGGCGGGACGTAGCCCAGTGGTTAAGCGCTCGCTTGATGCGCGGTTGGTCTGGGATTGATCCCCGTCGGTGGGCCCATTGAGCTATTTCTTGTTCCAGCCAGTGCATCACGACTGGTATATCAAAGGCCGTTATATGTGCTATCCTGTCTGTGGGATGGTGCATATAAAAGATCCCTTGCTACAGATGGAAAAATGTAGCGGGTTTCCTATCTATGACTGTAAGTCAAAATTACCACGTTTGACATCCAATAGCCGATCATTAATATATCAATATGCTCTAGTGGTGTCGTTAAACAAAAAAAAGTTTACTTTTACCACCATGGTTTGTGGTGCCCTGGATGGTTTAAGGATACAAATCAATCTCTGCCCTATAAACTGTTTAGACCTGGTCCTTCTCGACAGCTATGACTATATAGATATTACATTAATCACTTCACCGCCTGTAACAGCACATACTGGTCATGGCTGGATTAACATACCTTATGAAAAAGGTAAGAAGAAGACAAATTAGTTGAAGAACAAGAAAAAGTGTCATTGTTTGTTTGTATCCTCCTGTAAACCCATTAGTCGGGCAGAATAAGGGCTATACCTTGAACTAGGGTACATACGATGTTTAATGGTGGTTTTATGTCATTTAGGGTCTCCTGATTCAGAAACTGCATGATGACACTTTGTCATCATTGAGCAATTTTTATGACGGTCATTTTAAAAGCACCACCCCAGGCTAAAAATACAGGGTTTTTTCTGTTAGGCCCATTGCGTTATGCTATGTTTTATTTGTACAATATTATTATAAGACCCATACCTATTTGGATACCTTTTATAAACACTAAAGAATAATACAACAAACCCAAAACACTATAGCAACATTTCAGGGGCTTTTGCTGACGGCCATCTTGGTTTTCAAAACGGCCGCCATTTAAACAGTTGTTTTTACAATATTACCGCACCCAGGCAAATAAAACATTTTTTAAAAGTTGTATACAGGTAGGTGGGCATGCTTTCACTACACAAGCAAGACTATTTGTAATCTGTATTGTTCAATATGAAAATGGTAACATTTTGGGTGGACGATTTTCACAGAAGAAAGTTAAAAATAACAGATTTCAAAAATAAAAATCCCAATTTAATCTAATTTACACCTGGCAAGAAACATGATATTTTGGCATAATTTCTGAAATTAAACAATGATTTTATTTTAACTAATGTCTATAATATACTTTAAGAGTATTTCCATGCAATTGTGCCAGAGTAATATTCTGTACTTGTATTAAAGGGATTGGACTATCCTCAGTTTGTAGCCGTTTCAAAACATTTTCGACAAATAAAATATTAATGCATTATTAAAATTAAATTTTATTTATTTATGTGTTTTGATTAGAATATGATTATCTCTATAATCCAAGTATTTCTGGACATTGTAATGTTTTGTATCTCAATATCGATTTTTGTCTAAAATAATGTCGAAGGTAAAAAGTTATAATTTTTTCCAACGACCAAACGAAATTTTATAACATTGCGACCAAAGGTCATTCCAAATTTATTTATTCGTATAATTTTTTATATGTAAAACATTTTAAGGTAAGATAGTGTTTTAAAAGACCCGAAAAAGCAGGATGTGTGTTTATTTTGTTGGTGGGGCAGGCTGATGTTTGCCCGAATTGAATACAAATGCACGAATATGGATACCAACGTTTATTTATATTAGCATTACTGCCAAACAGATTACAAGTAATATTTTGGTTAAAATGATGGAAATACACGATGAACACATTTCAGGCTAACTCATTCTGCCCGAATATCTCTATTGTTTTTTCCCGAATTTGAGGGATTTTCCCCACCACAAGGTGGGCAGTTGCTCCCTGCCCCCATCACGTATGCTTATGGAAACAAACAGAAGTCTTGCTAGATCTGAAAACACAGGTCAGTCTCTTTGATAAACTTTAGAACCAGAACCCAAAATGTTACCAATTTGGTATGTCATATACTAAAAATATTGTAATATATAACAGGCTATACTTTTAAAAGAAATGTATATCTTGGTTATCTGGTCCAAAACCAACCTGGAAATAGAAGAGTACTTTTAAAAGTAAAATTACATGTTTTAAACATTTAACAATTAATTGTTAAATTAATAAAATCAGCTGAATCACATGTACCATATATCAGGTGAAATTATTTACATATGTAAATGCAGGCATAAGCCGGTAGCTGTCAAATTTCATTGGCCATGGAACGTTTGCATTGCATGGTTACGCTATGCATCTTAAATATGGTACAGATTAAATAACTTTGTTAACACTAGGGACGTTTTTCTCTAAATAATCTGAGAAATATATTTTTAAATACTTGTGGTTCCTTGCTTGAAATATCGTTCCGTGCACATCCCGGAGCTCATTCAGAGGTGCATGCACTTTCATTTAACGAAGCTGTAAGTTTTTAGCATATGGCTGTATACCCTCGCGACTTTCGTAACCTCTTTTGGAATCTGTGCAGAAATATTGTTCTCGTGTTTTATATGCTGATGGAAGATTCGTAATCATCATGTTACGTACACCCTGTCAATCTTTATACTGGTTATGTGGATTACTGAAACAAATATTCTTGGAAAATAGTTTCGTTTAAATGGTGAAGTCTCTTTGAAATAATCACCTAATTTGAATTGGCTGCCTACTACTTTGATATATAATTTACAGTGAAATGTGATATTCATATATCATGACATTACTGTTTTTCGTCAGTAATTTTCATCATGCATGGTTTGAGGCTTGTTGCATGTCCTATGCCATATATGTGCAAACAATGCTGCAAGTTAACTCTGCTGTTTGACATGAACAGTTTATTCCTGAAGCAGTCATTTTAGCAGTACATGCACATGTCATTACTTCCATACGCTCTACTGCAGACACACCAGTACAATTACTGGGTGTGTTGTTTATAATTTCGGATATATTCACATTCAGTTATGGTGATCGGCAGCTTTTCACAGCATGCCTTGTAGATTTGCTAGCTTGATGTGCTCAGCCAGAGCGACCTTTAGAGTTTATTACCTGTGAAGATGGTGTGTTTCAAACAAATGTTACATTGTTTCGTTTTGTATAGCAAACTACCAAACCCGTCGTTATACATGTATACCGGTATGTACCTTCAGACCAATGCTGTGCTTCAACATTACTGATACAGCCCTTAATAAAGAGGCAGCTGTCTGTGTTACATCAATTGATGTCATATACTGCAAGTACTTGGACAGATTGGTCTCCCAAGTTTTCTTTTTTAAGCTGTGGCAGTTATGTTAATCACTTGACCTTAGGCTTTTGTCATGTAAATTTTAACAAAATATTGCCACTTCCAGCAGAAGAATACCAGCAATGTGTTTTGCATTGACTGAGTACATCAAGCAAGTTAAAACCATGATGTGGAAAGCTGACGATTAACAGAACCCATGACATGTAAATATATCTGATTACACTGATGAAGAACAATAATGACATTGTAAATGTATATCACATTTTCCAGTATAAAGTATGTTTCAAGTAAGGAGGCTGCTAATTAAAATTTGGTGATTATTTTAGAAGGACTTGGCATTCAAAATAAAACCTTTTCCCATAAAGTCTGACAAAAATATGCGTTAATCTACTAATATATAAAAGTACTATAAACATTTAAAAGTGTGTTATGTGACGATTACGAATCTTCCATTAGCATATTAAATATAGTATCTCTTCAAAAAATTATTCCAAAAGAAGTTACAATAGTCGTGAGTGTATTCAACCATGAATCACTGTAAAGTGTTTTGTCTACAGAGTATGGTTTCAACACCATCTGTAGTAAGACCGCAAGTATTTTAGCATGCACTAGTACATGCGCTACAGCTTCGATAAACGAAGGAAGATCTGAATGAGCACAAAGATGTGCATAAAATGATATTTAAAGCAAAGAACCGTATAAGTATTTTACAAAAATATTGATGAGATTAAGACTTCCCTTTCTAAGCACTATCATAAATATGTTATTTCATCTGTACCGTGTTTAATGTGCAAAATGTGACCGCGTAAACGTTATATTAGCCAATGAAATTTGACAGCTACCGGTTTATTTTAATATGCCTGCATTTACATATGTAATTTTTTTTACCTTATATAACATACATATGATGCAGATAATTTTATATAGCTACGTCTCAAATTTTTATAAGAAATATTGGGTTTTTTTTAGTAAAATTTCTTTTGAAAGATGCTGTTTCAAGTGGTTCTTGGACATATAATCAATAAATACAATTGCTATTTTACAATAGTTTTAATATATAATATACAGATTACAAATATTCGTGTGTATTTATTGATCATGGAATCATGTCTAACTACCTTTATACCACTTTAAGACAAAGTTTAGTTTTGGCTGGGTGTGGTAGTATTGAAAAAATAAAATTTGCAATGGCGGCCATTTTGAAAACCAAGATGGCTACTAGTAAACTCCACTTTCATGTTGCTATATATTTTTTTTATTATTATTCTTTAATGTTTGTAAAATGTATCTAAATAGTGAGAAGTCTTGTAATAACTTGGTACCTATAGGATATTATAGCATGATGCAATAGGCCGAACTGAAAAACAGTAATTGTTTTTAGCCTGGGGGAGGTGTTTTTAAAATGGCCGTAAAACCAATTGCTCAATGATGACAAAGTGTCATCATGCAGTTTCCGATTCAGGATACCCTAAATGACATAAAACCACCATAAAACATCGTATGTACCCTAGTTCAAGGTTAGGTCAAATTTTGGCATCTGGCAACCCGACTACATCTTGTCAATATCAAACTACGTATGTTCCGCTTGCGCCGTTGCAGAACGGTCCGAGTGTAATAAAATTCTGTTCGGTTTAAAACAAATTACGCAGCTCTGATCAATATACCGCTGTAACGTTTTCTTAAGGAACCTTTCAAGTTACGTAATTGTTAAACGGTTCCTTTTCTGCTTTGTATTATTTTATATTATTCACACACATTCATTCAGCTGGATAGAGATCAACTGTTATTGAATAATCATTTAATAGTCTTTTAACCTAATATCATTAATGGATTCACATGAATATTAAACAGATTCCCCTGTTGATACCCAATATACCACTGCGATTTACCTTGTTCTGTACGTTGTAAAATCCAATAAACAAATCACAATGTATAAAATAACTCAATTCGCATCAGCGTCAGCCCCCGCCCGCTACCGACCCCGGTCGGGCTATTGGTGCTCTCTTGCACCTGCCAGTGCGGGCTGTCCCCTCTCACACGTCACCCACCCCAACCCCTTTCCTGGACAGAGGAGCCGGCCAAAGCCGGCACATGTGCCCATGACAGGCGTGCGCTACACCAGCTTGCTCTGAATGTACAAGTAAAACCCTATGACCTGACCTGACCGGCCTCAGTCGTTCCTGTCCTGGACGGAGGAGCCGGCGAAAGTCGACACCTGCGCCCATGGCAGGCGTGTGCTACAACAGCTTATTCTGAATGTGCACGCTATGACTTGACCTGGCCTGATCGGCCTCAGTGGCATACTTACAAGTTAGACTGGTAGGAACTGGGTTCGCCTACTGGTACCAGCTTCCATCTATAAAATGAATTGTAAGTGATCGTTCTAGTTGTGCCCAAACCGAACCCCCCCCAAAAAAAAAAAAAAAAAAAACAAACCCCAACACAAACAAACAAACAACTCAAACAAAACAAACCCCCAACAGCAATAACAATTTTTATCATTTAGGAAAATCCTGTTATAAATGTGAAAAAGAAAGCAGTTTTATGTATTTATTCAAATTATGGGGACGGGAGTTAGCTCAGTCGGTTGAGTGCTCGCTTGAGGTGCTTGCGTAGCAGGATCGAACGACTTCGGTGGATTCATTCATCTGAATGTTTTTTCTCTCGTTTCAACTAATGCACCACAACTGGTCAAAGGCCGTGGTGTGAGCTTTCCTGTCTGTGGGAAAGTGCATATAAAAAGACCCCTTGCTGCATTAGAAAAAAATGTAGCGGGTTTCCTCTGATGACTACGTGTCTGAATTACCAAATGTTTGACATCCAATCCAATAGCTTATGATTAATAAATCAATCTGTTCTAGTGATTTCGTTAAACAAAACAAACTTTAATTTTATTAAAACCGATGATTAATAAATCAATGCTTTCTAGAGGTGATGTTAAAGAAAAACAAACTTGAAATGTTCGAAAAGTGTGGACATACTAGTAACCAGTTCTGGTTGTCATTCTCAATACAGTAGCGTAGGAAGGTGCCAAAAGGTGTGTGTGTGTGGGGGGGGGGGGGGGGGGGCGTCACTCTTTTATATTTACACACTTTTACACTAATATAAAGCAAATATAAAGCAAAATATCTGAAAAGTGTTTGGGGGACACATGCCCCCCTTGCTTCCTACGTCAGTGCAATATATATTTTCTTATAGGTTTTTCTTTTGCTCACACATATATAAGAAACAAATCAGGACCGTAAAAACGACATCTGGAGGGGAGAGGGCACAGTGTGTGCGTGTATGTGTGTGTTTAGAAACCAGATTTAATTGTTTTTATATAGAGAGTAGAACAAAACGTACGTTTTCGTTCTAAAGGAGGTTCCTTGGAACCCATAAATTGTATAGTTACTGATTGTTTATTACTTTCAGGAATACTGTGTGAGATGTTGACTCGAAATCAGACTCCCGATATCTACTGCAATTCTCTCAACAAGATACAGAATGAAACGGCAAGGATTAAAAGTGAACCATGCAGCTTTTCTTACCCAGAATCAAGTTCTTACACTGGAAAAGAATGGACAAAGTTATCCAGGACGGACAACAATTACCGAGATCAAAACACTAACGATTTCAAAATGTTTCCAAAAGAGACACGTTCGCATTCTTCATTGTCACAAAATGGGACTGAGATATCGTCTACACAAGACAATGAAAGAATAAGTTTCAACGGGCTGAACTTTTTGGTTCCAAGGGCCGACCGAGAGTTTGTGCCAAGCGACAGGAAGGATTCGGCGTACTGGTCAAAGCGGACGAAGAACAACGATTCGGCCCGACGGTCGAGGGTGAAGAGGAGGACCAATGAACAGGATGTGGTCGACAAACTGAGGACGCTGCAAAAGGAGAATATCGAGCTCAAGTACGAACTGGCGTCGCTGAATCGCCACTTCGCAACGAAACAGATGGATGCTCCGGAGTTACCCGAATCACTCAATAGCGAATGTATAGGCACAAAATACGAAACTGTGTCTCCGTGTTTGAACGCGTCGGACGCGTCTAATGGCGAATTGTCGACTTCACCGTGGAACACTCGGCCAAAACCGTCTTTCGGGAATGCTGTAAGGGACGTCACAAGGGCAGAAACATCGTCTGTAAAAATTCAGTCACGTGGTCATGAACGCATTTCAAATGACCTATCAAATGGAGTGTCTTGTATTCCGTACGGAGCGACATTTTCCAACACAGGTGATCTCACAGGTGCCTCTGTAGCTGGTTTCTACAACGAGTCGTGTGAGACTGCAGACAGTCTTGTTGCCAATAGCAACCAGCAAGCACACAATTTCGATCATGAACATACGACCACCCCGATCATCGTAGACGTGTTCTCTTTACGAAACGATTGTGCCAATGACGTTCCTGTGGGTAATTCGTTGGGCAACAAGCAAGGAATACAGAGCGTGCCGCACAAATACAGACACAAGAGAGGTTTTCATTCAGCGTTCTCTAGGCAGTGAACAAAATCATTTTGAAATATTATTACAAAGTAAAATAAATATGTCCTAGCGTAGGACAAAAGGCTCATGCTTTCCCAGGAAACAAAACTAGTGCCCATTTTAACTGAAAGACCTGACTTTATCGTCCAGCTAGAAAAAATACTATATTACTGGGCTCTGATTCTTTATTTACACTCTTAGTTGTTTGTATCTTCTTCTTCTTTTCTTTCTTTCTTTCTTATTCCTCTGCTTTCTTCTTCTTCTTCTTTTTCGAACGCTCATGAGCGAATGTGCATTGAGCTGCGATTAGACGCCTCCCTGCAAGTAGTTTGGCCCAGCTCATCCGTCTTCGGCAGTGACCCATATTAGTCTAGCCTCTACCCTTTGACCAATCCAGCTTGGGTGACCCACAGTGATCCATATTAGTCTAGATTCCACCCTTTGACCAATCCAGCTTGGGTGACCCGCAGTGATCCATATTAGTCTAGCCTATACCCTTTGACCAATCCAGCTTGGGCGACCCGCAGTGATCCATATTAGTCTAAGCTCTACCCTTTGACCAATCCAGCTTGGGTGACCCACAGTGATCCATATTAGTCTAGATTCCACCCTTTGACCAATCCAGCTTGGGCGACCCGCAGTGATCCATATTAGTCTAAGCTCTACCCTTTGACCAATCCTGCTTGGATGACCCGCAGTGATCCATATTAGTCTAGATTCTACCCTTTGAACAATCCAGCTTGGGTGACCCTCAGTGATCCATATTAATCTAGCCTCTACCCTTTGACCAATCCAGCTTGGGTGACCCACAGTGATCCATATTAGTCTAGCCTCTACCCTTTGACCAATCCAGCTTGGGTGACCCACAGTGATCCATAATAGTCTAGCTTCTACCCTTTGACCAATTCGGCTTGGGTGATCCACAATGATCCATATTAGTCTAGACTCTATCCTTTGACCAATCCAGCTTTAGCGACTCTACCAGGAGCCGCTTATATAGCTCTGTGTTATTGAGTCGTGCAAGCTACCTCATCGATTCAATGAATGGACCATGGGATACATTTTAACCCAAGTACGGCCCTAATGTAAATGCTATTATTTATTGTTGAGATTTATTGTTAAATATAGTGGAACATAGTGGTGAATTAAACACTGTAATAAGTCTGTATTACGATTTATTTATATATTTTGTGTACATAAAATAATACATTTATGAACAAAAATTATCGATATGTTGTTTATAAATTATTAATATAAAATTAGTTTACACTCGGCCAACAGACTTAAGTCTACTTGGTATATATACAATATATTATCATTATTAACAATTATAATGGACTACTCCAGAGGCATAGGCTAGTTAACTTAGAATGTTATACAAATGTATAATTCGATATTGCCCTATATATATATTACAAAGAGAAAATACGCTTCTTTGGACATCGGGGGGGGGGGGGGGGGGGGGGATGTTGGACATAGCCCAGTGGTAAAGCGCTCGCTTGATGCGCGGTCGGTTTGGGATCGATCTCCGTCGGGATTTCTTGTTCCAGCCAGTGCACCATGACGGGCCTTTTGGGATGAAGTTGCCTGAGTGTGCGAAGACAAGGGTCTAGGGGAATGAAAGAAAGAAACGTTTTATTCAACGACGCACTCATCACATTTTATTTACGGTTATATGGCATCAGACATATGGTTAAGGACCACACAGATATGGAGAGAGGAAACCCGCTATCGCCACTTCATGGGCTACTCTTTAAGTTTTCGATTAGCAGCAAGGGATCTTCTATATGCACCATCCAACAGACATGGTAGTACATGCCACGGCCTTTGATATGCCAGTCGTGGTGCACTGGCTCTAGGGGAATGCTCCCCAATAAAATTTTAAATATCTGAAAGGCTCAAACGTGTTTTCCTGGCATCTGGAACTTAATAATTGATATTTTAAAACAATGATTTTCGACTATTTTGTAAACTGTATTTTTGTTATTAAGGTTATTCATACATACATACATACATACATACATACATACATACATACATACATACATACATACATATATATATATATATATATATATATATATATTAAGATAATGATATTCTAGCACACAAGAGTTCAGGGTATTGACCCGAAATATATGTGAAGTATTTTCGGCAATTGTTTATTATAACCTAGTAACAGAAAAGGTAAGCACGTACCTCAGAACTATGATCAGTTCCTTTAATAATGAACATATTTATGAAACACGAAACGCATTACCTTCTTAAAAATATATCATCACCAATCACCGCCAACTCTGTTAAGAGTACAGGTGTAGTCTTCAAACGTTTTAAGCAAAAGGTATTGCACAAGGTATTGCACAAGGTATTGCTTCCCATTTAATTTTAATTTTTGTTACTGATGCATCATATCATTCAAACCGGCCTCGGTGGCGTAGTGGTTAGGCCATCGGTCTACAGGCTGGTAGGTACTGGGTTCGGATCCCAGTCGAGGCATGGGTTTTTTAATCCAGATACCGACTCCGAACCCTGAGTGAGTGCTCCGCAAGGCTCAATGGGTAGGTGTAAACCACTTGCACCGACCAGTGATCCATAACTGGTTCAACAAAGGCCATGGTTTGTGTTATCCTGCCTGTGGGAAGCGCAAATAAAAGATCCCTTGCTGCTAATCGGAAAGAGTAGCCCAAGTAGTGGCGACAGCGGGTTTCCTCTCAAAATCTGTGTGGTCCTTAACCGTATGTCTGACGCCATATAACCGTAAATAAAATGTGTTGAGTGCGTCGTTAAATAAAACATTTCTTTCTTTCATATCATTCAAATGGTTGGCCCGAAAATGTTTTGAAATACATATGAATATACATATAAACCGGCATGATAAAGCAATTTCTCGTATGCCAAAATGACAGAAGAATATTGCTTGATATATATGGAAGCCAGTGTCGATTAGAATCTCTATATAAAGATCAAGGCATGAACAGGATTACTTTCTGTTGTTTTTCCCCTCCCGTCCCGGAACTGCCCCCTGGCGATGTCAGAGATCAGATCCGGGATGACCACGCCTGAACCTCATTTGGATATGGGCACTAAATAAGATCCCATTCCCATTCTGTTGTTAACCCTTTATTTCTAACAACGGAAGATGAACTGCTGTTATTGCCCTGTAATTATCGAAGTCTGCGTGATCATCAATACAGCAGAAACAATGGAAGGTGAACTGCTGTCATTGACCTGTGGCCATCAATACAGCAGAAACAATGGAAGGTGAACTGCTGTGATTGACCTGTAATTATCGAAGTCTGCGTGGCCATCAATACAGCAGAAACAATGGAAGGTGAATTGCTGTCATTGACCTGTAATTATCGAAGTCTGCGTGGCCATCAATACAGCAGAAACAATGGAAGGTTAACTGCTGTCACTGACCTGTAATTATCGAAGTCTGCGTGTTCATCAATACAGCAGAAACAGTGGAAGGTGAACTGCTGTCACTGACCTGTAATTATCGAAGTCTGCGTGGCCATCAATACAGCAGAAACAGTGGAAGGTGAACTGCTGTCACTGACCTGTAATTATCGAAGTCTGCGTGGTCATCTATACAGCAGAAACAGTGGAAGGTGAACTGCTGTCACTGACCTGTAATTATCGAAGTCTGAGTGGCCATCAATACAGCAGAAACAGTGGAAGGTGAACTGCTGTCACTGACCTGTAATTATCGAACTCTGCGTGACCATCAATACAGCAGAAACAATGGAAGGTGAACTGCTGTCATTGACCTGTAATTATCGAAGTCTGCTTTATTGTTTTATGTTTTATGGGAGAGTTGCAAAAGTTACAATCAAGTATTAATTAATTCAATGATTCGTCGTTTATTCGTCTGTTCAGTCACTGATTTTGTGCATTCTTTCATCCATTAATTCATTCATTCATTCGTACATTAATTAAATCATTCGTCTTTTATTTGCCTGTCTAGTCACTAATTTTGTTCATTCTTTTGTTCATTCTTTTTTCATCATTAGTTAATTCGTTCGTTCGTTCGTTTGTTCGTTCGTTCGTTCAATCATTCGTACATTAATTCAATCATTCGTCGTTTATTCGTCTGTCCAGTCACTGATTTTGTTAATTCATTCATCCATCATTTAGTATACAATACTCGAAAAGCTGCTGACTTCCGACTTCATGTTGGTATTGCGAATATAGCAATACACAGTGAGGTCAGTCTAGGTGATGTTACCTAACGCGCTGTAACATAATAGCTCGTTTTCGGTATTACTCCAACTAATTAGGGATTGGCAAGTAAGAGGGTTACACCAGAGCCACAGAACGACCGGTTACACAACGAGTACCGGGTGATGCTGTTATCTAATAGGGCCGGTTCGTGGCTCCAGCAGTTATACATCCCAGAGAATTTCCACTCATTGTTCTTTATTTGCATGTTATCGACACGTGTAATACTCATGATGAGTGTCTTATTTATTACACTTTTAGAAGAAATCCTGACCTCGGTAGCAGATTGGTTGTATCCCCCAACACCCGCAAATGTCTGACATTACCATAGGCATCCGACTCGGTAGCAGTTCGGTTGTATCCCCCAACACCCGCAAATGTCTGACATTACCATAGGCATCCGACTCGGTAGCAGTTCGGTTGTATCCCCCAACACCCGCAAATGTCTGACATTACCATAGGCATCCGACTCGGTAGCAGTTCGGTTGTATCCCCCAACACCCGCAAATGTCTGACATTACCATAGGCATCCGACTCGGTAGAAGATCGGTTGTATCCCCCAACACCGGCAAATGTCTGACATTACCATAGGCATCCGACTCGGTAGCAGATTGGTTATATCCCCCAACACCGGCAAATGTCTGACATTACCATAGGCATCCGACTCGGTAGCAGATTGGTTGTATCCCCCAACACCCGAAAATGTCTGACATTACCATAGGCATCCGACTCGGTAGCAGTTCGGTTGTATCCCCCAACACCCGCAAATGTCTGACTTTACCATAGGCATCCGACTCGGTAGCAGTTCGGTTGTATCCCAACACCCGCAAATGTCTAACATTACCATAGGCATCCGACTCGGTCCATATCTGTGAGGAAGAGAGTGACGTTTCATTTCACTTCAACTTATTTTCGTGCTTATATCCTGGGAACACACCTCAGCTATCTGGGCTGTCTGTCCAGGACAGTGGGTTAGTTGTTAATTGTTAGTGGTTAGTGAGTGAAAAGAGTGTGTAGTGGTCTTACACTTACCCATTGAGTCGTTAAAACTCGCTTTGGGTGGGAGATGCGAATCACGTACCTACCAGCCGTATGTCCGATGGCTCAACCACGACGCCACCGAGGACGGTGGGGAGAGAGAGAGAGAGAGAGAGAGAGAGAGAGAGAGAGAGAGAGAGAGAGAGAGAGAGAGAGAGAGAGAGAGAGAGCAATGAGTGGGATGAAATCCCCACCCACCCCCGAAAAAAAACCCAACAAAAAAAGACCCCCCCCCCAAAACAAAAAAAAACCCATCAAACAAACCAAACCTCAACAACAACCGAACCAACAACAAAAAAAACCAACCTACAAAAACCCCCACAAACAACAAAACAAAACAAACAAACAAACAAACAAACAAACAAAAACAAAAACAAAAACAAAAACAAAAACAAAACAAAACCAAACCAAACCAAACCAAACAAACCCAAATCCATCAAAGTTGATGCTCTTTCACCAAGTTAAATTCTGCCTGAAGATAAGAAGAAAAATGAAAAAAAAAAAATGAAAACCGAACGTTAACACTCAAAACATTTTTATTTACGGTTATAATATGACGTCGGAAATCGATAAAATGAGAGAGGAAACCGGCTGCCGCCACACCATGGCCTACTCTTTAATGATTAACAGCAAAGGTGTATCATAACCGGCCCCGACCGACGCGAGCGATGCGAGCGATTATTTTAGAAATCATTGATTTCAATCGCCGTATCCTAACTGGACGCGAGCGACGCGACAGATTTATCCGTCGCGTCGTACGCTGCGATTAGGATGCGGTAATTGAAATCAATGATTTCTAAAATAATCGCTCGCGTCCAGTTAGGATACAGCTTTAGACAGGCCAGTAGACACCACGACCTTTGTTAGTTCAGATATTGAACACTGGCTGAAACAAGGGATAGTCCAATGAGCCCACCTACGGGATCAATCCTAGAATGATCACGCAACAGGGGCGGATTATGCTGGAGGTTTCCGAAACGATATGTAAAAGTTTATAATTTGAAAAATCATGTTTCCAGTAACATTGTGGGTTAGGGGTAGGTAGGTAGGCTGTTTTTTTCATTCGTTGTGTATGAATAAGGCGACGTGAGGATACACACGTGGACATCGTGCTGGAGTTGGGTTATATTTAGCCGGGGGGGGGGGGGGCGGTCCGTACAACTAGGAACCCCCTATAATCCGCCCCTACGTAGCCCGAGTTCTCTGACTGTAAGAGAGCTAGATGGACATTTGGAGTTAAATACGTACTCTTACAGTCAGAGTACTCGGGCTAGCCCCTACGCAACAAGCGAGAACTTTACCAGTGAATAGCTATGCCCAATATGTCGCCAGAGTTGAAAAATGCAAAAACTCTATTCCAGCTGAGCCGACATAGTTCGACGCATCCTCACGTTGGTTCTAAAACGACGCCATTCCATTCGTTTCACACTGGTATGCTTCATATTAGTTCTAAAACGACGCCATTCTATTCGTTTCACAGTGGTATGCCAATCCAGTAATTTGTTACGGCTGTGGTAAAATATACCACCATGATTACTATATAATACTTTTCTATCCCTTTTAAAAAAAATATTCAGTAGCAAAAAACAGGGAGCCTCCCAGCCTATTTGAAGTACCCTTTGTAATAAGGATGTAGGCCAAAATGTCAGCGGTCTAAATATCGATGGTCAAAATGTCAACGGTCAAAATGTGAGTGGAAAAAATGTCAACAGTCAAAATGTCAACTATCAAAGTGGTACTCAGGTCAAAATGTCAACTTTCAGATTATACATAATTTGTAAAAAACCCAAAACAACAACCCAGAAAACTTACTATTATGTGACCTTTCATTTGACCAATCAAAACACTATTTACAGACATTTGACAGTACTAAACGTGTACATGGGTGATGGAATTTTGTTTTTAAATACCAGTAACTCGATTATTTTTTTTTTAAATAAAAATGGCTAATCAGCCATACAACCAAAAATGAAGCATTCTCTAATTATTCCAAATTTTGTAATGAGCAAGGAACTCGATTTTCCCAATCCTAATACATCTCTCTCTCTCTCTCTCTCTCTCTCTCTCTCTCTCTCTCTCTCTCTCTCTCTCTCTCTCTCTCTCAAACACACACACACACACACGTTATTTTGAACGAGATGCCATATATTGACCATTGGCATTTTGTCCATTGGCATTTTGACTGCTGACATTTTGTCCGTTGATATTCTATCTGCACACCATGGTTGGCCCAACGCAAACCGTACTGTTGGCCCAACGTAGACTGCCGACGTTGGCATATGGTCGTTTTGACCTTTCATATCAATCTTGTTTATCATCTTTTTCGGATTCCGACTGCGTCTCCATGACTGTTGGCCTGCCTCGCACGTTGCCTCTCCTCCTCAAGTGCGACAATGACAAATGCAGAAGATAAAGATGTCATACTAAAAGGATTTCAACAGTTTAGTCTTGAATATACACCTGAAATTATTTCAAATTAAAGTATATACCACTGTATAAGTTTGTTCGTGTGTATTCAGTCTACGCAAATGTCACCTTGTTCAGACTTTTTTTTTTATTACTGTTATAAAAAATAACACATAACAAAATGAAAGTACTTAAAGTTTGTTTTGTTTAACGACACCACTAGAGCACATTGATGTATTACTCATCGGCTATTGAATGTCAAACATTTGGTCATTTTGACATATAGTCTTAGAGAGGAAACCCACTTTTTGTATCCATCAGTAGCAAGGGCTATTTTTATATGCACCATCCCACAGACAGGATACAGCACATACCACGGCCTTTGATATACCAGTCGTGGTGCACTGGCTGGAACGAGAAATAGCCCAATGGGCCCACCGATGGAGATCGATCCTGAACCGACCGCGCATCAAGCACTTTGATACGTACCAAGATATTTTGGATGTTATATTAATTGTTCAGCTCTTAACAAACATATTGTTTTGAAAGATTATTTTTTTGTGAACAAATAATATGTTACATTATGTCCACACACCTTACTAATACAATTTCAAGCAGACCGCCTGAATTTTTCAATATTACTTTGTTGATGCTAATAGTGTTAATATAAATATCATATAGTTTTAAATTATAAAGTTCATTATCCCCAGATCAATGACAATGTTATGCTTGGGGAGCCCTGAATCACTGCATTCCAATATGCTTTTAACGTCAACAAATATATTAAATTAAACAAATATATAATATAATCATAGCATTCATAAAGAGATGTTTATCTTTTTGAAAAACAAACTAAGAAAGGAAAACAGGGAGAGAGAAGAGGGAGAGAGAAGAGGGAGAGAGAATGCAGGTAACATTTTATTCAGTATCGCGTCGTGATTTGCTACACAAGTATCAGAGATCGCTACACAATTTTAAAACATTAAATATTAGGTGCTAATCAGTTTTCAATAGCCAAGAAATCACACTAATCAAGATTTTGAAAAAATGTTCCCTGGAATGATAAGATACCGATAAGATTTAAAAAATATTTTTTATTGCTTTATTTTGCTGGTGTTTTTTTTTACTGTTTGTTTCCAAACAAGCTGAGATTTCTTTTTCTATTATTTAAATACAGAATTATTAATTAAATATATTATAATTACATTTTTTTAATATAATCTTTTTCTATTTAAAATTTCCTTTGTATAATATTTATTATGGCATAATATTTGGTTTTTGAATTTCCATACTATAAATATTTAATGTTTATAATTGTTTTCTAGTTTCATTATTTATCATACCAAATAATTATAATGACCAGTATTTGTTTTTCTAACTTAAGTATTTTGCTAAAGTCAGTGCAACGTTGTGCTAACGTCGAGCCGACGCCTACAAGCAGAAGTAAATTCGGCGCAAATGGTTCAGTGCGGTAATTTATTTTTTACTATTTACAAAAAACCTTCGTAATTTCACATATAAATCCATACATTTTCTGAAGCAGAAAATATTCATATTCATTAAGATTTTATATCGTGACTGGTTAAATTCCTGAAATTAATGCTGGAAATATTTTCTGTTCAAACACAAATGACTGCAACTGAAGGTGAAGGTAAGAGTTTTCCTCACGGGGTCGCAAGGTGGGGCGAGATCGGCCCGAACCAACCACTTGCCATCGTCGTGGCAACGTTAGCCCGGCGACGGCGATAGTGCCAACCATGGCGACGTTGGGCTACCGTAGTTGTGCTATCTGGGATAGTTCAAAGTTCAACTTGACCCTAAACATAGAGCACTGCCTACCATTGGCAATATTGTGATATATCCAAGTTCTTCTAAAGTGGTGTAGCCAACATATAATCTTTGCATAATTAACTCTTGAAAGAATACCAAGCAAAAAATAGTCAATGTGTGTCAATTAAAATGACTTCCTTCTCAATATGGAGATGGTCATGCATATCAAATTGGAACTATAACGTCACGGGTTAACCCGTCGATCACGTTCACTGGGTTTTGTAATAATAAAAATGTATAAAGTAGTAGTAAATAAAAATATTTGGATGTAATATTCTGTGTGTATGAGAGAGATGAGAGCGAGAGAGAGAGAGAGAGAGAGAGAGAGAGAGAGAGAGAGAGAGAGAGAGAGAGACAGACAGAGACAGATACAGAGGAGAGGTGGAGGTGGGGGTGGGGGTGGGGGTGGGGGTGGGGGTGGGTGTTATAATTTTTGTATTTTACATGAACAATGAGTAAATATATTTGGTCACTATTCATCTTTGAGCCTGCCCTTTCAGTAAATAAGTTTGGCCGATCAGTTGAAAGGGAACTGGTGATGTCAGAACTTCGTCTAAGTTCGTTCCTGCGCACCGACGTATTATTTTGTATAACATATAATAAAGAAATCGATTTCAAATGTTGACATATGTTTCTAATACAGAGTGCCCTTTACAAGCTTTTCATTAGACCAACGCTGTCACTTAAAGGAACATTAAAGACGCGATTAAAGTTCTATGACGTTACAGGTTAGCCCGTCGATCACCTTCACTGGGTTTTGTAATAATAATTGTTATGTATAAAGTAGTAGTAAATAAAAGTATTTGGATGTAATATTCTGTGTGTGTGAGAGAGAGAGAGAGAGAGAGAGAGAGAGAGAGAGAGAGAGAGAGAGAGAGAGAGAGAGAGAGAGAGAGAGAGAGAGAGAAGAAAGAAAGAAAGGGAGAGAGGGAGAAAAAGGAGAAATAGAAACACAGAAAGGGAGAAAAAGGTGTTTCTGTGTGTGTGTGTGAGAGAGAGAGAGAGAGAGAGAGAGAGAGAGAGAGAGAGAGAGAGAGAGAGAGAGAGAGAGAGAGAGAGAGAGAGAGAGAGAAAGGAGAAATAGAAACACAGAAAGGGAGAGAAAGGTGTTTCTGTGTGTGTGTGTGTGAGAGAGAGAGAGAGAGAGAGAGAGAGAGAGAGAGAGAGAGAGAGAGAGAGAGAGAGAGAGAGAGAAAGTGAGAGAGGGAGAAAAAGGAGAAATAGAAACACAGAAAGGGAGAAAAAGGTGTTTCTGTGTGTGTGTGAGAGAGAGAGAGAGAGAGAGAGAGAGAGAGAGAGAGAGAGAGAGAGAGAGAGAGAGAGAGAGAGGGGGGGGGGAGAAGAAAGGGAGAAGAACGAGATAGCAGGAGATTCAGACGGACAGTCAAACAGACAAACATACACAGAGATCGCGAAGCATAGAATTAGAGTACGAGATAGTGATACAGACGTACAGACACATACAGAGAATATTACATGTTCTAGACACGTCACTTTCTCGGTGCGCCGTGTCCGCTAACGAAGTGGGATACCTATACTAACAGTATTCACTTGGTTCGTTAGTTACATCCGTCCAACCATTCGCTCTTCTATTAAATGTGCTAGAAACGACAGATCATTACATGTGATTGTCCATAAAACTCTGCATTTATTGGACATTAGCTTTAGGTGGTTCCTTAATTTCGAAACTCCAACAAAAACGTGGAACAGAGGTCGCTTCGGACAAAAGAATAAAATAAAAAATAAATTACCCCCTCCCCCCCCCCCCCCACCACAACAACCACCCCAAAACCCACAACAACATACCCCGCCACCCAAACCTAACAAAAACCAACAGCAAACAAAACAAAGATGCTTAATCTCCGTTAAAATGTAATTTTAAATTTTAGAAAGCTTTATCAAACATGACCGTTGTATGTATTTGAAAGTGCGAGTGTGTGAGTGGTGGTGGTGGTGGTTGTGGTGTGTGTGTGGAGGAGGGGTGGGGGGAGGGTTGGGGGGTTGGTGTCAGTGCGATGGCCCTGGGGATACATTTTGTGTAACATGCTGGTGAATTAAACACTGTAATAAGTCTGTGTTACAATTTATTTATATATTTTGTGTATATGTAGAGAATAATACATGAGTGGCCGTTAGATACCATTTATCTCACAACGAGTTGTTTTAAAATGTATCTGACGAGGGAAAACGAGTTTGGTACGTTTTCAAACAACGAGTTGTGAGATAATCTTTTTCGACTAGAAGTTGTTGACAGCCGTTGCACTTTATGAAATGAGTGAACAGGTCTGGTATCGGACGAGCGAAAGCGAGTGAGATACCAACACTGTTCACGAGTTTCATAAAATGGTATGACAGGCAAGCTAGTTCAGTATTTCATTTATTACAAACCAATTGCAAACAAGCCGCAACGCAGAAGTAAGCAGATATCTGGACCTACTACATGTTATTTTTCTGCAACTTTGGTCAACAAGTGATCTACGTCACGCTCACGTCACGCTAATATTACACTAATTAGCGATATTGATTTATTGTTATGACAGCTGCAATATCTTACACTGGTGTGTAAGAAATGGCAGTGGTGACTTGGTTATCACCTAGGAGCGGCTAGACCAGTGTCTTGAAAATGTTAACACACGTACGTGTGTAAACAAGCATGTGTTATCAAACACTGACCCATGGTGTTCTCACCAACGGGTGTGTAACAAAACTGTATAATTCGACATTGCACTATATATATTACAACAAGAAAGTACCCTTCTTTGGACATCAGAGGGGTGGGACGTAACCCAGTGGTAAAGCGCTCGATCCCCGTCGGGATTTCTCGTTCCTGCCAGTGCACCATGACTGGTATATCAGAGGCCGTGGTATGTGCTATCCTGTCTGTGGGATGATGCATATAAAAGATCCCTTGTTACTAATGGAAACATGTAGCGGGTTTCCTCTCTAAGACTCTATGTCAGAATTACCAAATGTTTGACATCCAGTAGCCGATGATTAATAAACCAGTGTGCTCTAGTGGTATCGTTAAACAAAAACAAACTTTTTCAATAAATGTGCTCTGGTGGTATTAGCATTAGGAATGCGTCTTCTATTTCAGGGTGAGGATGCAGCTCAGTCGAAAGAGCGCTTGGCTAAGGTTCATGGGTCGAACCACCTCCGTGGACCCATTCTCTGATCGGGTTTCACGTCCAACCAGTGCCCCAAGACTAGTATATGAAAGGCCGTGCTACATGTATGTTCTGTCCTCTGTGTGGTAAAGTGCTTACAAAAGACCCCTTCCTACTATGTGATAATTACCAAATGTTTGACATCCAATAGCCGATGCTTAATTTATCAATGTGCTCTAGTGGTCCTAAACTTCAGACTCTTGTGTTAGGACACACGTTACCTATTACTGTATCATATGTTGCAATGACTATATTTGCAATAAAATCTATTTAAATTTATTTCATTATAAAAAAGCAACAACAACATTTTGCTTTCTTTTTCTGCGATTTGTTTTATTTTTCGCGATTATTATTGAAATAAATATAACGTGAGAAATATTTTGAAACAGACGAAAATCGCAACTATATTTCGTGCAGTTAGTTAGGACCTTTATTGCCAAATCCATATCGATGCACTTTGACCTGCTTAATTAATTGTACAATGTATTAAACATGGCGATATCAGACGCGAATCCAGGATTTTGTTAGATACTTTGCTGCTAATCGAAAAGAGTAGCCCATGAAGTGGCGACAGCGGGTTTCCTCTCACAATATCTGTGTGGTCCTTAACCATATGTTCGACGCCATATATCCGTAAATAAAATGTTTTTCAGTGCGTCGTTAAATAAAAATTTCCTTCCTTCCTTCAATGCACATTTATAACGATAACACACAAATGTATTAAAAACCCCCAAACATTTTAAAACAACTCATTGTAAGATAAATGGTATCTAACGGTTACTCGTGTATTATTCTTTATTTCAGCAACTGATGATGATGTACTCGGGTACTAAGCATCCCATCAGCAGAAAAACCCGTAGTTATGTTGTTGCATCTATATGTAATACCAAATAACATCATTACAGTCTAATTGAAGTAGTACAAGTGCACTATAGAATTCTACATATTTGTCAGACCTGAACTGAAAGTCGTTCTAAATAGATTTTGGACATAGCTGTTTACCTCTAAATGTTTTTTATTATGTAAAGTGGACATTCCCAGTGATTACTGGCTACATACACATACTCTTTCTCAGAGAGTCTGTCTGTTTTTCTCTGTCTCTGAGAGAGAGAGAGAGAGAGAGAGAGAGAGAGAGAGAGACGTACGCATACACACACACACACACACACACACACAGAGGCACAGATAGACACACGCACGCACGCACAGACACACACAGACAGACACGCAGACACGCACACACACTCACACACACACATACACAAACACACACACACAGGCACACACGCAGACACACACACACGTACACACACAAACACGTACACACACAGGCACACACACGTACACACACACAAACACACGCACACACAAACGCACACACACACACGTACACACACGTACACATACATACACACACACACGTACACACACGCGCACACACATACACGTACACACACACACACACACACACACGCATGCACACACACATACGTACACACACGCACCCACACACACACACGCACACATACACACGTGTACACACGCACACACAAACGTACACACACACACACACGTACACACACACATATATGCACGCACACACACACACACGTACATACACACACACACGCACGGACACACGCACGCATACGTACACACACGCGCGCACACACACGCACACGCGCACACGCACGCGCGCGCTCGCACACACACACACACACACACACACACACATCCCCACCCTAGACAAGGCTGACAGTCGTTTGTTGAGTCGTGGAACGACTGTTGATGATTGATTTGCGAGTTAACATGTTTTAAAAGGAACTGTCCTGATTGTTTTGCATTGCAGGTTCTTTGCGAGTTAACATGTTTTAAAAGGAACTGTCCTGATTGTTTTGCATTGCAGGTTCTTTGCGAGTTAACATGTTTTAAAAGGAACTGTCCTGATTGTTTTGCATTGCAGGTTCTTTGCGAGTTAACATGTTTTAAAAGGAACTGTCCTGATTGTTTTGCATTGCAGGTTCTTTGATACCGATACAAGTTTGTAACGACTAGTATTACCTATTATAGTGAATAACCGGAGTTTGCTGCATTGTAAGATGTCTTTGACTAACAAAACAAGTGTAACATATTAAATCTATTTTCTTGTACTGGTCGTCCTAATATTTATAAGTAGCCCAAACTGTATTTGGTATACCAATAATTTCATACATGTACATACGAAGAAATATATATTAGAATATAAAATTAATTTTGCCCTTTGACCTAGTGTAAACGAGAGAGAGAGAGAGAGAGAGAGAGAGAGAGAGAGAGAGAGAGAGAGAGAGAGAGAGAGAGAGAGAGAGAGAGGGGTAGAGAGAGAGAGGGGGAGAAAATGAGAGAAAAAGAGAGAATAAAAGGGAGAGAAAGAGCACATGTGTATGTTTATCACTGGGAAGGTCCATTTCACATTAAACAGACCTTTAGAGGTAGTTTTATTTTAAACAATATATCTAATATGTAATTACAGTCGTTAAAAGGTCAGAATAGTATCTTTATCTCCTACAGGTTATTGTTAACAATCAGCGTTTACTAAATCTTTCAACTAATGTTACAGAAACAAATATAAAACGTTGATTGTCTAGCGGGTGTCAAACATAATTTGATACATGTTTATCAAGATCGTTTTAAATACCATCAACACATAATATCTGATTCAATGCAGATTCTTTTTGTTCTCCATGTCTTTTTTATCAGCAAAATATTGATTATATAATTTAACTGATATGCGCGGAGGCGGAAAATGTTATTATAACTGATATACATTACAAGGCCACAGAATAAAGAGCAGAAGCAACTGATTTTTCGTCTTAAAAACTTTACTGTAAATTCCATAGAATAGATGATTAATGTTTTTAATTGTACTTTGTTATTGGAGGATGTATTGTGAAAAAAAGACATAACATTTTATGTCTAATAACAATTTTCGTAACACCTTCATGATAATAAAATAATAATTACGGCCCCTCTCCCATTTCCCTCGTATAAAATCATTTATTGGACAGTTTTTCATTGTATTGTATTACATCAGTTCCGTCTTATACTCATCTTCATAAATCAAGGCTAATATTCGTTCCTCGTATTCAGCCTTGATACATGTCGTCAAGAAATCGTGCCACAAAATGCTTAAATTTCATTGGATGCGATGAGATCTGATTGCAACGAATCGCAACGCTCCTTATAGATTCCCTTGTTATTTTAAACAAAAATGGCAGCGTCAGCATCCGGCGGTTAATTTTTGATATTGCTTTCAAGATTGTCACATGTTACCGATGCTGTGACTGGTCAACGATGTCATCGTGTAAGGGACATAATCGGTGTTACAAATTTTCTTCCAATAGAGGGCGTTAGAAGTGGATATCAGTAATCTTGACTACATGTATCACGGCTGAATACGAGGAACGAATATTAGCCTTGATTTATGAAGATGTCTTATACTCAGTGCACACTTTTTCTTTTTGGCTGTATCTTATATCCAATTAAAACCCCAAAACAATCGCCTCCACCCAAGAAACAACCTCTTAAAAAAGAGAAGCCAAAATCACCACCACCACTAAACAAAACAAAAACAAAAAAATAAAAAAATGTCGTCCCCCCAAAACCCCCCCCCCCCCCCCCAAACAACCCATCTCACACACAGAAATAGCACACACAACAAACCATAGTCCGAACGGACATAGAAAGTGCGGTTCTTTCTATGTCCGTAGCCCAGTGGTAAAGCGCACACTTGATGCGCGGTCGGTTTGGGATCGTTCCCCGTCAGTGAGCCCATTGGGCTATTTCTCGCTCCAGCCAGTGCACCACGACTGGTACATCAAAGGCCATGGTATGTGCTATCCTATCTATGGGATGGTGCATACAAAAATATCCCTTGCTGCTAATCGAAAAGTGTAGCCATGAGGTGGCGACAGCGGGTTTCCTCTCTCAATATCTATGTGGTCCTTAACCATATGTCCGATGCCATATAACCGTAAATAAAATGTGTTGAGTGCGTCGTTAAATAAAACATTTCCTTCCTTCCTTTCTATGTCTGAAAATGGTTACATTACCCTATATGTAGCTGGTATTCAAAACTTGTGGCACCATGTTTCAACAATTTCTCAACCGAAATAGTGAAACAAATGGACACACAAACCAAAAATGTACTAATTAAATCATGATTGAAGTACTTGCGTCATTATTAACAAATTAAATCTGCCAACGACAGCCTTCAAAACTTTCTCCGCCATTTTAAAATTGCTAAATAGAGGGAAGCAACTCGCCCTGTACATTAAGAACAGTATTAATTTAACACTTTTTGTTTTAAATTTTAAAAGCGACTAGTATTACATAATAAATATATTTTCTTGTTTAGAATGTCAGTGTCTATACTTAATGTGTTTCTGATCGTCCTAATATTTGTAAGTAGCCCAAACTAGAAAAAACAACAACCCAAAAACAAAAACAAAACAAAAAAACAAACAAATAAATCCCCTACCAAAAAAACACAACAAAACAAAAATCAAAACCTCCAAAATAAAACAACAAAAACCTCCAAAAAATAAAACAAAAAAACAAAAAACAAAAACAACCATTTGAAAAAAAACCCAAAAAAGAGAACGTGAAGTAGAAAAAAAGGAAAGAAAAAGAAATGAAGAAGAAGAAATATATATATATATATACCCGAAGAAGAAGAAAGAAAAATCGCGACCTGCATGCTGACGAGTGAATGGGTGATAAATGAATCCATATTCCACCGTGGATTAACTCCCATGACGGAGAACTCGTGTAGGTTATCTCCAGGATTAGCCGTACGTGGCGTGTGGATGGTATTTCCTCCCCTTCCCCTCGGATCCGATTCGCCAATCGACGTGCAGCTAGCCACGTATCTCACACCGGCGACTCCCGTGTCCTCAGATCTCGGCTAGATTTACCCGGGTAGGTGCACCCGCCGCCGACAAGAGCGTGAAAATCAACGAAACGGCAAAAAATTTAAATAGTACGAAGAATGTTGCAGTCACCTCAGGTTGTAACATCAGAAAGCAGAATGAATTTTGTTTGTTTGTACGGCTGACTTGTAAGCCAGAATGTCTCACATAGTTTAACGATACACGGTGGCGCATTTCGGCTGTGGTGACTGTTCTCTATGCCCCTATTGTTAAAGATGCCGTATCGAGTATATTTATTACTATTTTTACCGTTTAGTATAGACAATTCGCGTTAATTTTCTTACTATCGCACGTAATTTTTCGATATATTTTTACTATAGGTAGCTGTAAAACAAGTATTATATCAGCGGGTCAGTTTGCAGTGCACCCAACTTTTCATTCCACATACCGGTATAAGGCTACCAATTTTGCCATTGTTGATAAATGTGACTGTTTTTTTGTCATAAAATGTTGTTTCGTCTGGGCAGTAAATTCCTGTAATTTAATTTGAACTAGTGTCAATGACCAGGCCTGTAGCCAGGATTTTGAAGGGGGGTGGGTGGGTGGGGGGTCGTTCAGGCTTATGGTGAGTCACAAAGTTGCTTAAGGTGGTTCGGGGGGGGGGGGGGAGGCATATTAAAAAAAAGCCACTGGTAGTGGGGGGAGGGTCGACCGACCCCCGAACCCCCATTGGCTAAGGGCCTGATGACTATGTATTAGCTTCCGTGGTGCCCTACTAAACATAGAATAACATTGTGTGTGTACGTGCGGAACTAGGGTAGTCAAACACACTTCTCGTGGTGTCTAAAACGAGCAGCTTACCCTCCCCTCCCCCCCGTTTCTTCTTCTGATTTTCATTAAAGGCGACGCCACACGATACGAGTGCTTCGTACGAGACTAGCTGGTTGCATAGTAACCAAAAAAATCGTAATGTTGCCTTGTGACAATCGGCTATTTTCGTGGCTATTCTCGTACAAGGCACTCGTATTGTGTGGCGTCGCCTCCTTATGTTAGGTTCATACTGTCAACTGTCACGACGAAGTTGGCCAACTAGACGGTTGCGTTGTAGTTTCCCCAACTTCCGACTTACGACGAGTGCATACAGATTAACAACTAATCTGTCGTAGTTGTACACGACGAGAATCGAGATGTAAGAGCGCCCAGACTAGCATCTGGACAGTCGTAGAAGTCCTGACAGCAGAAAGTTGGCCAACTTTGTCGTGGTAGTTGGTAGTCTAACTTTAGT
The DNA here is from genome assembly GCF_016097555.1 of Gigantopelta aegis. NCBI lineage: Eukaryota > Metazoa > Mollusca > Gastropoda > Neomphalida > Peltospiridae > Gigantopelta > Gigantopelta aegis. Next base: position 97,432,856 of record NC_054704.1, on the reverse strand, counting down.
ATCAAGGGAGAGGTTTGTGAAGGGGGAGGTCGTAGTAGTAGTCAGGTAATACTCAATGAGCTACGAGGCAATACCGTTTATTTTGTACGAGTGAATTGATGTTGTCCTTCCCGATACTATTGTTAATAACAAATTTGCAAGTTGATCACAAGAGGTAGCTTTGCGTCATAGCTGTGACGTATGTATCACTGATGACGTAAGTTAGTTGTTGACGTGACCTCCACCATGGAAACTGTTCGTACACAACCAACTATGATGAAGCACTGTTTATGACGTCAAAACGTATCTAGGGGAAGACATGTATTTTTTTCTTTCCCTAGGGAAAGATAACTCTTCTTTTTTTCCTCTTCTCTCTGCCCATATGGGTACTAATAGTAGTTATATCCATGGTGCATATCTTAACTGGAATGCTGCATGTAGCCGTTTATGATTTGATTTGGTGGTAGAGCCCCTAGACTTATTAATTTAGATTAGCACCGAGAAAGGGGGGGGGGGGGGGGTGTGTGGTGTGTGTGTTCTATTCCATTGTTTTGTGATACAAAGTATTACAAACATGGCCACATTCGTGAGCTGTCCGAAGATAGCTGATCATATGCGTTTATTAAATATGTAATTGTGTTTGTACATACATTTTGTATTAGTAGATAAATGGATGCAAGAAACATAAACTAAACTTTTAAAGAACAAGTAATGCAGTTTTTCAATCTAATTAAAATTAGCTCCACTATTACATGTGGATCTAACACCAGCCAGTTGGAGATCATGTCCACCAAATCAAAACCTTACTTGCAGAATCCTGCCAGTGATTTAAAAATAATTTGAAAACATTCCGAATTATCCTGAGGGTATACGATATGTTTCATGTGAATTACGAATGCCTTATTTAGACCAGTAGAACTAATTTTAATCGGATTGCTAACAACACTGCGTAGTCCCCAATGTCCAGGTAACATTTCGTCTGTAAATAATAATTTAAATATTGACCAATCACACTTCGCCTTTTATAACGTTATTTGAGAGCATACAAATTCTAAAAATATCGGGCGAGTCTATTTTAGTGGCCGCAATACAGCGACCCATACCAATACGTACGGGGTGGGTTATCAGTCTTCAATTTTACATTTTAAAATTATTTATTTATTTATAAAAAAAACCTAACTAAATCAGTCTTCAGTTTTACATTACAAATTATTTAAATAAAACATGTTTTAAGGCATTCGTAATTCACACGAACCATGTCGTATACCCTCAGGATAATTCGGAATGTTTTCAAATTATTTTTAAATCACTGGCAGGATTCTGCAAGTAAGGTTTTGATTGGTGGACATGAGCTCCAACTGGCTGGTGTTAGATCCACATGTAATAGTGGAGCTAATTTTAATTAGATTGGCAGTTTTTGAGTTTCAAACAAACTGACTGGTTTCCACCATAACTTATCTTATCACGCCCGTCTAACGTTAGACACAAAAACCAGTCTAGTTTGCGACCGTAAGCGCACAGCTTCCAGAACAGTCAGATTTGAGATGTATTTAATTCAGTGACGTGTTCAGGAGACCGAGCAATGGCGAAACGTTTGACTGGTACCATCATCTTCTATTATATTATATCATAACATATTTTATTCATTTAACGCTTGGCGCAAACACCAATCTGGCGATCGTCCGCATCGCTCATACTTCTGAACACACCTCAAATTAAAGAAAGAAAGAAAGAAAGAAGTGTTTTATTTAACGACGCACTCAACACATTTTATTTACGGTTATATGGCGTCAGACATATGGTTAAGGACCACACATATTTTGAGAGGAAACCCGCTGTCGCCACTACATGGGCTACTCTTCCGATTGGCAGCAAGGGATCTTTTATTTGCGCTTCCCATAGGCAGGATAGCACAAACCATGGCCTTTGTTGAACCAGTTATGGATCACTGGTCGGTGCAAGTGGTTTACACCTACCCATTGAGCCTTGCGGAGCACTCACTCAGGGTTTGGAGTCGGTATCTGGATTAAAAATCCCATGCCTCGACTGGGATCCGAACCCAGTACCTACCAGCCTGTAGACCGATTTAAAAAAAAAAAAAAATATTTCTCAAACTTAATATTGCACGTATACATAAATGCATATACATAAAAAAGATAATAAATAAACACAAACTCACACGTACACAACCAGAACCACTCTCACATTTATCCTAATATCATAAACCCTAACACACATTCGCAAAAAACATATTAAAACCCACAAACACACACAACAAAAACACCAGCCACACAAAGATACATGCCACCCATCACCCCTCCCCCCATAAAAAAATAAATAAAAATAAATAAAAAATAACAATAATAATAATAATAATAAATAAAAATAGTAATAATAATAAATAAATAAATTCTAATTTTAATAATTGGTAACTACTGAGTTAAACACATTAACTGACAAAATAAAAAACTTTGTATAGAAAATAATGTCATGAAATAAGCTATTGCGAATAGTTCCAACTTTATCCACACCCTCACACACATACTTGTTTTAGTGTCTCTCTTCCACACCTTTTGCACGCACAATTCGTCTTTTTTGTTTTCTGGTAACCACAGTATTCATATGTTTGCGTTTAAAACATGCCACTAAGTTGCATGTAGTACAGCTTGTCATTTTAACAGGGTGCTCACACTGTGTATATTGTAGTATTAGTACAGCTTGTCATTTTAACAGGGTGCTCACACTGTGTATATTGTAGTATTAGTACTGTTTGTCATTTTAACAGGGTGCTCACACTGTGTATATTGTAGTATTAGTACTGTTTGTCATTTTAACAGGGTGCTCACACTGTGTATATTGTAGTATTAGTACTGTTTGTCATTTTAACAGGGTGCTCACACTGTGTATATTGTAGTATTAGTACTGTTTGTCATTTTAACAGGGTGCTCACACTGTGTATATTGTAGTATTAGTACAGCTTGTCATTTTAACAGGGTGCTCACACTGTGTATATTGTAGTATTAGTACTGTTTGTCATTTTAACAGGGTGCTCACACTGTGTATATTGTAGTATTAGTACAGCTTGTCATTTTAACAGGGTGCTCACACTGTGTATATTGTAGTATTAGTACAGCTTGTCATTTTAACAGGGTGCTCACACTGTGTATATTGTAGTATTAGTACAGCTTGTCATTTTAACAGGGTGCTCACACTGTGTATATTGTAGTATTAGTACAGCTTGTCATTTTAACAGGGTGCTCACACTGTGTATATTGTAGTATTAGTACAGCTTGTCATTTTAACAGGGTGCTCACACTGTGTATATTGTAGTATTAGTACAGCTTGTCATTTTAACAGGGTGCTCACACTGTGTATATTGTAGTATTAGTACAGCTTGTCATTTTAACAGGGTGCTCACACTGTGTATATTGTAGTATTAGTACAGCTTGTCATTTTAACAGGGTGCTCACACTGTGTATATTGTAGTATTAGTACAGCTTGTCATTTTAACAGGGTGCTCACACTGTGTATATTGTAGTATTAGTACTGTTTGTCATTTTAACAGGGTGCTCACACTGTGTATATTGTAGTATTAGTACAGCTTGTCATTTTAACAGGGTGCTCACACTGTGTATATTGTAGTATTAGTACTGTTTGTCATTTTAACAGGGTGCTCACACTGTGTATATTGTAGTATTAGTACAGCTTGTCATTTTAACAGGGTGCTCACACTGTGTATATTGTAGTATTAGTACAGCTTGTCATTTTAACAGGGTGCTCACACTGTGTATATTGTAGTATTAGTACTGTTTGTCATTTTAACAGGGTGCTCACACTGTGTATATTGTAGTATTAGTACAGCTTGTCATTTTAACAGGGTGCTCACACTGTGTATATTGTAGTATTAGTACTGTTTGTAGGGACTTACGGCTTCTTCAATTTAGTCATGATTTATTTTATTAGTGTTCAGAGAACACAACATATTTTATCTTCGTTAAATTCAACCACGCCTTCATCTTGAACAGAAGTAATGAGCCAACAACAATACTATCGAAACCAAACCAAACCAATGACGACTCCAAATACGTGTATTCGTGAAAGGTCAGATTTACAGAGTACTGAAACTTCTTCCATTTCATATCAAGTTTAGGTCAAAAGTGAAATTACTAAATGATTGCGTTTTGAACAAAGTTACCCAGTGAAGTTATTACAAGGAATGGGAACTGACAACATACATGGTCAAATACCAAGAGAGTGTGTGACGTCAAGAGGAGTTGCGCGGAGACGTATCACTTACTGATGGGACGTATCACTTCGATAGAAACCAAGCCATTTTGAACCATAAGGGTAATAAATCATATTAATGTCTAGATATGTTAATACAACGACTATTAAACTATAGTCAACTGTTCAATTGTTTAGTTTTTGCAAATGTCACGTTTAATTCCTATTCAATCCTTGTTTTCTTTACATTTGCATGAAAACAAACCCAAACGCCGACAGGTTTTATATACAATTCATCATCTAAAATGCACGAAGTTGACTTATTTCCATTTTACAAAAATATTTGTATATTGACAATACAGGTTCGTTCTGCTATAAATAACTATGGTTGGGGTGAAGTCTTAAACTCGTGATGTTCATTGTGACATTGCACACGCACGTGGCCAGAATATTGTATACCCGCGATTGGTGGAGACGTGGCCCTCTGCTCAACCCGACACCCACCTCTGACTTCGTATGTAGGTGTATTTATATAGTTATAATTAAATTTTCTTTGCGTCTATACACTTTACGGCAATCTGATTGGTCCAGAGGTGGGGGTTTTTCGTTCATATCTCGATGAACCCCAACAAATTAAGCCACGCCTACTCGCACTACTTTAGTGCAATAAGCCGGATTATTCTGGCAATCATATTTAGCTATTTCGAAGAAAACACACGTGAAAGCTACAAAAAATGTATACGTTAAATTAATGGAATATGCTATAGCAGAGTAGACATATGGATCTATACGCATTGATTAAAAAAAGCACAACAAAAAACAGCAACAACAACAACAACAACAACAACAACCTCTTGGCTAATCATGACATGATGATGAGACTCTGTCGTTGGCCAAAAAAATCATGTAGGAAACTTCACGCCTGTAACTTCCATCGACAGCATAAATGTTAGACACGTTCCCTTCATTCACTTTCATAAAATATAAACTAAACACGAATAGGACAATTTCTTCCAATATAGGCCTAATTAAATGATTCCGTAAAAATGCACAGCAGCTAGAGGAAATGACGTAATTTACAAAAAAACACCTGATTCAAATAATAGTGAATGAACGTTCGTATTCTTACGCGACATAAGTATCAATGAAGTTTACACAAACAATACTACAGGCATATTTAAAGCTAAACAAAATAAATTCAGTTATGTATTGTTAAAGTATGCATATAAATTTAATTATAAGATTTGACCGCAATTATTTTTTGATTCATGCAAGTATGAACCGAAAAAACGATGTGCACACTTTTTTATTACATATCCATTAAATCTTACTATATAAATACAGTCCTGAATACAAAAATGAAATACACTTTTCCGTATTCAACTCAACTGCCGGAACTATGCCGTATTCAACGCTACTATTTATAGCACATGGTTACCGGGAATGCCCTTAGCGATATGTAAACAAAGTTGGTGCTTGGTTTGAATTGCCTATTAAAGCAATTAACTGTTACGCATGTTTAAAATGATATTTTGTGGAACATTTGAAATGAAAACAGACAAAAACGGTGACGAATATTTACAATTTCATGCGCGCGATACCAAACTTAGAGACGCGAACACTACTCACCAACGACCTTTCAATGCACGATTAAGGTCGACGACAGTCACTTTTTGGACCCTTGTTTTGGCTTGATAGACAACAAATAAAACATATCCAACGGTAATTTTGTGATATGATATATTTGACAAAAGGTACTTTTTATTTCTTTCATCTTTTATAACTTAAAGGAAAGGTGTAGGCTGGCTCTAATGCCAAATTAAACAAATATGGAGCCTAAAATGAAGAATGATGCAATAAAATGTTTAATATGTTAACGGGTTTAGGATTAATTGACAATATTAACACGGTTTCTATTTTACGCGCATGGATAAAATAACTACGCGAAAAGCCGCGTGCATTGGCTGTGACGTAGCACGTGAACAGCCAGCCAGTAAACAATATGTGAAACCATGTGCTTTTTGATAGATTTGTTTACATTAGCGCTTTGATCAATGGCTTACCAACCGTTTATGTTTGAGCCCGAACGTTCCGAACATGATAGTGAGTCGGACTTCGACATAGGATTATCTTCAGGCGATGAATTGGAAGAAAATGTCGAAAATATTGCGCGATTGGGAAACCGAGATTGGTGTTTGTGTGGCAACTGCAGACCAATGGACACGGTAAAAGAAAGTATCTGTTGTTTAGAAGTAGACCAAATCGGCGACAAAATGCAAACCACCAACTTGCAGTGCATTCTAGAACATTATGATTTCCCGATTATATGTTTGTATCCAGAAGTGCTCAGGACAGCCCTCGTAGCCAGAGCCGACATACGACGCGATGACTACACAGAAGCAGTACCAAATAGGTATGTAGCTTACTATGGTCCGTACCACAGGGAACGCCCTTTTTCATACTATACAATTTACTACAAGTTATTTATTTCTGAACCGATTGGTTTGTAAATTTGCACACAAAAATAGTAAAAAAAAAAAAAAATATTTCTAAAACGCTTTTACCTTTCTTCTTAGGTCAAACCAAACAGCAATTACTGAATTAGCCCCATTTTTGTTTTAAATTCAAATTTTGGTACATTTCCTTGAAAATTATTAAAATGTGGTCGATTTATGTAATCTTTTATTACTTAAAGACTAAATATGTGCTTTACATACATTTTTATATACTAATTTATTGTGAAACATCTATATTGACCTTGTAACACCGGAGCCTGGCGATCTCGCCCTGGCGAACTCGCCCGGGGCGACTTCGCCAGGACTTATTTTCATCGTTAGGCGAAGTTATCATACATATTAGACTTGCTAGAAGACATATATTACAACATATATTATAGTATATATCTACTGTCATTATCAGCATGTTTTTGTGCCAAAACTACAGGGTTATACCACTTATACTACTAGTTTTGTGTTGGGACACGCTGTGGCGAGATCGCCATATTTACTTCCGTGTTGCATGTCTGTTTAGCGAAGTCGCCAGTACATTATAACTCAACAATATTCAAGTTACAAGCTGTTTTATGTTTACTTCATTAAGTAAATACATGTGCAGTAGTCATGTTTTGATTTTCTTGTTGTAAAATGTAATACATTGGTAGTTTACATTTCTGACGATTTCACTTGCAAGCCGGGGCGAGATCGCCAGGATTTTCCAACGGAGCCTGGCGATCTCGCCCCGTGTCGATTTAGTTTTTTCTTGTTTAAGTTTACAGTTTATTATAATAAATACACGTAAAGTACACATTTATGGTTTGTTTCATCATGTAATGTAACATTTTTTAAGTTTACATTTCTTATTATTTCACTTATTTCAGGCTGTGGCGAGATCGCCAGGATTTTCTCAGTGGAGCATTTTTATGTTGGTGAAGTTGTCACACGTTACTACGCAACTATTTGTCATAAGTGCACACTTTGATGTTCAATTTGGTATAATAAATATATGAACAAGACAACATTCATTTATTGTTTTGTTTTTATTGAACAGAACAGAGTGTTTTGTGACAACATAGTTCTTTCGCCGAAGATTATGTACCCATATACTTTGGTACGTTTTCTCTCTCGCCTGTATCGAGTAATACCCAATGCCTTTGACCCTTCTTGAGTCATTACTACAGTTGACAGCTGCACAAAGGACCATTTTCCATTCATAGATACGCGATTTCTCGCGAACAAAGATGTAATAACAATTAACTTAATCGATGATAAGAGCTTCCATTATGCGGCCATTACGTGTTTTTCCCACATGGCTGTTTCACCTGTGACGTCACGCATGACTGTTGTAGTGTTACAAAAAGAAGAGTTCCGTTTTTTACTTTCGTACACGGTTGAGCTCGTTTTTAAATATAAATATATATTTTTTTAATTTATATATAATTTTCCCTTATACTTTGTAAGGCTATTAATCCATTTTATACGAAGCCCTGTACGCTCCAGTACCCCTTTAAAATTAATATTTTGTCCAGAATTATGAAAAAAAAAAAAAAAAAAAAAAATACCGACCTGCAAACAGCGTTGTCTGCTTGTAAAAAACATTTGACAGGGGTCAAGGTTAGTAGACTAGTTTTTATTATAATGTTGCGAAGCATTGTAATAATATAGCTAATTCTGAATTTAAATGACGTCAGTATTCCAATGACGTCACTTTGCATCTCCTTACAATAACCATAAACTGAGTACATGACGTTTCCTTTTTAAGAATATTGGAAAAATTCCAATGCAAAATTGCTATTGATTTTTTTTTTAACATTACTAATGCACCTGAATGTGTTTGAAAAAAATATTGTGATTAAAAAATTGTACCTTTTACGAAATATGGATTTCAAGTGAAATTACGGTAAGATATACTATATTTATTGTGTACGAAGCCAAAACAAAGGTGCTAAAAGTGACTGTCCTCGACTTTAGCAAAAATGACGTCACATGCATCATCTCCTCACGTAGAAAACTTGGATGAACTGACAACCGGATTATTCAGGGGAGCGATGATTTATGGAGGCACATTTAATATAAACTTCGACTTTTTAGCAACGAGTAATTCCATGAACATCAATAAAAGAAAACACAACGATGACGACACGGACATTAGGCCTTAGTGTACAATTCTTGACATTTTTCTTCGTTGATTAAACTGGCGTGCTGAAGGTTTTGTAACGTATTACGAGCAAATTAAATATTGCATTGTTCGTGAATTTTAATTATTACATTATCGTTAAAAGGCATTTCAAACAATATCATTAATATTATAAGTAACCCCTCACTCACTCTTTCTTATTTCTATTTATTGTTTAAATGGAATTATATTCCTATGTGTAATAATTAGAGGTTCATCGGTCCGCGTAGTAACACAGCTGATCTAGTTGTGTAAATTGAGAAATCCCCGTCATTAGCTAGCAGTGTTACAATTTTTTAACTATTATTTAGAAACAAAATTCCAATTTAGGGTATGTAATAAATACAAAACTACATATATGTGGTTTTCTAATTTTTGTATTCCACTCGTGTATTTCCTGCAGGAAATACTCGTGGAATACAGAAATCAGAAAACCACATATATGTAGTTTTGTCTATGTATGACCCGCTACACGGGATCATACAGAGTGCAAATCGTTTTTTCGGTTCATACTTGCATGAACCAAAAAATAATTGCGGTCAATTCTTAAATTATATTGACTGTCCGTGTTTTGTAGCACACGTTTATATTTGTTCAATTGATAGGTTGTTTGATAGTGACTGATAATGAATGTCATGGGAATAAATTGTGTTCCGTGTTAAAGAGTTAATAAATGCATTTTACGGTATATGCTTGATGGGTAGGGAGAAACAAGTTTCGATTTACCCATATTTTACTCAAATAACAATAATGTATGGAATGTCCAATAATACATTTTCTGTGAACTTGTATACCCTTCTATACTTGTATTTCATGTGGTTTACACAATGCTACAAAAGCACGTAGTCATAGATTATACTTCGAAAATAATGTTATTGACCATCGACTTGACATGTACAAGCAATGTTATCGTATTTTGGACATTCAGGGCCGTGTCTAGATGATGTGCAAGTGGTAAAAACCCCGAATAAGTCTGAACAATAGCTTTTTAATTTACAAAATTGCTTTGCGCATTACAAAAGTACACCCCCCCCCCCCCCAAGCACCACCATAAATATTATGTAAATATATAATTTATAAAATTAAATAATGTATTGGCAAAATTGATTCAATGTACATGGAATGGTTACATGATTTTTACGTATATGTTTAAATAAAAGGTTAAACAAAGCTGGTACACATTGTACATTCCAAAACATCCATAACCGTGATCAACTGAAACAAAGTATAATGGCCTTCACGTAGCCTCGTATCCTAATCTTTTATTATGCAAATAGCCGTAGTTATTTATAGGAGAACGAAACTGTATAGACAACATACAGAGATTTTTGTAAAATGGAAATAAGTCAACTTCGTGCATTTTAGATGATGAACTGTATATAAAACTGTCGGGGTTTGGGTTTGTTTTCATGCAAATATAAAGAAAACAAGGATTGAATAGGAATTAAACGTAACATTTGCAAAAAACTTAGGGTCTAAACAATTGAACAGAACTATAGTTTCTCTTTTAGCCTTAGTCATAATATGGACTGGACGACATTTGAATTAAATGTTGTACTTTAAAAAAAAAAATATGTTTAGTTATTTTTATTATTACATAGAAAATAATACATGAGTGGCCGTTAGATACCATTTATATCACAACGAGTTGTTTTAAAATGTATCTAACGGACACGAATGTATTATTCTATTTCTTACATATCCTCAAAAACCAGGTTTTAAGCAAATTTTTACATCTTTTTCGACTAAAGGTTATTTACAGCCTTTGCACTCTTACGCGTCTGTCACGGGGATTCTATAATTCCCGTAACTGAATAAAACACGATTATCCAAATATCTCTCCTAACTGTATATCTATTAGATGTCTCTGTAACAGGCAGTTCAAAACCGCTCTGGCTCGTCTAGGTATGATCAGAGATACGATCTTATATAAAGTATATATTATTATAGCACGTTTAGTTCACTAGAAAACAGAACAAAAACACAATACACTTTGGAATCTGTATTAACCTACGCTGACAAACGTACAGCCGTAGTAGTTAATTAATAACAACAATAATAACAACCCAGAACTGATCACTTAATTAGTTAATCTCTAGGTGTCTAGTTTACACAATATGCGAATCTCTTCAGCATGACACAACACCCACACGTGTGATAATTGAGAAACGCTTCTAGGAGAAGTTAATTAATAAAGGAATTACCACTCTATTCCTAACTGGTTAATTTTTAATTAACCCTTACTACTCGTTCAGTAACGTGTGATAATTTAGAAACGCTGCCAGGAGAACTTAATTAATAAAGGAATTACAACACTATTCCTAACTGGTTAATTTTTAATTAACCCTTAACTACTCATTCAGTAACCTTGTAACACATAATTAATACTGGTACCTATCACAATAAAGACAATAACCTACAGTTTACCTAGGTCTTCTAGGATGACTGGCTAAGCTTTATATTACCAAATACTCATATAAAGTTAGAACAAAAAGTCTACGATTTACTTCGTCAGATGACCGAAGACACTGTCTAAAGAATATTGGTATAATACAGTATTAAAATATTTAAAAGTCACATCAATCATATCAAGGTTATACAACAGAGCAGAAATAATATATATATTTACCAAAGTCCAAACGGACAACGTTCCCTGGGAGCCGTCCTTTTTGCTTCCGCCAGATATCTCTAAACCCTAGCTATTTATTATAAAACCAGAAAATCGCCTGGGGGTAGAAGGCGGTCCTCCCCCTATCATCTGATATTCCACCTCTCCCAGAGTCGGTATATTTCTCTCTCATCGTCAGTCTGGCTGTCGCCAATCCGCGACCAATACCCTGGTCATAAACAGCACTACCGGAGATATTACGTAACTAATAGCCACATGGCCTCCACACCTACTCTGGGTGTGTATTAGAAAAGCTCGATGACCGTCGCGCAGAAGTATTACGTAACAAGTTGACCACCTGACTAAGTGCAATTTGGAACTGCACACGGCCTTCTAAAACAATTAATATCGCCACAGGCGAAAACAAATTAAGAGCATGTTCCGTCACAGCGTCACAGACATGAATGTCAGGTTAACTATACATCACAGTGTAATCGATTTCCATCGCACTGTTTTTTTTATTGGACTTGGACCTGGTCATCACCTAGGAGCAGCCAGTCGAATATCTTGAAATTGTTAACACACGTACACGTGTAAACAACTGTGTGTTACATACAATAATGCATGATGTTCTCATCAACGGGTGTGTAAGAAAATTACCCCCCCCCCCCCCATAAAAACCACCACCCCCCCCCCCCCCCCCCCCCCTCTAAAACAAAAAACACACACAAAAAACAAAACAAACAACAAACAACAAACAACCCAGCCTTGACATTTGGTACGAAGTCTAAAGAAGAGAACCTTCCAATTAAATGATCACCTATAGTCCGCCATCCTCTTACAAAATTTTTTTTGGTACATAATTTCAGTTTGGGTTAACGTAAGTAGAAAAGTAAAAATATTTTGAAGAAAACACAACAAATATTTTTGTGTGCAAGTTACAAAACAATCGGCTCAGAAATAAATAACTTGTAGTAAATTCCATAGGGTGAAAAAAGGCGTTCCATGTGGACGGACTATAGGTTTTCTTCTGTATAGCTGCAGCTATACATCCAAACGTCTTGCAAGCCAGTCAAAATGTCTGGCTCAAAAAGAAAAGCCATTACATATGATTGAGACCATAAGAGATAACATAAGAGATAAATATATTAAACCTTTTTATTACAATAAACCATGAACATTTAAATTAACGCAACTACTGTCCAGCGACAATTCAAAACAGCTAATTAAATTGTGTAAGTATTTGAAAACTGCTACCACGCATAGAACAGACAACATTGATACATGACATATGTTATTATTGTATATTATTGCTATGCATGCATTACCCATTTACTATAGAATTTTATCAATTGTAACCCGATGCTACATACCATTCCCCGCAGTGTGCACATTATATTATTTTATATATAAATATGTATGTATGCCTACAAAATGTATATTTTTTGGCAAAAATAAAATGTGTGTTTACCTGTATCACATTTTGATCTAAGTTCCACATATGCAGAGTACCATGGCGATTATTGATGGTAATCTTACAACAAGTCTTTAGTTCTACAATTATAGATATTAATTCGTTCTGTTTCCAGTTAACAAGCAATGCTAAATATCGATTAAAACGATCAAAGAATGTCAAAATGTCTGTCTGTCCCGTGAAGATATTGCCTATTGAAGGACATGTTAAGAATCTGTCAGTAAGATTCGTTAGTCTAAGGGTTCACCTAGATATATCATCGTCAATTTATTGAAGGGTAGTCTTGGCGCTTGATTTTTCTTTGTTGGTCTTTTTGTGTTTTTGTGTTTATATTTTTCGGGGTGGGATGATTGGTTTGGAGATACCTGGACACGATAGCCATTTTGTCCCCATGAATTTCATTAAATATAGAAAAGTGAAAATTAAAACCGTGAACGTTTTAACGTCATAACACAATTGGTAAACATTAGGGTCTACTAAAGGGTTCCCAGTCCTTCCGAGGTAACCTTGACCCACGCCAGCAAATGATTATACTGATATGATCATCAACAATTTTGTTTAACAATAATAATGATTTATGTTTTGTACCCGAGATTCATATTATGATCTGTACTGTTTATAAATATATTCTTTTATCCAAGGCTACAAACACTTCATTATTGAAATTCAACTACATGTATATTCAAAAGAAACATATATGAGTCATAATAAAGTTAGAGAAACACGATAGCACATCAAATTGTACAGAATAGTTTATATTCTCAATCATGAACCCCATTAACTGACAAATAAACAGTCTGTGTTATGCACATACATTTTCCTCTTTCTTTTTTAGGTAAAACCAGTCAAACAGGACCCCTTTAAAGCACTAAGTCGCCTACAATTCTTCTTGGTATGGTTTTGATATATAGCATGGTATATGCACGAAGTTCTGCAGTGTCTGATTTCAAGTCGCGGGACATGGGCTGGGCTAGTCGATTCTATCGGGAGTTTTCGCTGACCTTACTAATCCGCGCGAAGGAACGCGTTAACCGATACAACCTCCACGACAGAACAAATTATTTATGTGCGCGACGTCGGTGGGCCGGCGTCTACTCCAACCACAGAGGGTAGCCGCACTAGAATTGACTCTGAAGGGAAGATATCTGATGGATGGTTGCTAGACGTAGCAATAGCGAGAAATCGGCGCTAAATAAATCTTTTTTAGGGCCGTACTTAATCCAAAATAACATGGGTGTGTGTGTGTGTGTGTGTGTGTGTGTGTGTGTGTGTGTGGTAATTATACAACAATAACAGCAGCAACAGCGACAATAAGAACAATTACTACTATTACTACGACTACTACTACTTTCTTTCAACATATTTTCGTACTTATATCCAATTAAGGTTCAAACACGATGTACTGGGCATATATCTCAGCTATCTGGGTTAGCTGTCTAGGACAGTGGGTTAGTTGTCAGTGGTTAGTGAGAGAGAAGAGGGTGTAGTAGTTTTACACCAACACATTGAGTCGTTAAAACTCGCTCTGGGTGGGAGTCAGTACGTGGCTGTGAACCCAATACCTACCAACCTTATGTCCGATGGCTTAACCACGACACCATTCGTAAGCATTCGTAATTCACATGAAACATGTCGTATACCCTCAGGATAATTCGGAATATTTTCAAATTATTTTTAAATCACTGGCATGATTCTGCAAGTAAGGTTTTGATTGGTGGACATGAGCTCCAACTGGCTGCTGTTAGATCCACATGTAATAGTGGAGCTAATTTTAATTAGATTGCTAACATCTTTAACGAGACCACTGTAGAACAACAACACCTCTCCTACCCCCAACCCCGCCACATTAACATTTAACACAGAGACAAAGATATTTTTAGTTTTTGATTATTAGATTAGAATAGATTAGAATAGATGTTTAACGACACCCCAGCACGAAACTTTTATCGGCTACTGGGTGTCAAACTATGGCAAATGCGAACAGTAAGCGATAAACATCATCAAGATAAAAATTCAAGATTTAAATAAAAACACAGTGTAAAGTACTGTGTAAAAATACAAATATCACAGATGGATAAAATTAAAATTTAGAATAAAAGTCAGTATCACATAGAAATTGTAATAAAAGTTCTGGATGGAATCGAAAGAGGACTGCCACTCTCCCAAGACTGGCTTGATATTATGAAGTTTGTTCGCAAACGCACCGTTCCAATCATTTTGCCAAGTGGAAAAGGTAAATTAGTCGATACTATTTTTAAAATCAGTATGGAGCACACCAACCCCAGCATGAGGCTTTTGATTATATTAAACATGCATAATGAAGAGATAAATTGGGAATTCGAAGCCGCAGTATTTCCATTTCGGTATGGGATTACTTAACACGGACGTGCCCTATGTTTGATGTCAGGTGAGCTATCTCGGCATCATCCCAGCCCGGAAAACACGAAACGTGCAGTGTTATCATCCCCCGTTTAGGGTAAAGTTTTGTTTTGTTTAACGACACTCGGGGAAACATACCAATAATCGCACACGTGAAGTGGCCTTACGGAGCACTCACTCTGGGTTGCAGTCGCTACTGAAAAACAAAATCCCCCATTGCCTCAGGTGGGATACGAACTC
This sequence comes from Gigantopelta aegis, assembly GCF_016097555.1. Lineage (NCBI taxonomy): Eukaryota > Metazoa > Mollusca > Gastropoda > Neomphalida > Peltospiridae > Gigantopelta > Gigantopelta aegis. The sequence goes on along the minus strand of NC_054704.1, from coordinate 97,417,281 downwards.
AGTACCTACCAGCCTCAAATACTATGGCATATATTAACCACCACACCACTGAAGCCGGTTACATTCGGAAGTTAATAAATCTAAATAGTACGTAATTCATGCCGCATGTCGACTATTTTCATCATTGTTGGCATTAAATGTGATTTCGCCAAAAAACCCTCTTCCGCTTTAATGCATTCTTCTTCTTTTCCTTTTATAAGAATAGAGTTAAAAGAGTGACTGAACAAGGCGGATGTTTCCATACTAATGGTCGTATGCCTATTAGTACTGCCATTTAGAAGTACAGTTTTAGAGACCCACGCGTGTCCTCTGAACTGGGGTTTTCATTCAGTCAACCAACCATTTGACTCGTGCTTACATCCACTGTAGGTTCAAGCACGACTGTCTTGGACACATTCTCCCAGATTCCCCGGCGGATGTGTCCAAGACAGGGGGGTTGGTGGGGTAATACGGCTATGGAATTTACAATTTGAATTAGAAGAGAAATATCTATCTATCTATCTATCTATCTATCTATCTATCTATGTCTATGTCTATATCTATATCTATATCTATATATTAATGAAGTAGAAAACAGTCCGCAAAAAGTACACCACAAAGCCTCCTAAAAACATAACTCCCACAAAACCATCCAACAAACTCCCCAACAAACAATCAAAAATTAACAAACAACCCCCCAATATAAACAACCACAAAAAAGAAAGAAACAAAACAAACCCCCAACCCCCCAAAGCCCCCCACCCCCCCCAAAAAAAAACCTCCCAATAAAACAAAAAGAACACCCCAAAACAAGAACAACAACCCACAAAAATAACACCCCCCAAAAAATAACAACAAAAACAAACAACAATTAAAAAAACCCGAACAAACCCAAGAACCCACGAAAAACAAATAGAAACAGAAGCAAACCAACAACCTAGAGTAAACCATCTTTTGGCCCAAACGCACTGTCCTAAAACAAAACAGAAAACAAAAACCAACTACATATAACAAATAAATCAATTTGGACCTATGGGCAAGTTAGAAAAGGTTACGGATGAAGTATGACGTTTTAGTCTCAATACAAAATCAAATACCAAGGGGAATTTAAAACCGATGTGTTTGTTGGTGTTTTACATTAGGAGACTCGGTACAGATTTGTACAGTACACATCTATCTGTCTGAAATTGTGTTCTTGAGAGCAGGGGATTATTTTAGGATGGCGCTCCATACATATCACACATCAGTTCTTCGACAGAATTCAATTCATTGTATTCACTCTAAGGCGAGGGTGGGGGTGGGGGTGGGGGTGGGTGGGGGAGGCTGGGACGTAGCCCTGTAGTAAATCGTGGGTCTAATGCGCGGTCGGTCTGGAATCGATCCCCGTTGGGCTATTTCTCGTTCCAGCCAGGGCACCATAACTGGTATATCAAAGGAAGGCAGCAGAATGCACTATCCTGTCTCTCTCTCTCTCTATATAAGTATGCCATTAAAAAAAAAAAAACTTTATAATTACACCATTCTAAATAGCAACGCTTGCACAACCATTATTCTCATTAAGGTTTTATGCTCATATATATATAACAACACCACCCACACTGTGTTATTTTGTCAGATCTAACCGATTTTCATCTGCTATTTAAGAGCTGATTTTATTTTGTACTGCAGTAATACGTTGGCCAAGAGATGCCATTTGCACTTAAACTCATGGCCATGTTGTTAAAAGCATAGTTAAATTAACCCTCGATTTGTGTAATATTTTCCTTTTAATTATATTTGGACAAATACAAAATAAACTTTAGCTTTGATTATGTATGGATACATTGGGTTGTTGTAAATCAAGTTTCAGTTATGATAAGTGTATTGATAATGTATTTCGTTTTGAAAATATCTGTTAACCATCAGTTAAGCTAACGTTTCAACAAACGACCCCTGATTATAAACATGTTATTCTGGTATTCCACGAATTGGTTAATACAGCGGTACAATACTGAATTGTTCATTTCTTGGCATGTATTTATAAAAGGTTGGATTCCAAGAACACTGGACTGAGATACTTGGGACATAAGATCGAATATCACTGACAGACCCACTGAATCCCCACGATCGGTATTTCAAAGGAGATGGTACGTGCTATCCTGTCTGAAAGATGCATATGAAAGATCCCTAGCTGCTAATGGAGAATTGTAGCGGCTTTCCTCTGACGACTACGAATCAAAAGTATTAAATGTTTGACCTGCGAATCAAAAGTATTAAATGTTTGACCTGCGAATCAAAAGTATTAAATGTTTGACCTACGAATCAAAAGTATTAAATGTTTGACCTACGAATCAAAAGTATTAAATGTTTGACCTACGAATCAAAAGTATTAAATGTTTGACCTACGAATCAAAAGTATTAAATGTTTGACCTGCAATAGCCAATGATTAATAAATCAATGTTGTGGTGTCGTTAAAACAACTTTAACTTTAATTAAAAAATTTCGCTTTCGGATAATACCAATACACCTACTGTTTTAAGAAAGGCGTGTGTTCATGCTATCAGCGAATGTCGCCAACTGTACGGATACAATGTCTCATCATCATATTCAAATGTACTTGATCCATTTAAGGGGCGGGACGTAGCCCAGTGGTAAAGCACTCGCTTGATGCGCGGTCGGTTTAGGATCGATCCCCATCGGTGGTCCTATTGGGCTATTTCTCGTTCCAGCCAATGCACCACGACTGGTGTAACAAAGGCCGTAGTATGTATTGTCCTGTCTGTGGGCTGGTGCATATAAAAGATCCCTTGCTGCTAATCGAAAAGAGTAACCCATGAAGTGGCGACAGCGGGTTTCCCCCCTCTCTCTTTATACCTGTGTGGTCCTTAACCACATGTCTGATGCCATATAACCGAAAACAAAATGTGTTGAGTGCGTCGTTAAATAAAACATTTCCTGATCCATTTAAATATTATATAGTACTAGATGTAACACATGCTTAGGACAGGAAAAGTTAGAATTGACGTGGTGGCCTTACAGTGGTCTTTTCCCCCAAATTACGACCGGCGCGTAGATAGCTAGCCCTCATTAGCCGGGCTATATTCATGGCCATGTGTATCGCCAAATGTTGGTCTACACCAAACGATCACCGGGTAGCTAGCCAGCCCTCATTAGCCGGGCTATATTCATGGCCACGTGTATCACCAAATGTTGGTCTACACCAAACGATCACCAGCCCTCATTAACCGGGCTATATACATGGTCATGTGTATCACCAAATGTTGGTCTAAACCAAACGATCACCGTGTAGATAGCCAGCCCTCATTAGCCGGGCTATATACATGGTCACGTGTATCACCAAATGTTGGTCTACACCAAACGATCACCAGCCTTCATTAACTGGGCTATATACATGGTCACGTGTATCACCAAATGTTGGTCTACACCAAACAATCACCGCGTAGCTAGCCAACCCTCATTAGCCGGGCTATATACATGGTCATGTGTATCACCAAATGTTGGTCTACACCAAACGATCACCAGCCCTCATTAACCGGGCTATATTCATGGTCACGTGTATCACCAAATGTTGGTCTACACCAAACGATTACCAGCCCTCATTAACTGGGCTATATACATGGTCACGTGTATCACCAAATGTTGGTCTACACCAAACGATCACCGTGTAGATAGCCAGCCCTCATTAGCCGGGCTATATACATGGTCATGTGTATCACCAAATGTTGGTCTAAACCAAACGATTACCGCGTAGATAGCCAGCCCTCATTAGCCGGGCTATATACATGGTCATGTGTATCACCAAATGTTGGTCTACACCAAACGATCACCGCGTAGATAGCCAGCCCTCATTAGCCGGGCTATATACATGGCCATGTGTATCGCCAAATGTTGGTCTACACCAAACGATTACCGCGTAGATAGCCAGCCCTCATGAGCCGGGCTATATACATGGTCATGTGTATCACCAAATGTTGGTCTAAACCAAACGATCACCGCGTAGATAGCCAGCCCTCATTAGCCGGGCTATATACATGGCCATGTGTATCACCAAATGTTGGTCTACACCAAACGATCACCGAGTAGATAGCCAGCCCTCATTAGCCGGGCTATATACATGGCCATGTGTATCACCAAATGTTGGTCTACACCAAACGATCACCGCGTAGATAGCCAGCCCTCATTAGCCGGGCTATATACATGGCCATGTGTATCACCAAATGTTGGTCTACACCAAACGATCACCGCGTAGATAGCCAGCCCTCATTAGCCGGGCTATATACATGGCCATGTGTATCACCAAATGTTGGTCTACACCAAACGATCACCGCGTAGATAGCCAGCCCTCATTAGCCAGGCTATATACATGGTCATGTGTATCACCAAATGTTGGTCACCAAACGATCACCGCGTAGATAGCCAGCCCTCATTAGCCGGGCTATATTCATGGTCATGTGTATCACCAAATGTTGGTCTACACCAAACGATCACCGCGTAGATAGCCAGCCCTCATTAGCCGGGCTATATACATGGTCATGTGTATCACCAAATGTTGGTCTACACCAAACGATCACCGCGTAGATAGCCAGCCCTCATTAGCCGGGCTATATACATGGCCATGTGTATCACCAAATGTTGGTCTACACCAAACGATCACCGCGTAGATAGCCAGCCCTCATTAGCCGGGCTATATACATGGTCATGTGTATCACCAAATGTTGGTCACCAAACGATCACCGGAAGACACTTTCGTCAGCTTCTGCTGGCATTAGGACAACCACGAATACACCGGATGTGCAAAAATGCATATTTTAGAATATTGGCTGGCTTTTTAAATATTCTATCCAGTCTACCCCCCAAAAACACTCTCTCTTTCTCTCTCTCTCCCTCTCTCTCTCTCTCTCTCTCTCTCTCTCTCTCTCTCTCTCTCACACACACACACACACTCTCTCTCTCTCTCTCTCTCTCTCTCTCTCTCTCTCACACACACACACACACATTCACTCTCTCTCTCTCTCTCTCTCTCTCTCTCTCTCTCTCTCTCTCTCACTCTCTCTCTCTCACACACACACTCTCTCTCTCTCTTCTCTCGCTCTCTCTCTCTCTCTCTCTCTCTCTCTCTCTCTCTCTCTCTCTCTCTCATACACACACACACACACACACACACACACATACACACACACACAAATTCACCCCACCAAAAGCAAAAAAACAAACCGTTACAAAAAACAAACCAAAAACCCCCCAACAACATCAGCAAAAAGCGCCACAGACAAATCAAATTCAAGTTAACTAATATGTGACAAAGCAATCGATTTCGATTGTTTTTGTTTTGTTTTCCATTGGATAGTATGGCATTGGTGACCTGGTCATCTAGGAGCAATCAGTCTTTAAATTGTTATCACATGTATATGTGTCATTAGTAGGTGTTATCAAAAACAACGAATGATGTTTTTACCAACAGGTGTTTAAGAAATTAATTCTGTTTGCTCTGAATTGTTGTTCAATCATTAATGTTAAGAACACACCACGACGTCGACACGTGTTGATTACAAATTAAAGTTAAAGTTTGTTTTGTTTAACGACACCACTAGAGCACATTGATATATTAATCATCGGCTATTAGATGTCAAACATTTGATAATTTTGACAAATAGTCTTAGAAAAAAAACCCGCTAAAAAAAATTCCATTAGTATCAAGGGGTCTTTTATATGCACTTTCCTTCAGATAGGACAGCACATACCACGGCCTTTTATATGCCAGTCGTGGTATACTGGTTGACCGGCCTCGGTGGCGTCGTGGCAGGCCATCGGTCTACAGGCTGGTAGGTACTGGGTTCGGATCCCAGTCGAGGCATGGAATTTTTAATCCAGATACCGACTCCAAACCCTGAGTGAGTGCTCCGCAAGGCTCAATGGGTAGGTGTAAACCACTTGCACCGACCAGTGATCCATAACTGGTTCAACAAAGGCCATGGTTTGTGATATCCTGCCTGTGGGAAGCGCAAATAAAAGATCCCTTGCTGCCTGTCGTAAAAGAGTAGCCTATGTGGCGACAGCGGGTTTCCTCTAAAAAAATATGTGTGGTCCTTAACCATATGTCTGACGCCATATAACCGTAAATAAAATGTGTTGAGTGCGTCGTTAAATAAAACACTTCTTTCTTTCTTTGGTATACTGGTTGGGACTGAAAAACCCCAATTAGAGAATGGGTCCTCTGAGGTGATTCGATCCTATGACGCAAGTACCTCAAACAAGCGCTCAGCCGACTGAGCTAGATCCCACCCCTTTTGATCACATATTAGTTCGAAACATTCTTCAGTAACATTTGACCCGTAATACACTCAAACATGCTTCAGTAACATTTGACCCGTAATCCACTCAAACATGCTTCAGTAACATTTGACCCGTAATACACTCAAACATGCTTCAGTAACATTTGACCCGTAATACACTCAAACATTCTTCAGTAACATTTGACCCGTAATACACTCAAACATGCTTCAGTAACATTTGACCCGTAATACACTCAAACATTCTTCAGTAACATTTGACCCGTAATACACTCAAACATGCTTCAGTAACATTTGACCCGTAATACACTCAAACATGCTTCAGTAACATTTGACCCATAAGACACTCAAACATGCTTCAGTAACATTTGACCCATAAGACACTCAAACATTCTTCAGTAACATTTGACCCATAAGACACTCAAACATGCTTCAGTAACATTTGACCCATAATACATTCAAACATGCTTCAGTAACATTTGACCCATAATACATTCAAACATGCTTCAGTAACATTTGACCCATAATACACTCAAACATGCTTCAGTAACATTTGACCCATAATACATTCAAACATGCTTCAGTAACATTTGACCCATAATACACTGAAACATTCTTCAGTAACATTTGACCCATAATACATTCAAACATGCTTCAGTAACATTTGACCCATAATACACTGAAACATGCTTCAGTAACATTTGACTCATAATACACTCAAACATGCTTCAGTAACATTTGACCCATAATATGACTCAAACATTCTTCAGTAACAATTGACCCATAATACACTCAAACATGCTTCAGTAACATTTGACCCATACTAAGACTCAAACATTCTTCAGTAACATTTGACCCATAATACACTCAAACATGCTTCAGTAACATTTGACCCATAATAAGACTCAAACATTCTTCAGTAACATTTGACCCATAAGACACTCAAACATCTTGCATTGGATTTTTCAGCTAGGATTCGTGTTCATAACAATATTTGTTATTCTATCCGCTCCGAATTGTTGTTTAAATAATTAGTTTTAAGAACAAGTTTAAAGTTTGTTTTGCTTAACATCACTAGAAAACATTGATTTATTAATACTCGGCTATTGGATGTCAAACATTTAGTAATTTTGACATATAGTCTTAGAGAGGAAACCCGATACATTTTCCCATTAGTGGCAAGATCTATTTTATATGCACCATCCCACATACAGGATATACCAGTCGTGATGCACTGGCTGGAACGAGAAATAGTCCTATGAGCCCACCAACAGGGATCGATCCTAGACCGACGTGCATCAGGTCAGCGCTTTACCACTGGACTACGTCCCGCCTAGAACTTGCCACAACAGAAGAAGCTGTATTTCCCCCCATCATTTTAAACAAGAATACCGAAAACATCTACGTCCCTTAATTAATTTTGTTGAGCATATATAGAGAAACGGGCACACCCATAAACAGGGTGGGGTGATGTTGGCGAGATAAAAACTGACTTGTCTGACACGTTGGAACCTTTGTGTTTTTAATCACTTGCTATTCAACTAAATCAACAACGTGAGTTCGGTTAACATGTGGTGAATGCAAGCTGCTTTCTATCCTCCCATCACCTTACCATCGGTTGACACCCAGTAGCCAATGTTTATTTTAGTGCTGGGGTGTCGTTAAACATTCATTCATTCATTCATTCCAATAGCCAATGTTTATTTTGGTGCTTGGTTGTCGTTAAACATTCATTCATTCATTTATTCATTCATTCATTCATTCATTCATTCATTCATTCATTCATTCATTCATTCATTCATTCATTCATTCATTCATTCACTCCAGTAGCAAATGTTGATTTTTGTGCTGAGGTGTCGTTAAACATTCATTCATTTATTCATTCATTCATTCATTCATTCATTCACTCCAGTAGCAAATGTTGATTTTTGTGCTGAGGTGTCGTTAAACATTCATTCATTCATTTATTCATCATTCATTCATTCATTCATTCATTCATTCATTCATTCATTTATTCATTTATTCCAGTAGCCGATGTTTATTTTTGTGCTGGGGTGTCGTTAAACATTAATTAATTAATTCATTCATTCAAGTAGCCAATGTTTATTTTGGTGCTGAGGTGTCGTTAAACATTCATTCATTCATTCATTCATTCATTCATTCATTCATTCATTCCAGTATCCAATGTTTATTTTGGTGCTGGGGTGTCGTTAAACATTCATTCATTCATTCCTTCATTCATTCATTCATTCATTCATTCATTCATTCATTCCAGTAGCCAATGTTTATTTTGATGCTGGGGTGTCGTTAAACATTCATTCATTCCAGTAGCCAATGTTTATTTTGGTGCTGGGGTGTCGTTAAACATTCATTCATTCATTCATTCATTCAGTCAATCATTCATTCATTCATTCATTCATTCATTCCAGTAGCCAATGTTTATTTTGTGCTGGGGTGTCGTTAAACATTCTTTCATTGCAGCAACCAATGTTTATTTTGTTGCTGGGGTGTCGTTAAACATTCATTCATTCATTCATTCATTCATTCATTCCAATAGCCAATGTTTATTTTGCTGCTTGGTTGTCGTTAAACATTCATTCATTCATTCATTCATTCATTCATTTATTCATCATTAATTAATTAATTAATTCATTCATTCATTCACTCCAGTAGCAAATGTTGCTTTTTGTGCTGAGGTGTCGTTAAACATTCATTCATTCATTTATTCATCATTCATTCATTCATTCATTCATTCATTCATTCATTTATTCATTTATTCCAGTAGCCGATGTTTATTTTGGTGCTGGGGTGTCGTTAAACATCAATTAATTAATTAATTCATTCAAGTAGCCAATGTTTATTTTGGTGCTGAGGTGTCGTTAAACATTCATTCATTCATTCATTCATTCATTCATTCCAGTATCCAATGTTTATTTTGGTGCTGGGGTGTCGATAAACATTCATTCATTCATTCATTCATTCATTCATTCATTCATTCCAGTAGCCAATGTTTATTTTGATGCCGGGGTGTCGTTAAACATTCATTCATTCCAGTAGCCAATTTTTATTTTGGTGCTGGGGTGTCGTTAAACATTCATTCATTCATTCATTTATTCATTCAATCATTCATTCATTCATTCATTCATTCATTCATTCATTCAGTCAATCATTCATTCATTCATTCATTCATTCATTCCAGTAGCCAATGTTTATTTTGGTGCTGGGGTGTCGTTAAACATTCTTTCATTGGAGCAACCAATCTTTATTTTGTTGCTGGGGTGTCGTTAAACATTCATTCATTCATTCATTCATTCATTCATTTATTCATCATTCATTCATTTATTCATTCATTCATTCATTCATTCATTCATTCATTCATTCATTCATTCATTCATTCATTCATTCATTCACTCCAGTAGCCAATGTTGATTTTGGTGCTGAGCTGTCGTTAAACATTCATTCATTCATTCATCATTCATTCATTCATTCATTCATTTATTCCAGTAGCCAATGTTTATTTTGGTGCCGGGGTGTCGTTAAACATTAATTAATTCATTCATTAAAGTAGCCAATGTTTATTTTGGTGCTCAGGTGTCGTTAAAGATTCATTCATTCATTCATTCATTCATTCATTCATTCCAATAGCCAATGTTTAGTTTGGTGCTGGGGTGTCGTTGAACATTCATTCATTCATTCATTCATTCATTCATTCATTCATTCATTCATTCATTCATGCATTCCAGTAGCCAATGTTTATTTTGATGCTGGGATGTCATTAAACATTCATTCATTCCAGTAGCCAATGTTTATTTTGGTGCTGGGGTGTCGTTAAAAATTCATTCATTCATTCATTCATTCATTCATTCATTCATTCATTCATTCATTCATTCCAGTAGCCAATGTTTATTTTGGTGCTGTGGTGCCGTTAAACATTCATTCATTCATTCATTCATTCAAATAGCCAATGTTTATTTTGGTGCTTGGTTGTCGTTAAACATTCATTCATTCATTCATTCATTCATTCATCATTCATTCATTCATTCATTCAATCATTCATTTATTCATCATTCATTCATTGATTCATTCATTTATTCATCATTCATTCATTCATTCATTCACTCCAGTAGCAAATGTTGATTTTGGTGCTGAGCTGTCGTTAAACATTCATTCATTCATTCATTCATTCATTCATTCATTCATTTATTCCAGTAGCCAATGTTTATTTTGGTGCTGGGGTGACGTTAAACATTCATTCATTCATTCCAGTAGCCAATGTTTATTTTGGTGCTGTGGTGTCGTTAAACATTCATTCATTCATTCATTCATTCCAATAGCCAATGTTTATTTTGGTGCTTGGTTGTCGTTAAACATTGATTCATTCATTCATTTATTCATCATTCATTCATTCATTCATTCATTCATTCATTCATTCATTCATTCATTCATTCATTCATTTATTCATCATTCATTCATTCATTCATTCATTTATTCATCATTCATTCATTCATTCACTCCAGTAGCAAATGTTGATTTTGGTGCTGAGCTGTCGTTAAACATTCATTCATTCATTCATCATTCATTCATTCATTCATTCATTCATTTATTCCAGTAGCCAATGTTTATTTTGGTGCTGAGGTGTCGTTAAACATTCATTCATTCATTCATTCATTCATTCCAATAGCCAATGTTTAGTTTGGTGCTGGGGTGTCGTTAAACATTCATTCATTCATTCATTCATTCATTCATTCCAGTAGCCAATGTTTATTTTGGTGCTGGGGTGTCATTAAACATTCCTTCCTTCCTCCCATCCGTAAACGCATAAGCACATGGGCATATCACTCGAAAAGCCTATCCCAACCAGTGCTCAAAGACCATGGTATATGTTGTCCTGTTTATGGGAAAGTGTATACAAACTATCCCTTGCTGCTAATGGAAACATGTAGCCAGTCTGCTCGAAGACTACGTGTCAGAATTACGAAATGTTTGACATAAAATACAAATAAATCAATGGGCTCTAGTGCTGTCGTCACACAAAAAACCTTTAATAATGAAATGCCCTGTTTTTATTTAAATATAGTGTGGGTCATAAAGTATCCGATAAATTGTCATCTAATATTATGTCTAATGTTAACATTAATAGGAAAACATGCTATTAACTTGAAAACCTATACCAACATTTTTTTTTTTATATACCAAAATACGATCAAATCGCATAAGTTAATTTCCTTTTTTGATCCAAGGATAAAGACAACAAACAAAACAGCAAAGAAATGCAATTGTATGCACAGCTTTTAGTCCCAGATTCTCTGTGAATTGCATGATTATTATTGAATTATTACTAAAGTTTTACATACCTTGGCTGTTATAGCCATTGGTAAAAGGAACCGATGAATTGCAATGCAACTCTATAATGAATAAAGTTAAAATTCGTATTACAACATATTAACGTTTTAAACCCATACCAACTCAAATATATATATATATATATATATATATATATATATATATATATATATATATATATATATATATATATATATATATATATATATATATATATTTGGAAAAAATGTCCATGTAATTAAAATGGTTTCTTAACAAATTACCATTAAAATTTATTAAATATATTAATCTCATTTTTAATACGGGAGTGAAAACAAAATGGTAGAACAGACTAGGTATGCATTGTCACTGAATGAATGAATGAATGAATGAATGAATGAAATGTTTAACGACACCCCAGCACGAAAAATACATCGGCTATTGGGTGTCAAACTATGGTAATGCAAACAAACAAAGTGATGATGAACATCAATATAAAAATTCAAGATTTAAACAAAAACACAGTGTAAAGAACTGTGCAAAAATATCACAGATAGATACTGACTTTTACTCAAAATTTTCTGCTGTATTGGCCATTCTCAAGTATTGGCCACTGAAGTAATCGATAATGATATACACGGAGATAAAGTGGAATTGCGCGAGCTTTAGTTTGGCTGTTCCATAAGTTGCCCTTCATACTTTAAAAGATTTAACCTATGCAATTTGATGATAATTTGTAAAGAAATCTTTTCATTAGTTTTGAATTTTTTGTTGTAAAAATGCTATTTGAGTTGATATGGTTTAATATGTTTTTATATGAATTTTAACTTTATTTATTATAAAAGTATATGTCAATTCATCGATTCCCTTTTGACGTAAACGGACTAGTTTTTATGCAAGATGAGCGAAAATTATACATTTTGAATTGACATTCACAATATATTTGTCATAAGTGTTTTATTTGAAGACCCCTATGGTATGTAATTCATTATTTTCACCTTTTGCCCCCAAAATCCAACACTCTAACCCTCTAACACCCAAAATACTATTAACCACAGGCATGTGCATCCGCTGAATGGTCTCGTATTCAGTTACATAGTCGTAAAGCTCGAGTTACCGTATCCACCCTGTTTTACGAGGGTCGTGTCGCCAAACGTGTTAAAACGATACCGACAATCTACGTATTAAGTGTAACGGAAAATCGAAACAAAAGCAAGCCCTTCCCAAAACAACAAAACAAACATGAACAGCGAAGCAATTTCATTGGAATAGCTCGATTTAACAGATAAATTAAATTAGGAGATCTCTTTTATATATATATATATATATATATATATATATATATATATATATATATATATATATATATATATATATATGACGATGTCACAAGCTGATATATGTCGGTCTGCCAAAAAAAGAAAAGAAAAGAAGAACCAAGAAAAAGAAAGAAAAAAAAATAAAGAAAGAAAGAAGGAAGAAAGGACATTAAAGTGACACACCTCAGTTTGTTTTTGTTTAACGACATCATTAGAGAACATTGATTAATCAATCATCCCTTCTGACGCCTATGGTACTTTATGGATGTCAAACATTTGGTAATTCTGACTCGTAGTCAACAGAGGAAACCCGTTACATTTTGAGAGAGACAGACGGAGAGAGAGTTAGACAGCGAGAAAGAAAGTGTGAGTGAGTGAGAGAGAGATAAAAAAAATATATAGAGAAAGTGAGAAAGTGAGTGAGAGAGAAAAAACGAGAAAGAGTGAGGGAGAGAGAGAGAGAGAGAGAGAGAGAGAGAGAGAGAGAGAGAGAGAGAGAGAGAGAGAGAGAGAGAGAGAGAGAGAGAGAGAGAGAGAGAGAGGAAGGGAGGAAGGGAGGGAGAGAGACAGACGAAGAGAGAGTTAGACAGAGAGAAAGAAAGAAAAGTGAGTGAGTGAGTGAGAGGAAAATAGAATGAGAGAGAGTGATTGAGAGAAAGTATGTGAGAGAGAAAAAAAAGAAAAGAGAAAGAGAGAGAAAGAACGAGAGAGAAATAAATAGAGAGAGGGAGGGAGAGAGACAGACGGAGAGAGAGAGAGAGAGAGAGAGAGAGAGAGAGAGAGAGAGAGAGAGAGAGAGAGAGAGAGAGAGAGAGAGAGAGAGAGAGAGACCCATGCCTCCACGAGTTTAATATGTTACTTATTACCCATAATTTATATCACTCAACTCGTTTGGCTGACGTTTCTGTAAGGTTGTAGTGCGCCAAACGATGACGCCATCGTGTGACGTTGAAGTGTTACGTCCCACTTGGTATTCTAGTGGGACGTATCACTTTGATATTTACCAATATATTTTTAAGCATATGGGTAAACTAATTATACCTGACTTCTTACCCTTTATTTCAAAATATGACATTTTATGTTTCACTGAAAGTAAAACTGATGACTCTGACAGTATGCTAAAACTTATTCCAGGATACACAACTTATTTCAATAATAGAAAAGGTATAAGGTCATCCGGCGGCATTGTTATTGGTGTAAAAAATGAATTAGCTAATATTGTCAAAGTCACCGAACAAATATCCTCTCAATATATATCTTGGTTTAGTATCACAGACATCCAAACTCAGAAAGGTGATGGTAATTGCTTAACAGTAGGTGTTGTATATATCCCACCTACTGGATCACCATATTTTAAAGAAGACACTTTTGACATTATAGAAAATGAAATCTCTCAAAACCCTTGCTGTTATTGGGTGATTTCAATGCCAGAACCAAATGTTATCCTGATTATATTACTCTTGATGATGATATCTTTATTGATAATATTGATATGGAAAATTTTCTAAATGATATATCAAAGCTGGATAATATCGATATTCCTAGAGATAGGGCAAGCCAGGACAAGGGAAGGGTTAATGGACATGGGGCAAAACTTGTACAGCTGTGTAAAGTACATAATATAGATATTCTAAACGGTAGATGTGGAAATGATAAAAACATAGGGAAAGTAACCAGCAAAGACTCAAGCCTGATCGATTACGCAATCGGTACCTACCTTGTTTTTGAAAATGTAACTGATTTCGATATCTGTGATTTTGACCCACTTTTCTCAGATATTCATTGTGCATTAGCACTTACATATAAATGCAATACTTACTCAAACACGCATGTTGATATTAGGAAGAATATAAGTGATGAAGTCGCGCCCAGTAACATTCGTAAGTGGATCCCAAGTAAACGAGAGGAATATATTAATAATATCGATAATAACTTAGTTCAAACAATCCTCTTAGTACTGGACGATGAATCTGTTGATATACAAGCACGTGTTAACCAAGCAGCCGACACGCTGAAAAATCTATTTTTAGACTCGGCAGTCTCAACATTTGGTCAGGTGCGTGCTCGCGCTAACAACCGTGATAAAAAGTCCACTGCTAATAAGCGACCCTGGTTTGGGGTAAGATGTCAATATTTGCGAAGGCAGTATCATGAATCAAAAACATTATACTCAAAACACAAAACAATAAAAAATAAAAAGAGGTTAATTAATGCCAGTAAGTCCTATAAGAAATGTATTTCTAACGCATACTCACAACACAGACAATATGACCAATATTTACAAACATGGAGTAACGAAATAGAACTCTCATCGAAAGGCACTACATACAGATATTACAAGGAACACCTCAGTCTAGAAAAATATTTTACTATTATCCCTGAAAAGATGTGGACAATTATTTCGAAATTCAGATTATCTAATCACTATTTGCCTATTGAAACTGGACGCTGGAATAACATACCTAAGAAAGACAGGCTATGTAACCTATGTGATGAAATAGACATTGGTGACGAATACCATTATATTTCCGTCTGTAAATATTTTAGTGATTCCAGGGTCCAGTTTCTACATCCATATTATTATACACGACCAAACACTTTCAAATTCAAACAACTCATGAACAGTAAACGAATCAGTGTATTAAAGAATTTATCAAAATTAATAAATGTTATTACTAATATCTTTAAACGCTCAAAATGCACCCAAACTAACAGTATTTAAGGATTGTACTGTTTATACTGGAAAATAACTTATTTACTGCATATATTGTCAACCACCATCTTGTCATGTGTATATTGTGAAGTGAATGTGTGTACATATATACATTTATATTGTAAATCCCAAATTCTTCATGTACGGTATATATATATATATATATATATATATATATATATATGTTCCTTTATATTATGTAGCCCTCCTATGCCGTTGCTGAACGGCCAGAGTGTAAATAAATTCTGTTCTGTTCTGGTAATAACGTCTAATCCTTCCTTCTGGCACGTAAGGAGTTTTTAATTACACTTTGCCTAGACTCGATAGTACATACAACTGGCCTTTAATGTAGCAACCAATCTTCCTACCCGTCACACCCACCATTCTCGTTGGGAGTCAGATTTGAGCTGCAAACATGATCCGGCATCACAACTTGTGCTTGGACAGAATGTCAAACGCATTCGGTGCCCATAATGTTGAAACTGCTATACAATATTAAAACATTTACTCGATATATCTTTTTGTGTTGATGGTGTTTACCCATCCTTTGTGTTATATTCTGAAAGAAATTAAAGATGTTTTTAATGCTGATTGTTTAGCTAGCAGAATATCTCAAGATGTTTTTGTTAATTAGTTTATAAAGTGATTCAAGGAAAAACAAGGTTTTAATTTGGAATTTGATAGATCTAGTGTAAAAAAAACCCAGACCCCCCCAAAAAAACCCCAACATCCCCAAAACAAAAAACAAAAACCTAAAAAAACCCAACCCTCTAAAAAAAACACACAAAAAGAAACAAACCTCAAAACAAAAACACCTAATAATACCCCCCCCCCCCCCAACAACAACAACACACCCTCACCACCACCAGAACAATAACAATAACAACAACAACAACAACAACAACAAGAAAACAACAATAAATCCCAAACCCAAATTTCTATACTTGGAGGAAACTTAATTTTATTTCCGTTAAATACCGCCTGATGTTTTGACGCTCTCTCGCATAATAAATAGTCCTTAGGGCATAACACTAACTGGCCTTCGATGACCAAAAATAAGACGCAGTTCTTTCATTCTTTTCTAGCCATTTTCTAATCCGTGAGGTTCGGTAAAGTACAGCTTGTTTATAGATGATATGCTGTTATTTTGTCTGTGCTTAGGCAAATCAAAGAAGGCTTGCAGCCAGAACTATTTCGTGCCGCGGATTTGTGATGGAGTAGCCTGGCGGTCACGATCGCTTGTCTATTTGCGGTCTGGGAGTAATTTCTGTCTGGTCGGGCAGACGCATCATTCCTCTGTACCCAGATGAATCACTGGTCCTGTTTACTATGCCAGATATATCTCATCCATCGCCGTCCCATCTAAGCAAGGTCAAAAATAATATTAAACAATATATACAATAGTAGATAATGTTATACACATTAGTAATAAAATACAATTTTACTTAAGAAAACTTTAAAAATTTTAATTCTGAAATTTATTGCATTTGTTTTTTTTGGCAACAGAAAGCGAGCCTCTTAAGTTAGATAAGTTGTGCCCAGTCTTGTCCATATAAATATAGCTTGTAGTTAAGAGTCTGGAAACCGTAAAAAGGTCTAAATCTGGACTTTAAAGTTTCATAAAAGTTTTATAAGTGTTCTAAGGGCCACGTGCTCCATCGAGGCCCTAGACAAGGATAAGGACAAGACAGTAATTTAAGGTGCACGTTCAGAGCAAGCTGTTGTAGCGCACGCCTGTCGTGGGTGCAAAGTTCTGATATCATCCAGTCTTAGCGTGCAAGACAGGAAAAGAGGGGGGAATATGAGGCATCTCACTTACGACTTTAGTTCAAGGACTAAAACCTGATCCGGGGACCGAAGGTAGGCATGGCTACTATGCAACACGTAATTTGAAATAAGGAGAACTAAGCCAAAGTGACAATACCGGTAGGAGCGTCTTGCATTTGTGAAGTGATTTGCACGCATACTTTTGAGCATCTTCGCAAACCTTATAACAATATACTACACGGAATGAAATGGTACCTTGGCTTGTGATGATGACTTCTGAGCGGCTCGGCCGAAACTTAAAGGTCGGATATTTCAATTTTGAATTTAATCCCAAAGTAATAAGCTCGATTAACAATTGTATATACGAACCTCAGAGCAGTGGTGATGGAGGTAGTCCTTAAATGGGCTGTTTCAGGAACATCATTAAGAAACACCAGTACCCGTTCAACAAACTGGCATACTCCAACGAGACTCCAGTTAAATGTGACCGGCCTCGGTGGCGTCGTGGTTAGGCCATCGGTCTACAAGCTAGTAGGTACTGGGTTCGGATCCCAGTCGAGGCTTGGGATTTTTAATCCAGATACCGACTCCAAACCTTGAGTGAGTGCTCCGCAAGGCTCAGTGGGTAGGTGTAAACCACTCAATTCTTTATTCACCGTAAGCATAGCGGCGTATTGGTATGAACAAACAACAATACTAGTAAACATACAATATCACATGTACATACAATTAGGATAATAAATAGAACACACACACACACACACACACACACACACACACACACACACACACACACACACACACATGTACATATATATTCTCAATAAGGAGAATGTAAATTATAGTTTTATAGGTAGAGTATTATATACAAATTGACATTCAAATGCAACATATTATATATCTTGATAATTCCAGTATATTTAGACTAAGGAAGTTCGAATTTTAAATGCTTTAAATATATTTTTTCCCAATTTACACAATATATTTTTGTTTTTACTGGTCAGCAACTGTATAAACTTTAGCATAGATGGCCTATTCCAGTAGTATTTCTTTATATAATTTTCTCTTAAATCTCTGTACAATGTACATATTAATACAAAATGATATTCATCTTCTACATCTCCGCTATTACAATAAATGCATACTCTATTGGGACGACTTATTTTCTTATATCTACCAGTTTCTATTGCCAAAATATGTGAAGATAGCCTAGATACCGACTCTAAACCGTGAGTGAGTGCTCCGCAAGGCTCAATGGGTAGGTGTAAACCACTCGCACCGACCAGTAATCCATAAATGGTTCAACAAAGGCCATGGTTTGTGCTATCCTGCCTGTGGGAAGCGCAAATAAAAGATCACTTGCTGCTAATCGGAAAGAGTAGCCCATGTAGTGGCGACAGCGGATTTCCTCTCAAAATCTGTGTGATCCTTAACCATATGTCTGACGCCATATAACCGTAAATAAAATGTGTTGAGTGCGTCGTTAAATAAAACATTTCTTTCTTTCTTTCCAGTTAAATGTTACCAATTTACAGATTTAAAGTAGTGTGAATATTAACAGATCTGACACAAATAGCAGTGCAGAGCCGTACTTGGCGGACATATACGGAACTGAGCAGGCGCATGTCCAGGAAATTATGTAGAGTAGATTTTAGACTGTAGCGAGCGAAGTTTTTGGGGGTGGTCGGGTCATGGTCCCCGCAAATTACACTGAAAACAAAGAAACTTCGCTTTGAGCATATGAGGGGGGGGGGGGGGGGGGGGGCGAAGTCGACGTGTCCCTGTTAGTTCCAAGGTGCTTGTTTGTGTTCTTGGACAAGACCCGATATATTACTCTTCCCCGATTCCTTTTGTTTTACTCATCACCCTCACCCCCACCCAGTTATTTTAGGCTAAGTACGGTTTACAGTGTTAAAAATAAATAAAGCAACATATGTTATAATGTATATACCAATTCAACGTACGTTTATGGCAGTCAAATGTCATCAAAATATCACAACGAATTTAACGAAAATCGGTAATTGAATCAGTTATCATCAGGCTGAGGTGCCGTATTTGTCTCAATATATAATTGTCTTAATCTTCCCTCTGATTCATCCAACTCCGCGGGAGAGAAGCTGGTACAAATAAAAGGGGGGGGGGGGGGGGGTTATACAAATATAGACCTATAATGGCTAATAATATCTGCACTTAAAAGCGTAACCTATGACATCATTTAATTCAGCCCTACTATAATTATACTGTTTATGAACAAGGTGTTATATGCGAGAACGATTCTTCTAACCCTCACCTCCCACTACCAGCTAAATCGAGCCTGTATGATTGTGTTTTAAAAGTGGGTGAGGGGGATGGCAGAGACGGGATTAAATTGAGGATGCAAGGCCTGAGAAACACAACCGAATGACGTCATTGGTTACGCTTATTTTCCAGCACGACTCATCCAGAATATCATGTTTGACAAACGACCAGCCAACAAGCTAAAAGCGCCATGTTGTCCGGATACGTTAGTTAATGGGATAAGATCTAAATAGTACGGGACAGAAGATAAATCCATATTGATCTCAAACGATGGTAGTTTGGTTTGCGGCAAACAACGTTAAACGGTCGGCCCTGCTCGAAGCGGGGCGCGTTCGATTTGGCGTAGTCCCGTCGTACGCTCGTTAAGTTTGTTAGTTTTTCTCCAAGCTAATTTAATGACTACGTGTTTTAGATTGATCAACGGCTTACGAAAGTCGTTGATAGAAGTGTGGAGAGAAGGCCATCTCTATTTTTATTATTTACGTTCAGGAAAGGCCGACGTAGAGGAATTTAATAAAAGGTCGATAGTAAATATCAGTGATTATGAAACAAACCATTACAGGATCCTCTTAAGATTTCAGCAGTGAGTAAGACTTAATTCAATCAGCAGTGTATTCAGAAGAGTGCCCACAGGGACAATGACCTCAGCCCTAGTTAATGCAAATGCCTTTAAAAATTGAAAAAGAAAAAAAGAAAAGAAAAAGAGATGGAAAAATAAAAATTCTCCCAAACAAACACAAATCCACAAACCCAAAGAAACAAGCGAGCAAGCAAACTAACCAAACAAAAAACCAGAATCCATTAGAAAAAAACAAAGAATCGTCCCAGTACACTGTTTAATCAGTAGCAAGGCTATCGGCATACGATAAGATACTAGATGTAACCCGTGCTATCTATATATATATATATAATATTATACTAGATGTAACCCGTGCTATCTACATATAATATGATACTAGATGTAACCCGTGCTATCTACATATAATATGCTACTAGATGTAACCCGTGCTTTCTACATATAATATGCTACTAGATGTAACCCATGCTATCTACATATAATATGCTACTAGATGTAACCCGTGCTATCTACATATAATATGCTACTAGATGTAACCCGTGCTCTCTACCTACATACTATGATTACTAGATGTAACCCGTGCTCTCTACCTACATACTATGATTACTAGATGTAACCCATGCTTTGCACGGGGAAGTTTAGATGGGGTGTGGGACCTTTGTCCTAAATATGACCGCTGTGTCGATAGCCAGACCTCATTATCCACGGTTATATACACCGCCGTCCTGCATATAGCTACTTCTGAGTTAAGTAACAAAGATGACGGCCTCCATTACGGTTGTATTTATTGAACTGATCTTTGTACGCAATATTTAGCACGATGTGTGTACGGCAGCCGACTGGACTTGAGCGCAGAAGGATCCTTGTGAAATGCGGCGTCGAGTAAATACTAAAAAGGGTCTCGGTAGTGCAGATGAAAAGAGGAGAAGACATCAGGACGATCGGAAAAAGTTAAAAAAGCTTTAGGTGTTATATTAAAAATAACATTCGGCTTAGATATAGGGTCCTGAGAAAAGCTATGTTGCTTGTCACGGGGATCCTATAATACCCGTAACTGAATAAAACACGATTATCCAAATATCTCTCCTAACTGTATATCTATTAGATCTCTCTGTATCGGGCAGTCCAATACCCGAGTGGCTCGGCTCTAGGTATGTCAGAGATAAGATCTTATATAAAGTATATGTTATTATAGCACGTTTAGTTCACTAGAAAACACAACAAAAACACTATACACTTTGGAATCTGTATTAATACTACGCTGACAAATGTACTGCCGCAGTAGTTAATTAACAACAACAAATAATAACAGCCCAGAACTGATCACTTAATTAGTTAATCTCTAGGTGTCTAGTTTACACAACATTCTAATCACTTCGCCGTGATACAACACGCACACGTGTGATAATTGAGAAACGCTTCCAGGGGAACTTAATTAATAAAGGAATTACAACTCTGTTCCTAACTTGGTTAATTTTTAATTAACTATTAACTACTCATTCAGTAACATTGTAATACAGAATTAATACTGGTACCTATCACAATAAAGACAATAACCTACAGTTTACCTAGGTCCTCTAGGATGACTGGTTAAGCTTTAATAATTTTAAAACAGTGAAGCCTACAATTTACTTCGTCAGATTACCGGAAACACTGTCTAAATAATATTGGTATACAGTCACATCAAGGTTATACAACAGAGCAGAAAAATATATTTACCAGTCCAGACGGACAACGTTCCCTGAGCCTTCCTATGTTTCTTCTCGATATATCTAAAATCCTAGCTATTAATTATAAAATTCCGAATATCGCCTGAGGGTACAAGGCGGTACCGAATACCTACAAGTGATATTTCCATAGAGACCAAGACGGCATATTTTTCTTAGATGGTCAGACTAGTTGTCGCCAATCGCTAGAAAAACAAGGTCGTAAAACAGAACTCGCAGAGGTATTACGTAACTACTGGCCACATGGCCTCCGCACTGCTCTGGGTGTGTATTGGGAACAGCTCGACCACCGTCGCGCGGGGGTATTACGTAACCCAGCCGCACACGGCCCTCTAAAACAATTAACATCGCCACAGGCGAAAAGATAAGAGCATGTTCCGTCACATTTCCACACACCCCTTGCGACCAGTAATTTAATGTTACGACGACACTTGTGGTGTTGTTACCTGTTAAACGTATAGCAGCCTAATACGGTTTAAAAATTAGTTTCTTATAAAAATAATTCAAATTTCTGATATTGTTTTTTGAAATCTTTGTTTATATTAATGATTACAAGTAGCCTAACTTCTGCAATATTTAAATAACCCATTGGTCTGAAGTTACTTGTAATATTTAGTCCCAACTGATAACACCTATGCAAGTGGTATAGTGCCACTTGCATAACAGAACCACACGTGAGCCGGTGCTCTGGCATGAGGGTGGCTAACTAAAATGTGTCCTGGTCAACCCAAGGTCATAGATGTCAAGGGAGAGAACTCCCTAAAACTAGTAATCACATGACCCTCCCTATATTTTATTTTTCACAGAATATATTCTGACATAGAAACATAGGCGTACGGGCTCCATTTTTTTAAGGGGGGGGGGGGGGGGGGCAGGCCGATTTTTGCCCGAATTAATCAAAAGTGCCAGAATCTGGATTACAACGTTAATTCATATGAACATTACCTGCCAGACAGCTATATATGGTAGCAAACGAACCTCCAAGCATTTTTACATGGATTACACCTAATCTAATACTGTGGGTAGAATGATGGCAATACAATGTGAAAAGTGTTCAGGCCAGCTCATTTTCCCCGAATTTATCTATTGTTTTTGCATTAATTTGAGTATTTTTCTCCAGGACTGGGGGGGGGGGGGGGGGGGGGGCAGTTGCCCCTGCCTTTCCCCATGTCGTACGCTTAGCTTTAGAAATTATATTGATGGGCATGGAGTAAGTAATGATGGTGTGCACCCTTAAGCGCATTTTGCTTTTTTTTAAATCGAAAAACGAGCGTTTCTTAACTCCATATTGCACGCAGAATTGCTGCTTTAAAGCTCACTTTATTGACAGGCATTGTACAGCAATAACTGATCATATAGTACATAGAACTGACTTCATTGTCTTAGACCTTCTAAAAATAACTTCTAAACAAATCTGTGCGGTCGGTTAGGAAGTTGCAACAAACGGTCTTTCACTCAATTCGCGATTCTGTTTTTAGCCCCGACCGCACAATCAGTGTAATTGCAAATAAACTGAAAATAAGTCTACACAGAGTGGAGTAATGGGATTGTACGTCTTCCTCAAACTTCAGTTCGTCTTCGTGAACGTGCGTAAAAGCGATATTTTTACGTTCATTGATTGACTGTACTCGGGGCTTCGTAGGCACGGTTCATTCATAAAAATGTTATTGAATGGAGTTTCGGCTGAGGAAGCTGTTAAAAGATATTTGTTTAATGTCTACTTCCGGTACCTCATAACCAATTGGATGGTGCCAGTCGAAACTAGGAATTTCTGAAAACTCATCTTGCAGTAATGTTTAATCAACATTTTGTTTTCTCTTTCGTGGGCTAAAATTTAAACTGCTAAGACTATACGATGGGTAGGCGTGTGTGTGTACACTTTTACCCTCTGCAAAAAATACAAAAAGGTGCCGTTTTAGTTAAATGTTTTCCACAATATTTTAAAAATTGTTATCATTACCCTCACCAACCCCCGACCAAAGTAATGTGTGCAAACCACCATTTTACGTTTTGTCCAACTCGTATATCTAGAACGAATGTTTTTACTAAAAGTACATGCAGTTTGTCGTGTCATGCAATATAGTAAGAGTGACGTAACACGTTACTGACAACTAAAATCTGTTTTATTTCGTACACCTGCATGTACTCTGTTTGATTACATTCCAAGTCAAATACCTGCATTTTTGTCAAATTGCATTTTATTTTAGTTGTAACTTAAGTTAGGCCACTATGATATTGTCGTCTGCTAACGCCAGGTGCACTGACATTTTACCCAAACTGGGTTCGTTTCTCGTGTCAAAACAAACACAAATATCTCGAAGGAAGGTCATGTGAAATATAATTATATACATAAAACATGATGACACAGAAGGAAATTAAACTTTGTGTGCAAATTAAAACGTCCACTTTAAATTGATGGACGGTAACGATAATAGGTAGACACCGACAATAATAAATATTACATTTTGTAATAGAACTAATGTAAAATTGACATTATAAAAATTGCAGATTTATAGTACAATTTCATCGGAAATGAACAAAAACAATATTTAGTTTTCCATGAAAAGAGTCAGTAGAAGCAAATAAATTTAGTGTGTCGAGGAACATCCATAAACAATTGATGCAGGCTTTAACAGACGACACAATAAAAATAGAACGGAAGTACATGTAAATTCTTATTGCGGTAATATACCATAGATTTTGTCGTCAGTGCCCCACTATTACGTGTATAATGCGGGCCATTTGCAAATAATAACGGTTATTTGATTAATAACAATGAAGATAGAAACACACACACTTTCCCTGACTGCACTGTGGAAAATATGAAAGACGTAAAGTCACCCAAGATGTCGCCTCCACAGGCCAATGAGTATATGTTCCACATGTGTAATGCCTGTATCACATTTAAGACACGAAACAATCTCTTAAAACTAAAACGCTTTAACGATGTGAACAGTCTGTTGAAAACAAATGCACACGCTGACAGTGATTAATCAATTTGATAATCGTAAACAAGACATCGTAATATACACAAAAATGACCAACTCCCCCCTCCCCGAAACAACCCCCCCCAAAACAAAAACACAACACAGCAGCAACAAAACAACTGCCCCCCACCCCCCCATCCCCGGCAAAAAAAACAACCCAAAAGCAAAAACGAAACAAAACAACCAACAAAAACAAACCAATAGACAAAACAAAACAATCCCTAGCAAAAGGAAATTGTGAAGGACAGTAAAAGTAAAGTAAAGTTTGTTTTATTTAACGACGCCACTAGAGCACATTGATTTTTTTTATCTTATCATCGACTATTGGACGTCAAACATATGGTTATTCTGACACTGTTTTTTTTTAGAGGAAACCCGCTGTCGCCACATAGGCTACTCTTTTACGACAGGCAGCAAGGGATCTTTTATTTGCGCTTCCCACAGGCAGGATAGCACAAACCATGGCCTTTGTTGAACCAGTTATGGATCACTGGTCGGTGCAAGTGGTTTACACCTACCCATTGAGCCTTGCGGAGCACTCACTCGGGTTTCGGAGTCGGTATTTGGATTAAAAATCCCATGCCTCGACTGGGATCCGAACCCAGTACCTACCAGCCTGTAGACCGATAGCCAAACCACGGTATATAATAAGTGAAGAACAGAGACCTAGACTGGTGAGCGAAGTTTCCAGAGGGTTTAGGGTCATGCTCCTGTGGTAAATATAACTGATATAAGAGTAGGGTTTAGGGTCATGCTCCTGTGGTAAATATAATTGATATAAGAGTAGGGTTTAGGGTCATGCTCCTGTGGAAAATATAATTGATATAAGAGTAGGGTTTAGGGTCATGCTCCTGTGGAAAATATAATTGATATAAGAGTAGGGTTTAGGGTCATGCTCCTGTGGAAAATATAATTGATATAAGAGTAGGGTTTAGGGTCATGCTCCTGTGGAAAATATAATTGATATAAGAGTAGGGTTAGGGTCATGCTCCTGTGGAAAATATAATTGATATAAGAGTAGGGTTTAGGGTCATGCTCCTGTGGAAAATATAATTGATATAAGAGTAGGGTTTAGGGTCATGCTCCTGTGGAAAATATAATTGATATAAGAGTAGGGTTTAGGGTCATGCTCCTGTGGAAAATATAATTGATATAAGAGTAGGGTTAGGGTCATGCTCCTGTGGAAAATATAATTGATATAAGAGTAGGGTTTAGGGTCATGCTCCTGTGGAAAATATAATTGATATAAGAGTAGGGTTTAGGGTCATGCTCCTGTGGAAAATATAATTGATATAAGAGTAGGGTTTAGAGTCATGCTCCTGTGGAAAATATAATTGATATAAGAGTAGGGTTTAGGGTCATGCTCCTGTGGAAAATATAATTGATATAAGAGTAGGGTTTAGGGTCATGCTCCTGTGGAAAATATAATTGATATAAGAGTAGGGTTTAGGGTCATGCTCCTGTGGAAAATATAATTGATATAAGAGTAGGGTTTAGGGTCATGCTCCTGTGGAAAATATAATTGATATAAGAGTAGGGTTTAGGGTCATGCTCCTGTGGAAAATATAATTGATATAAGAGTAGGGTTTAGGGTCATGCTCCTGTGGAAAATATAATTGATATAAGAGTAGGGTTTAGGGTCATGCTCCTGTGGAAAATATAATTGATATAAGAGTAGGGTTTAGGGTCATGCTCCTGTGGAAAATATAATTGATATAGGAGTAGGATTTAGGGTTTTTGACTTCCCAAAACACTTTTGCATACGCCTGCGTTCTCTTCTTTGAGGGGGCGGGACGTAGCTCAGTGATACAGCACTCGCTCGATGCGCTGTAGGTCTGGGATCGTTCCCCGTCGGTGAGCCCATTGGGCTATTTCTCGTCACAGCCAGTGCACCACGATTGGTATATCAAAGACCGTGGTATGTGCTATCCTGTCTGTGGGATGGTGCATATAAAAGATCCCATGAAGTGGCGACATCGGGTTTCCTCTCTCAATATCTGCGTGGACATTAACCATATGTCTGACGCCATATAACCGTAAATAAAATGTGTTGAGTGCATCGTTAAATAAAACATTTCTTTGTTTCTTTCTTCTTTGAGTTAATTTTCCACCCACAAAGTTGGTCGACAAAGAGGTCAAAATATAGACTGTCAGAACGATATTAAACGATGAATATCAAGTAGAGGAATAATAATAATTAAACCCCGCAGAGAGAGAGAGAGAGAGAGAGAGAGAGAGAGAGAGAGAGAGAGAGAGAGAGAGAGAGAGAGAGAGAGAGAGAGAGAGAGATATGGAACTGGAATAGAACAACATGTATTGAGCAACAGATACTGAGTTTTGCTAATTACATTAGTCCCACAACAGCGAGACACAAACTGGAAACGACTACTTGAACTCAATAGCTTTTCACTTTGATAAAAAAATGTTGATGCTCAACAAGAAGAAAAGTAAAATTGAAGCGACAAACCAGCGGTCACAAGGGTGCCTCTGAATGATGCAATTAGATTATCTCCCTCTGTCGGAGCTCTCAAACGTTCTCAAAATGCTCTTTTCTATGGAGGAAAAATCGTTAGAATTTTTTTCCCCTGACTGTTTCATTACTCAAGAATGACATTAAAAGTAAACAAACTGCTGTTTGCGGGGGCGGGATATTAGATAACAAGTCTGGACGTAGCGGTCCGGTACCAAAGTCTTGTGCATATTTGTTATAGCTAAGTATATAGTTGGTCGTTTTAACCCACAGCTCGTGTGTATATTGAAAGAAATTCACTGCCACTCGGCGATTCAAGAAAGTAAATGGTATTGATTCCTGACGTTTTGGATTATACCCATTTTCCTGTAGTCGGTCTGGCATCGATTGTAATCATATTTCTTGCTTTTAATTCAAGAAATCTACTCACTCCCACGCGCCGATGAATCAGAGCGAAAATAGATTAAATGTCGAATTATATCATATTTTCTATATGGCTTCCCAGAAACTATCAACAGTCGGAGATGACAAGTACCGATATGAACGCAATTGTGGATGGAACTGAACACTGCACGACACGATAGCCGTGCTGCATTGGGACACTGAAAATAATCAAACGTCACAAATAAGTTACTGGAAAGTTCGATGATTCCTCAGACCCGTAAGAACCGTAGGAGGGAGCTTGGGGCACAGATCCACCCCTCATTGAAGACGAACATGTATGTTTTTTGTCCAACTCTTTATAAATAAAGGTAAAAATGTGAACTGTGTCCCCCCCCCCCTCCACTAGAGGTTGTGACCCCCTCCAGATATCATTCCTACGAGCCTGTTCCTGTAGCTTAAGTTAGGAAGCGAGAGCAGAGTTGGCCTATACAGTCGCTTATCAGTACTAAACAGAGACCGCGGGATATTTGTACAAACCCCCAAAATAAAACAAAAACAAAAACCTAAAATAACACACAGACACACACACACACACACACACACACACACACACACACACACACAGAAGAAGAAGAAGAAGAAGAAGAAGAAGAAACAAACATTAAAATCCGACAAAAATAACTTCAAACACCCTCACCAAAATATCTATAAAAAGGACACACACCTCAGTATACACAAGACATAAAGAAACAAAACAAAACAGACTAACAAAGAAACCCACCAAAAACGACAATAACGAAATTCAATAACCCAGCAGAACATCTGCAATTTGGGTGTGAACAGTAAAACGAAAAGGACTAATGTTTGTAACACTGTGTCGATTCTCTTCGTACTAGATAGGTTTTTTATACGTACGAAATAATTGAAAAATAAAATCTGGTTTAGGTTACTACACACATTAATATGACAAAAAACACCTTATTGATAATTCGAAGTGTTATTATGTCACTGCACGATAACACCTCGGTTGCTAGCATGATAACCTTGGTGATACCATGTGTTGTCAGGTCACTAGAAAAGCGTGATGTATGTTTGCTCAATTTTCAAGTAGGTCGTTTCCTCATTTTTAAATATAGCAATCATACTTTCCGTAACATCAAATTACCTTTCTCGCTCCAGCCAGTGCACCACGACTGGTACATCAAAGGCCGTGCTATGTGCTATCCTGTCTATGGGATGGTGCATATAAAATATTCCTTGCTGCTAATCGAAAAGAGTAGCCCATGAAGTGGCGACAGTTTTCACCCTCAATATCTGTGTGGTCCTTAACCATATATCCGCCATATAATCGTAAATAAAACGTGTTGAGTGCGTCGTTAAATAAACCATCACCTTCCTTCCTTCAAATTACCTCTTATTTTTCAATTCTCCATTATTCGCTTCTATTCGAAACTAGCCAGCGTTTTGAATTAAACATTTTGAAACAAAACAGCAAGGAGCCCGGTAGCTTCCTACACAGACTGTTTACAATGGAAGAGCGTCTTACGTCACTAGCAGCCAGTGATGTAGATAGTTTTCATGTCACACACAAACTTGCTTTAATTTCACAGAAAAGGGTACAAAAATTGTAATGTTGTAACACAACAAACTATGAAATATAATCAAAGTATTTTATTTAAAATTTAAAAACACATACGTTTTTGGCTGGCTATGCCATTCTCAAGACGCGTTCGAACACTTTCTATTATCCGACTTCCGGTAGTAGTTTCTACACGATAATACTAAAAGTTTCTATACCACTTTTGACTGAAACATTATAAAAATATAACATAAAAGTGGTTGCATGATACTTTTTTACTACATTTTGAAATCATAGTTATTTGAAGATCATCCCGTTCAATGGCTATGTGAGTTTCACACAAAGGTCGACGCATCCCGAGAGGGATCTTACTATGAGAGAGAGAGAGAGAGAGAGAGAGAGAGAGAGAGAGAGAGAGAGAGAGAGAGAGAGAGAGAGAGAGAGAGAGAGAGAGAGAGAGAGAGAGAGAGAGAGAGAGAGAGAGAGAGAGAGAGAGAGAGAGAGAGAGAGAGAGAGAGAGAGACAGAGATAGAGACCGAGGGAGATAGAGAGCGATAGAGAGAGAGAGAGAGAGAGAGAGAGAGAGAGAGAGAGAGAGAGAGAGAGAGAGAGAGAGAGAGAGAGAGAGAGAGAGAGAGGCAGACACACAGACAGAGACACATAAGCTACTCATACTTGTGTTTCTCTAATACAAAATGCAGTTTTCACATTTTAAAAAGCGCACATACCTCAGAGAAGTAATGATTATGGTGACGAGCTCTGGTCTATTTTAAGAGTATTTCGCCATTTCAACACACCCGTGTTTCATTCTGTTTCTACTTTATCCAGATGTGTTACAGGTTTGTAGATTAACCATACTTAGTGTCCATTTTCACGGCTTGAAACTAGGGTCTGCCACTTCAAGCACCTCGAGTGTTGTTTTTATCATAAATAATCTTTCCAACTGTATGTCGACTTATGTTAACATTGTCAGCGATACATCATACACACATGTCTGTGTCAATACACCACCAAAATGTCAGTACCATAAACTAAACAAAAACGGACAGCTATCTGATTGCAATTGCAATTGAAAAATATATCATGCCGATCAGATTTTTTTTCTGTGGAGGATAGCGCAGATTAATCTGTATACGGTTGCATTATACCAAAAAAAACGTTTTGTGTCAAAGTTCGAGGAGCACCGTCAAATACTTACGGAGTAAAAACAGCTTCGCCTCTGATTGGTAGTGATGTGTGATATTGATTATCTATTATCTATTGCCAATAAATAAATACATTTTTATTTAGTAACCAGTTGTTATGCAGTATACCCAAGAGGTTCAAACCAGTGCAGGATAACCTCACAAATGGAAATATGATTTTCAGCAGAAATAAGAGTTGCTAATAAAAACATTCATCAAATCTCTTAAATGATAAACCTTAACATTATTGGCAATAGGAGTTAATTTGGTACATTGGAACCATAAAGCAGCCGATTTTATTAAAGGGTCACTTAATACTGCCACGCACGATTGCGTAACACAGATTCGTCTGTAGTTTCGTTCTTGGATATGAGCTATACCAATTATACGTCTAATGTAGTTATATGATTAAACATCTGTGAAGTATATGTACCTTCAACTTTGTTAAATATATGGCGCGGGGTGTAGCCCAGTGGTAAAGCGCTCGCTTGATGCATGGTCGGTCTAGGATCGATCCCAGTCGATGTGCATTGGGTATGTGCTACCCTGCCCGTGGGATGGTGAATATAAAAGATCCCTTGCTACTAATGGAAAAATGTAGACGGTTTCCTCTCTAGGATTATATGTCAAAATTACCCATGTTTGACATCCAACAGCCGATGATTAAGAAACCAATGTGCTCTAGTGGTGTCGTTTGTTGAATATATGATTATTTAAAACTGGACGAAGGTAGGCAGTTAGTTTAGCCGTACATTTAGTAAATGAGAAACGCAGGATAAGTGTTTTAGCACGTTTATTGATATCGACAGTTTTATGAGGTGCACGTCCCCCACATTACAGCATGAAGCATTTGGAAAACATTGTGGGGATACCGCCAACGCAGTTTCAAAACACAAAGCCTGAAAGGGGATAAACATATTAAGGATATTAATGCTGCAAGAAAACAGCCATGAGATTATTTATGTAACCAATACTGTTCATTACGTTACTAAATTTAATTGACGGTCGCTCGTAATAACGTTCTACTGGAGTTTATGGACGAAGGATATTGTGGACAAGAAAGGGTCAATGTAGTAACTCTATGTAAATGTATTAAAACTCGTTAACAGCTATTTTAGAAAAGCCGGAAGCGGTTGCATGATTCTCAGTAATATATTGTAGTTAGTTATTTGAAACAACTCCATTAAAAGAATGATAACACTACAACCTTACTTTCATCCAGTACACGACAGTTGGTATATCAAAGGCCGTAGCATGTGCTATCCTGTCTGTGGGATGGTGCATATAAAAGCTCCTGTGCAACTAATGGAAAAATGTAGCGGGTTTCCTCTCTAAGATTATGTGTCACAATTACCAAATGTTTGACATCCAATAGCCGATGATCAATAAATAAATATACTCTAGTGGTGTCGTTAAACAAAACAAACTTTAACAAAACTTTAATATGTTTTTATTACCTTGAAGAAGCGACTAAACATAAATCTATCCACAGTCTGATTTTCATATAATTTGTAGGCTATATTTTTCATATTTATCATCAATGATCTAGGACAAAACAAAAACAGACCCCCTCCAAAAACAAAATCCCCAACAACACAAACATCTCCCAGCCAACCCCTTCCACATAAAAACAACATCCCCAACAACACAAACATCTCCCAGCCAACCCCTCCCACATAAAAACAACATCTCCAAAACAAACACAACTATTGGATTTTTGATGTCTCGAACATGAACTTTTAATGCATACGTTTAATTAAACATAGAGAGAGAGAGAGAGAGAGAGAGAGAGAGAGAGAGAGAGAGAGAGAGAGAGAGAGAGAGAGAGAGAGAGAGAGAGAGAGAGAGAGAGAGAGAGAGAGATAGAGAGAGAGAGAGGCAGACACACAGACAGAGACACTTAAGCTACTCATACTTGTGTTTCTCTAATACAAAATGCAGATTTCACATTTTAAAAAGCGCACATACCTCAGAGAAGTAATGATTATGGTGACGAGCTCTGGTCTATTTTAAGAGTATTTCGCCATTTCAACACACCCGTGTTTCATTCTGTTTCTACTTTATCCAGATGTGTTACAGGTTTGTAGATTAACCATACTTAGTGTCCATTTTCACGGCTTGAAACTAGGGTCTGCCACTTCAAGCACCTCGAGTGTTGTTTTTATCATAAATAATCTTTCCAACTGTATGTCGACTTATGTTAACATTGTCAGCGATACATCATACGCACATGTCTGTGTCAATACACCACCAAAATGTCAGTACCATAAACTAAACAAAAACGGACAGCTATCTGATTGCAATTGCAATTGAAAAATATATCATGCCGATCAGATTTTTTTTCTGTGGAGGATAGCGCAGATTAATCTGTATACGGTTGCATTGTACCAAAAAACGTTTTGTGTCAAAGTTCGAGGAGCACCGTCAAATACTTACGGAGTAAAAACAGCTTCGCCTCTGATTGGTAGTGATGTGTGATATTGATTATCTATTATCTATTGCCAATAAATAAATACATTTTTATTTAGTAACCAGTTGTTATGCAGTATACCCAAGAGGTTCAAACCAGTGCAGGCTAACCTCACAAATGGAAATATGATTTTCAGCAGAAATAAGAGTTTCTAATAAAAACATTCATCAAATCTCTTAAATGATAAACCTTAACATTATTGGCAATAGGAGTTAATTTGGTACATTGGAACCATAAAGCAGCCGATTTTATTAAAGGGTCACTTAATACTGCCACGCACGATTGCGTAACACAGATTCGACTGTAGTTTCGTTCTTGGATATGAGCTATACCAATTATACGTCTAATGTAGTTATATGATTAATCATCTGTGAAGTATATGTACCTTCAACTTTGTTAAATATATGGCGCGGGATGTAGCCCAGTGGTAAAGCGCTCGCTTGATGCATGGTCGGTCTAGGATCGATCCCAGTCGGTGTGCATTGGATATGTGCTACCCTGCCCGTGGGATGGTGAATATAAAAGATCCCTTGCTACTAATGGAAAAATGTAGAGGGTTTCCTCTCTAGGATTATATGTCAAAATTACCCATGTTTGACATCCAACAGCCGATGATTAAGAAACCAATGTGCTCTAGTGGTGTCGTTTGTTGAATATATGATTATTTAAAACTGGACGAAGGTAGGTAGTTAGTTTAGCCGTACATTTAGTAAATGAGAAACGCAGGATAAGTGTTTTAGCACGTTTATTGATATCGACAGTTTTATGAGGTGCACGTCCCCCACATTACAGCATGAAGCATTTGGAAAACATTGTGGGGATACCGCCAACGCAGTTTCAAAACACAAAGCCTGAAAGGGGATAAACATATTAAGGATATTAATGCTGCAAGAAAACAGCCATGAGATTATTTATGTAACCAATACTGTTCATTACGTTACTAAATTTAATTGACGGTCGCTCGTAATAACGATCTACTGGAGTTTCTGGACGAAGGATATTGTGGACAAGAAAGGGTCAATGTAGTAACTCTGTAAATGTATAAAACTCGTTAACAGCTATTTTAGAAAAGCCGGAAGCGGTTGCATGATTCTTAGTAATATATTGTAGCTAGTTATTTGAAACAACTCCATTAAAAGAATGATAACACTACAATATCAAAGGCCGTGGCATGTGCTATCCTGTCTGTGGGATGGTGCATATAAAAGCTCCTGTGCAACTAATGGAAAAATGTAGCGGGTTTCCTCTCTAAGATTATGTGTCACAATTACCAAATGTTTGACATCCAATAGCCGATGATCAATAAATCAATATACTCTAGTGGTGTCGTTAAACAAAACAAACATTAACAAACTTTAATATGTTTTTATTACCTTGAAGAAGCGACTAAAGATAAATCTATCCATAGTCTGATTTTCATATAATTTGTAGGCTATATTTTTCATATTTATCATCAATGATCTAGGACAAAACAAAAACAGACCCCCTCCAAAAACAAAATCCCCAACAAAACAAACATCTCCCAGCCAACCCCTCCCACATAAAAACAACATCCCCAACAACACAAACATCTCCCAGGCAACCCCTCCCACATAAAAACAACATCTCCAAAACAAACACAACAACTATTGGAGTTTTGATGTCTCGAACATGAACTTTTAATGCATACGTTTAATGAAACATAGAGAGAGAGAGAGAGAGAGAGAGAGAGAGAGAGAGAGAGAGAGAGAGAGAGAGAGAGAGAGAGAAGAGAGAGAGAGAGAGAGAGAGAGAGAGAGAGAGAGAGAGAGAGGCAGGCAGACAGACAGAGACACTTAAGCTACTCATACTTGTGTTTCTCTAATACAAAATGCAGTTTTCACATTTTAAAAAGCGCACATACCTCAGAGAAGTAATGGTTATGGTGACGAGCTCTGGTCTATTTTAAGAGTATTTCGCCATTTCAACACACCCGTGTTTCATTCTGTTTCTATTTTATCCAGATGTGTTACAGGTTTGTAGATTAACCATACTTAGTGTCCATTTTCACGGCTTGAAACTAGGGTCTGCCACTTTAAGCACCTCGAGTGTTGTTTTTATCATAAATAATCTTTCCAACTGTATGTCGACTTATGTTAACATTGTCAGCGATACATCATACGCACATGTCTGTGTCAATACACCCCCAAAATGTCAGTACCATAAACTAAACAAAAACGGACAGCTATCTGATTGCAATTGCAATTGAAAAATATATCATGCCGATCAGATTTTTTTTCTGTGAAGGATAGCGCAGATTAATCTGTATACGGTTGCATTGTACCAAAAAACGTTTTGTGTCAAAGTTCGAGGAGCACCGTCAAATACTTACGGAGTAAAAACAGC